>NW_023994376.1:0-386996 GCF_015586225.1 Lucilia sericata | reverse complement strand
TTTCATAAGGTTTTAACTTTTTACTGCAGAATGAAAGTTATTAGTCACTTTGTGGTCCCTAAGTAATGCAGAGAAAAGGAAGTTGCTACTTTACTTCAGAAAAAATGTATATTGAGTAGTTAATGAACCATTTGTAATTTATATAAGTAAAGTATGTTTCCAGTTTTTGAAAGGACACACACATACATATAACTTCCAATGATAAGAAAAATTAACAGTCACCTCGAACTGCCGGGTATTTATTTGTATGCGTCTGAGTTTTGTAATCTTCATAGTAATTTTCGATGTTACAAGTCAATGTTTTGCAGCCATGGGTAATTGCAGAATGTGCTCTTAGGCAACATCCCCTGGCATATTTTCCAGGATAATTCTCTATTTAAGTAACAATTTGATCTACTGCTTTAACTATTTTTATTAAGAAGTAGTAACTCAAGTACAGCTCAGATTTTCTTGAAGCTAAGAGTCATTGTACAATGTTTCTTCTATTTCACACCATATATAAAGTGGTATAGTAAGTATATGTGTTGCCCATCACTGCCATAATGTAATAAAATAAATAATGAAAAGTATTTAAGGTTGATTGCTTTTATATGATTGTGTAACAAAATAAACCTGAACAAAATTTACAATTTTTTGGTTAAAAATTTGCGGTACTCTACCCACAGTTTACGAAAGAAAAACAGGTTGCTTGTCAATAGATCATAGAACTGTTTATAGTCGAGAGGCTGTCTATAGCCGAGGGACTGTAAAACTGCCTGCAATCGACTATAAAACTATATGCCGTCGAAGGATGCTTAGACTTTATGCTTAGACTATAGAACGAATATAGAATTTTCTATACTCCAGAGACTATAGAACTGTCTTTAGTCGAGAGACTAGTGAACTGTCGATAGTCTTGAGACTACAGAACTATATATAATCCAGAGACTACAGAACTGTCTATCTACAGTCGAGTGACTAGAGAACTGTTTGTAGTCCAGAGACTATAGAACTGTTTAGAGACGATATACGTTATAATCGAAATACTATATTTATATAGAAATGTCAAAAATTGTAAGATTACAGAACTGTCTATAGACGACTGCCTAGAAAATTGTCTATAGTAGAGAAACTAGAGAACTGTCTATGGATAATAGAATACATATAGACCTGTCTGTAGTCGAACAACTATAGAAATATCTTTAGTCGAACGACTATAGAATTATATATAGTCCAAAGACTGTAGAACTGCCTATGGTCCAGAGACTATAGAACTCTGTAGTCTAGAGACTAGAGAACTTTCTATAGTCGCGAAACTATAGAACTGTCTACAATTGAGAGAAAATAAAGCTATTTGTAGTCGAACGGCTTTCGAACTATGCAGATACTATAGAACTGTTATACTTGTGTTACATTGATTACAAGCACTTAAAATTATTAAAATAAATATTTAAAAATAATACAATAAAATTTAATACATATATAACAAAAAAAAAAAATGTAGTAAGCAATGTGTTTTCTAAACATTTTCATTCACGGTTTCCTTTCATTTTAAAACAGAATAACAAAATTTTCCTATTTAACTCCCCTCCAATAAGAAAACTTTTGTATTGCTGTGCGTCTATAAACTTCAAAACTCCAACACGTCTAGACAATAAAATTTTATTTTCAAAGATTTAAACTGACACTGTTAAAATAAAGAAAGAAATACAAAAGTATGAATAAGTTTTTAAACAAAATACATACATTCACTTAATATCAATAAAAGGGAAAGGAATATCAACCCATATCAAACAACAAAATAAAATTCGCTACTCTTGCTGTTTTTAATTTTTTTCTTATGAAAGCATCCAAATTTGTTTAAAAGAAATCAAAGCAAAATTATTTTCATTTTAACTGTTATATCTTCTTCCTTTAATTTGTTCGTGTAATAAAGGAAACTGGTAAACTGTGCATATTTTTTTTAAATTAAATTTTACATTTTTGTAAATATCACTAAAAATATTTATGTTGGCAGCAACAAAAATTAACAAAACTTTTGGTGTTGAATATGGGTCACGCCCACAGAAATACGGACATATAGCATAAAAGAGGGATTGAACAGTTTATAACGTAGTCTATATTATATTAAGTGTCGTGTAGTAATGTGTAGTGTACAGTCTAGTCTATAGCTCTAGTCTATAGTCCCAGTCTATAGTCTAGTCTATAGTCTAGTCTATAGTCTAGTCTATAGTTTAGTCTATAGTCAGGTCCGATAGTCTAGTCTATAGTCCTAGTCCTAATGTCTAGTCTATAGTCTAGTCTATAGTCTAGGCTATAGTCCTAGTCTATAGTCAAGTCTATAGTCTAGGTCTATAGTCTAGTCTATAGTCTAGCTATATAGTCTAGTCCTATAGTCTAGTCTATAGTCAAGTCTATAGTCTAGGTCTATGTCTAGTCTGTAGTCTAGGCTATAGTCTAGTCTATAGTCTAGTCTATACGTCCTAGTCTATCGTCCTAGTCTATAGTCTAGTCTATAGTCTAGTCTATAGTCTAGTCCTATAGTCTAGTCTATAGTCGGTCTATAGTCTATCATAGTCTAGTCTATAGTCTAGTCTATAGTCTAGTCTATAGTCTAGTCTATAGTCTAGTCTATAGTCTAGTCTATAGTCTAGTCTATAGTCTAGTCTATAGTCTAGTCTATAGTCTATAGTCTAGTCTATAGTCTAGTCTAGTCTAGTCTAGTCTATAGTCTAGACTATAGTCTAGTCTATAGTCTAGTCTAGTCTAGTCTATAGTCTAGTCTACAGTCTAGTCTATAGTCTAGTCTATAGTCTAGTCTACAGTCTAGTCTATAGTCTAGTCTATAGTCTAGTCTATAGTCTAGTCTATAGTCTAGTCTATAGTCTAGTCTATAGTCTAGTCTATAGTCTAGTCTATAGTCTAGTCTATAGTCTAGTCTATAGTCTAGTCTATAGTCTAGTCTATAGTCTAGTCTATAGTCTAGTCTATAGTCTAGTCTATAGTCTAGTCTATAGTCTAGTCTATAGTCTAGTCTATAGTCTAGTCTATAGTCTAGTCTATAGTCTAGTCTATAGTCTAGTCTATAGTCTAGTCTATAGTCTAGTCTATAGTCTAGTCTATAGTCTAGTCTATAGTCTAGTCTATAGTCTAGTCTATAGTCTAGTCTATAGTCTAGTCTACAGTCTAGTCTATAGTCTAGTCTATAGTCTAGTCTATAGTCTAGTCTAGTCTATAGTCTAGTCTATAGTCTAGTCTATAGTCTAGTCTATAGTCTAGTCTATAGTCTAGTCTATAGTCTAGTCTATAGTCTAGTCTATAGTCTAGTCTATAGTCTAGTTTACAGTATAGTCTATAGTATAGTCTAGTCTATAGTCTAGTCTATAGTATAGTCTAGTCTATAGTCTAGTCTATAGTCTAGTCAATAGTCTAGTCAATAGTCTAGTCTATAGTCTAGTCTAGTCTAGTCTATAGTCTAGTCTATAGTCTAGTCTATAGTCTAGTCTATAGTCTATTCTATAGTCTAGTCTATAGTCTAGTCTATAGTCTAGTCTATAGTCTAGTCTATAGTCTAGTCTATAGTCTAGTCTATAGTCTAGTCTATAGTCTATTCTATAGTCTCGTCTATAGTCTAGTTTATTGTCTAGTCTATAGTCTAGTCTATAGTCTAGTCTATAGTCTAGTCTATAGTCTAGTCTATAGTCTAGTCTATAGTCTAGTCTATAGTCTAGTCTATAGTCTAGTCTATAGTCTAGTCTATAGTCTAGTCTATAGTCTAGTCTAGTCTATAGTCTAGTCTATAGTCTAGTCTATAGTCTAGTCTATAGTCTAGTCTATAGTCTAGTCTATAGTCTACTCTATAGTCTAGTCTATAGTCTAGTCTATAGTCTAGTCTATAGTCTAGTCTATAATCTAGTCTATAGTCTAGTCTATAGTCTAGTCTATAGTCTAGTCTATAGTCTAGTCTATAGTCTAGTCTATAGTCTAGTCTATAGTCTAGTCTATAGTCTAGTCTATAGTCTAGTCTATAGTCTAGTCTATAGTCTAGTCTATAGTCTAGTCTATAGTCTAGTCTACAGTCTAGTCTATAGTCTAGTCTATAGTCTAGTCTATAGTCTAGTCTATAGTCTAGTCTATAGTATAGTCTATAGTCTAGTCTATAGTATAGTCTATAGTCTAGTCTATAGTCTAGTCTATAGTCTAGTCTATAGTCTAGTCTATAGTCTAGTTTATTGTCTAGTCTATAGTCTAGTCTATAGTCTAGTCTATAGTCTAGTCTATAGTCTAGTCTATAGTCTAGTCTATAGTCTAGTCTATAGTCTAGTCTATAGTCTAGTCTATAGTCTAGTCTATAGTCTAGTCTATAGTCTAGTATATAGTCTATTGTATAGTATAATCTATAGTCCATCCCATAGTCTGGTCTATAGTCTAGTCTACAGTCTAATCTATAGTCTAGTCTACAGTCTAGTCTATATTCTAGTCTATAGACTAGTCTAGTCTATAGTCTAGTCTTGTCTATAATCTAGTCTTGTCTATAATCTAACTTCCAAAAACTTCGGAAACGTACATAGATATTTCGTTAGGCCTTTGTAGTTTTCTGGTAAATTAAACCTTTTCGTTTGGTTTGTATGAAATCAAGGCAGTATTTTAAAGTTTTGAAAAATATGCATAAATGGCCGAGAAATTACTTTACAGCAGTTTATTGAACATTGCAGAAATTATATTAATATATATATTTACTTTTTCATTTCATTCTCACATATTTATTTTAGCAAACTGTATTCGTTTAATATTTTTCTACATAAGATATAAAGTAAATAATATTTAATTTTATAATAGTATTAAATTCATAATTTTATTCATAAATCTGTGCAACAAATTTCATTAAGTCTGACATTTTTATCTGCTGCATTTTATAAACTTTTAGTTATGTAATACCTATATATTAACATGAACTCATATATTCACACAATCATAAAATTATTATTATTTTGTTTTAGATTTGCAAGTACCCTGCAATGCATGGTTGCTGTCTCTATTTGGGTAATTTACGTTATTAGTTTTTTTTTACATTTTTATCTGTCCTAGGAGGAACCCAATTCGTACTCCAAACGCACTTTCATGCGGCTGATATTTAAGGAAAAAATACTACTATTTACTATAGATTTCCCATTTATTGGGTAGTCCTAGAAATTTTTACAGGACATTAAAAACTGTTGTATTTCATTGATATTCACACACATACAGCCGTATATAAATGTACAATTTGAATACTCATTGTAAACGAGACAAACATACATACATTCATATACAGAAACAAATATCTATACAACACACACGTACAAAAGTATTTGCAAAATATCTACATTTATATTGCAATTGTGTTGTGCATTATAATTTTTTATTTACTACATCCCAGCAGATTTACTATAGTTTTGGTTTACTTCACATGAAGGTAATATTTGTAATGCGAGGAGAAAAATATAAAGACGATTATAATCGTCACTTTGGTGTTTGTAAATGATTGAGAGTGTGGCTATTAATCTCTTTTATGAGCTAAAATTCGAGAAGTTGCTAACCGTTAGTTAACTGGTTCAAAGATAAATATATTCTCTTATTCGATATAGTCACCCCGAATTACAGGATTCAGTTTGTAGAGATAGAGATAACAGATACATAAACATGTGTATTTTTTGTAGATATACATATATATGTATGTAAATACTTAAATATATTTGTAAGTAAAGTAATTTTAAGATATTACACATATAGAAAAAAAACTCCCACAGATCTATAACTTTTCTTTTTAAGGATTTCCTTTTCTATATCAATTCTGATTGCATAACTTGTAGTTTTAATAAATGTAGCTAGGTCCACCATGAAAACGGCCGATCCATACTGTAGGGGTTGAATAAGAGATTAATTTCCTCCAAAAACTCATTTTTTGAGGCAACCCTAGAAGGGTAGATTCAGTTATGCACTGATCCTTATGAAATGTCGTAGAGATATTTCAGTTCTTATATAATTTGTTTATTTCGAATTCAATTAATATACTGTTGTTTTTCAGCCAGTTATTAAAGTTAACGGCATTTTCTAATGGGGACCTTATGTGTGGGATAAGGTTAAATGTGGACCAACCATTGCAGAAATATTATTGTTCTTATAAAACTTGTCTTTTAAAGAGAGTTAAAGTAAAAGTTAAAGTAATTTTCAAAAGGGGGTCTTCATAGGGTCTAGTGTCAAATATTTAAAATTTTTTCTGCATAATGCAGTATTCCGGAAGAGCACTTGTATGGGGGCTAGGTGTATTTGTGGACCAATATTGCCCATTTCCAATATGAAATAAACTGCATTAATAGAAAATATATTAGTAAAATACTGCAGCTCATTCAAATATGTACTATCATGCTTTCAACAGACCAACGTGCAGACAGACGGACGGACTTCGCTAGAACGTCTTTGAATTTAATAAGGACCCAAAATATAAATATACCAATATTTCCATGTGTTAAAGACTTGATGATAAAAAATGAATTATTATGGAGTGTATAAAAAGGAATCTAAGTTATATATAGACATTAAAATATATGTAGGTCTTTGCACACCATTTCCTATTGTATTTTATAAAAAAATCCTACTGAATTTTTGATGTTTCTTATTAAGTAGGGTAGAAGGGGGACCATACGCCACTTTTTTTTGAGGCGGCCTCAAATTAAAACCACAATACATATTCTTAATTTTTTTCTTGGTTCGGATACTTAGGTATGTTGGCTTTAGTTTTATCCCTTTCAATCTTTCCTAAGTCATCCTCATACACATATTTTTTTAACTTTTCCGCACTGACCAAAAACGGCGATACCGCCCCATCCATGGGGTAAATACGCCAAAGGGATGGGGCAGATTTGTCATTAGTAAAATAAGCCAAAAAAATTAAAAAGTGAAAACTTATTTTGCTGTTTTATATTTTAATTCACTAAACAAAGTATAATAAACTAGATATTTATTGTTTATTTCACATAACTAAACAAAAAAAAAAAAAAAAAATAAAACAAATTATTAATGATTTTTTCTATATTTTAAAAAACTTTTGTTCTACATCACAAGCATTACATATATTTGGCAGTTCTGGGGTTTAGTTTAAATTTTTTTCGGGTTTCAAATTATATTATCGAAAATATTATTATGTCTTATTATTCACTATTATTGACGTTCTATCACTGACCAATATATTTTTTCTATCACAAAAACTAAAAAAGTTAGCACAAAAAATTCACACAGTGAAATATTTTCACAGCCCTTTGAAAAACAATTAATCACGTCTGCCTCCCATCATATGTAAAGTTAATCTTTTAAACTTTCAGGGATGATAGATAATCGATAAACAAAAATAAAATTTGATAATGCGATCAAATCGATTACTCGGTTTTCAAGTTATTCGCTTTGGCAGATGTGCCCCTATGGCGAATGATCCCCCTTCTACCATATATTTCAGAAATATCTAATTCAATTTTAGAATTTTTAAATGTGTAAAATACATATATAACTAAAATCAATTTCTTCTGAAATAATTTACTGATTATCTTGAAAATTGAGACTTTTAGCATGTGAAAAAGATTTGCATGGACATACGGACGTATCTTAATCGATTCAGAAAGTGATTCCGAGCCGATTGGTGGATATACGGTATAAGGTAATATTTTTGTTACAAACATCAGCACAAACCCATAACACCCTCCACACTATAGTGGGGTAGGGTATAATGAATGTAAAATACATACACTGAAAATAATCCATGCCTAATATACACGAAAAATGCTGTACATTGTACGAAATGATTCGTGGTTTCGCACCACGAAATTCTTTCGTAATATATACGAAATTGTTCGAAATATTTTAGTAAAATGCAAAATAATTTTATATAATTTTAGAAAAAATTTTTTTTTCATTTTACGATTTTTTTAAAGACATAAATATGTTAGTTCTTTTAAAATAATTATTAAAACATAAAAAACGTAAATTTAAAATTATTTTTGTAAAAGAAAACAAAGTTTCTTAATATATACGAAAAAAAGATATTACGACAGGTTTTCGTACTTTCGTAAAATTAGAAAAGGGGTTGATTAAACAATATTTCGTATTATACACAAAATTTTCGTATATATTACGAAAAAAGTAGTTACGAAATTTTTTTTCGTAAAGTTAAGCATGGGTTATTTTCAGTGTACATATAAAAGTTTAAGAAATGGAAAGTTGAATAGTGTGAATGAAAATAAAAACTTATCTTATTTAAAAACGTGTTCTTCAGGAACCCTTTTAAGAATGATTTATACCGTCGTATATACTCTAAATGCACGAGGGTTTGCAAGTGACAATGTTATTATCACCACGGAAATGGGATGCAAACAGCAGTTAAGTAACAAAAACTAGCAATATTTAAGTTTTAACCACAAAACTTACGTTTACTTGAGGTTTAAAATTTTGCTCAACTTCAGTAAAGTGTGTACTTGCGATTATGATTCTATTTGTGTGCTCTTGACAACAGACTAGATCAATAATTCTATGATTATTCGAACAGAAGATTTAAATTGTTTAAATAATAGAAAAAATACATCCATTTAAACAGTTTTTTTTATAAACTGAACACGAAATATTGCAAATGATAGAAAAAAGGAAAAATGAACAACTTTTTACAATTTTTTTTTTTTTGTTTTGTAGTAGTAGTAGCAAATGTTATCGAACATTAGTCGATAGCATGTCTATGCGTTTATCACTTCCGCTTCCTTTGACAACCACAAAGTTTTTATAACAATTTTTTTTTGTATTTGTATTTTGCTTTTGTTTGAATGTATGTATTAGATGCAGCTAGTGTTGCTATTGATATTGATACTGCTGTTACTTTTGTTGTCGTTATTGTTGTAATTCTAAACTCAATAACAATGCTAACTATGTTTGAATGCTTATAGTATACACTGACATACCAAAGTACTTACATACATACATATGTATGTACATACAAAAAAAATGGAACATTGTATTCTACACATCGATGAATGTTCATTTAAAAACACTGCGGGTTAATCGAATAATGTTAAAGGTAACTTCAGACTTTGATAACTTCAATTTTCCGTGAAAAGTTTATCATTAACATAAATTTATCGATAATACAATCATTCGATAAACCGAACAGAAATCCTATGAACTTTTCTGCGAACTTGTAGAAAGCGTAAATGTTACATCTAAGATAAAATAGTTATCAAAAACCATGCCTATTGGTCTATGAAACGGGCAGGAGATTAGAATATACGGAAGAGACCATTAATCTTTCATTTTATAAGTACCGAAGAGGAACCGATACGAGGAGAAAGTGAGAGATAGTTTTTACAACTACTTAGCATGGTCGAGGGTGCAATCAACAGTTTTGTACAATACAAGGCAGGAAGGGTAGTCTTGACTTTCAAACCCGGAAATTAGTTAAAAGCAAAACCGTCATTACTCTGAATAATTACAATTAATAGCCTCTTAAGGACCTTAATCGATGAAGTATTCAGCCCTCAGACATTCCTCCGGTCGAAATGCATATAAGACACGAGGCGGTATTTTTAAGGGATTGACCAAGGCCATTTTAATATATGCTTGACATATGGGAAGGTTGTGCACAAATACCAGACGTGTCCGATAATATATCGAACACAGAAATAGTCGGGAAATCGTGGTCAAGCGGAACATTAGAGACTATTAGACGAATGATTAAACAAGTTAATTAGGTTAAATATAACATCAAAAGGTTAACATATTTTTCGTCAGCAATTAGAACGATGTCAACTGATAGGTTTAAAGTTTAAAGCCATTACCAAAAACTCTCCTACTGGTAAACTCTGAAAACCGGGCCACTTAGCACAACCATAAAATATCAGAGCGATATGAGGTATTACATCACTTAGAAAGACTTATTGGAAAATTCTTGGAAATTGTGTCGGAACATAGGACGATTATTTACTATACCCAATGTGCTTCACTACCCTTAAAACAATTTAAATAAAAACATATTACGATTTTGAAGACTCTAACTATAATAGTTTTCCAGATATAAATGTTTTTTATATGGGAAATGCCACGCAAATTAATCTAATAGTTTCCCAGATATACAAAATTTTGTATTGGATATGCCAAGAGTCCGGAGATGTTGAAAGTCCGCAAATTTTCCTCTAAATGTTCACATGAATGTCAAAGTTCTTCATGTGAAATTTGAAGATTATTGTTTTTCAGATATAAGTACGATATATTTTTGTATTTAATTCAACTAAATTGTTCCGATGGATGCTAAAGTTCTTCGTGCGTAATTTGAGGATTTTAGCCCAAGTAATATCTCAGATATATGAATTTTTAGCTTCGAAACAATTTGGGGGCTCTAACTGTTATATTTTCTCAGATATACTAATTTAAGATTTGTCAAAATGAAGGTGCCATGCCCCATATGTCTATACAAAATTTGAGGATTCTAGCTGTTACAGTTTCTAAGATATGCAACTTTTATTCCTATTTTGGATATGGGCATGGCACCTCGCTCACTTAAAATTTCGAAATAAAATGTAGCCAATAGTTCCTTTCAGACATACAGGAATACACTATGAACATTTCAAGAAAATCGGTCCAGCAGTTTAGGCGTCTATAGTCTTCAAACAAACATATAAACAAATTTTTATATATAGAGATAAAGCAGACGCGTTACTGACTAATTGATTCATTATCGCACATCACAAAAGGGCTGAACCTAGAATCATAAATAGTAGATGTCTTTTACAAAAGCCTTTATAGGACTCAATTCGGGTAAATAGTTTGGTACATTTTTAAAGCATAATTTAGCAAATGATTGTAGATTTTTATCATATGAGTTTAATTTGTGATATCAATTTTTTATTAGTACTTTCCACTTTTACATAGATTGAATAAGAATCTATAAGAGGGAAATTTTGGGGCTTTTTGTTCAGCAAATAGTACTTTTTGTATGTTCTATGATATGAAGCCAAAACAAACATACACGGATCTTATTTAATTTTGATTAGAGTAGCGAAGTATCCAGGGTACGCTTTTTTTATATAATGCTATATATGATTTTTTCAACAACAATTCTGATGAAAGAAACGCATCTGATGTAATCTTACTTTTAGCTTCATTTCAAAATTTATCGATAACTTTTATTTTCCAAAAAATAGTTTTCGATAAATGCTTGGCTTATTATACATTATTCATACTTTATTCAAAGCATTTCCAGTGTTTTCTCTGAATGTTCACAAACATTGGTTTTAAACTCCATAAGCCATCTATTCCTCTCACTCAATTGAACTTTAGAAAGCAATAAAGTTTTTTCTCTGCTCCCTGCCCTACACTTCTTTTTCTTCGGATTTTGTTTTTCCACCAGAGATTTTTCTTTCATGTTCATTTTTATTTTCAGATTTTCTTCTTCATTTTTTTATATATATTTCAATACTACTAAAAAGCTGTTAAGTGTCGTGATTTCATGTAGTCACCACTACTCCTGTGTGTCTTGTGTTCGGCTTAGAGCTCTAAGTTTAGTATGTTTTGGAATGTTGTTTGGAAATACTTGTGAGTTTTTCAGCTCACATTCTGGTTGCAGAACAGGAATGTTTAGGTATTTGCAATGTGTTTTAATTTGTTCTTTACATTTTGTTTTATGGGAATGAAAAAAAAAAAACATAAAGAAAATAACTTTTGCAACAAAATATTTTAGAATTTCAACACGTGTAATTAGTTTTTAAGAAAGAACAGGAGAATGGAAATAAAAAAAATTAAATTAAGAAATGTACAAAAAACTTAAAAACAATTTTAAAACCAGGTTAGAAATAAGTTTCTTCTTTTCCTTTTAATGTTTGCAGCAAAAAAAAAATGTCTCAAAATGCAAACTGAATAAAAAAGGAAATAAGATTAATATTTAATTTGAATGTTATTAAGATAGAATTTAATTTATACTTGCTTAAGTCAACAAAAGTTTAATTAAAAATATTTCTTAACTACTTAAGAAAAACTAAAGAAAACTTAAGTTATTTAATTTAGATAAAATGGAGAGAAATTGATTTCTTTATAAATTACCTCATAAATAACTAAAAATTCTAAAAGGTTTTCGTTTTAAAAAGTAGTGAAAATTGCTTGTGCTGACATTATAAAATATCATTTTATATTTTCAATATTTAATTTCATGCTTCGTTTGTGTGCGTGCAACCTTTATATTACTCCAACGCATTATTTTAATATTTGAATAAAATCTTTTGTTTTTGTTATTCTACGTTTTTTTCAAATTTCTGTTAAAACTTGTTTAAAATAGTTTTAAATAGTAATTATGTATTTAATTCTTTTAGGTTTTTAAGTAAATATTTTACAACATACTTTTGAAATATTAAATGTATGTACAGTAGGGCAATATTAATTATGTTTATTATTTAGTCTATCGTTTTTATACCCTCCACCACCTTCAGTGGTGATAGAGGGTATATATAAGTTTGTCATTCCGTGTGTAACACCTAGAAATATTCATCTGAGATCCAACAAAGTATATATATGATCCTTATGAAATTCTGAGTCGATTTACCTATGTCCGTCTGTCTGTCTGTCTGCCTAAAACACGCTCACGTTAAAACTAAGCAAAAGAAATAAACCAAATTTACCAAAAAATATTCATTGTTGTCCTAAGCAGTTTGGTATTGAAAATCAGCAAAATCGGTTCACAACGTAAAAAGTTATGAGTAAAAATTTCAGACTACCTCGAAAAAATTACGGTTTTTTCGTAATTCTTTTGAAATTTTCTCAGAAACTACCAAAGATATTGCGATAAATTTTGTCACACTTTATTTTTTCAGGGCAGTGATTAATTATGTTCAAAATCTTTACAATCGATCCAATATTTCCTATAGCCCCCATACAAAGGTATATATTCCTGGAAATTAGTTTATCGTTAATAACTCCTTCAAATATATCGGTATCAATACCAAATTTTGTACATACAAATATAATATTAACAGAAATCATACTGTCAACGTAGATCTCAGTCGGTCCACAATTGGTCATAGCTCCCATATAAGGTCTAGTTCCGAAAACCACCTAAACGCACATATTTCATTGATGAATAAAGCTATTGTGATAAAATTCGAGCTGGATATGTTTTGTGTACATACAAATCATTCTACTAAATTTTTTACGGATCGGTCCATTATTAGTCATAGCTCCCATATAAGGCCCGCTTCCGAAAATCATTTAGAAGCTCATATTTCATTGTCAAATAAAGCTATTTTAATAAAATTCGACACAAATATGGTTAGTTTAAATATAAATTAGTCCACGCAATTTTTTCCGGATAGGCCCATAATTGGTCATAGCTCCCATATAAGGTCGACTTCCGAAAATCACTTAAACGCATATATTTCATTGAATTATAAAGCTATCGGGATAAAATTCAACACAAATCTATTTTGTATACATACAAATCTTTCTACAAAATTTTTTACGGATCGGTCCATTATTGGTCATAGATCCCATATAAGGCCTACTTCCGAAAATTAAAAGCACATATTTCAATGTCAAGTAAAGCTATCTTGATTAAATTCGACACAAATATGTTTTGCCTAAACACGAATCACTCTACGAAATTTTTTCCGGATAGGCCCATAATTGGTCATAGCTCCCATATAAGGTACACTTCCGAAAATCACTTAAACGCATACATTTCATAGAATTCTAAAGCTATTGGGATAGAAGTCGACACAAATATGTTTTGTGTACGTACAAATCATTTTACAAAAATTTTTACGGATCGGTCCATTATTGGTCATAACTCCCATATAAGGCCCACATACGAAAATCACTTAAAAGCACATATTTCATTATCAAATAAAGCTATCTTGATAAAATTCGACACAAACATGTTTTGTCCAAATATGAATCACTATGCGAAATTTTTCCCGAATAGGCCCATAATTGATCATAGTTCCCATATAAGGTCCACTTCCGAAAATCACTTACTCGCATATATTTCATTGAATTCTAAAGCTATAGGGGTAAAATTCGACTTGAATAAGTTTTGTGTACATATAAATCTTTCTACCACTTTTCTCTCGGATCGGTCCATTATTGCTCATAGCTCTCATATAAGGTCCACTTCTGAGAATCACTTAAACGCGGCGCCGTGTTATAAAGCCATAGGTAATAAAGCCATATGGTTATATTTCTCATTTCATTGAGAAATAAGGCCATATGACTTTATTTCCATGTAAGGAATGAAATAAAACCATTATGGTGTTATTGCTCATTTAATTTTTTTCATTTCAACAACGGCTTCGCTTAATAAATATTTTCTAAATAGCCGGCCTACGGCCGGACGCAAGGATTTACAACTCTATAATATGTCCAACACCGGCTTCGCTTAGTAAAGATTTCCTAAATAGCCGGCCTACGGCCGGGCGCAAGGACTTTCTTCTCTATGGTATGTCCAACACCGGCTTCGCTTAGTAAAGATTTCCTAAATAGCCGGCCTACGGCCGGACGCAAGGAATTACAACTCTTTAATATGTCCAACACCGGCTTCGCTTAGTAAAGATTTCCTAAATAGAATCGTGATATAAAAGTAATATAATGAAATAACTTCCCAAAAGTATTTTTAGGGATTTATTTCATTTTTGAATTTTGAGGAATTATTGGCAACTGATTCTTTTGGCAATTTGTAACCGTAACTATTTCACTGTTATGGCGTTATTTCCACTTTGGTTACTTTTAGTTTATGGTGATATTGCACTTGGGTGTAGGCAATAAAGCCATATGGTTATATTTCTCATTTCATTGAGAAATAAGGACATATGGCTTTATTACCTATGGCTTTATAACACTGCGCCCTTAAACGCACATATTTCATTGTCAAATAAAGTTATCTTGAGAAAATTCGACACTAATATGTTTTGTCTTTACATAAATCACTCTACGAAATTTTTTCCGGATAGGCATAAAAAATTCTACAAAATTTTTTCTGGATCGGTCCATATTTGATAATAGCTCCTATATAAGGTCCACTTCAAAAAATCCCTTAAACGCACATATTTCAATATCAAATAAAGATATCTTGATAAAATATGTTTTGTGTACATATGAATCAGTCTGCGAAACCTTTCCGGATAGGCCCTTAATTGCTGCTATATAAAGTCCACTTGCCATAATCACCTAAACGCACATATTGCATTGATTAATAAAGCTATTGGAGTAATATTAGACTTGATCTTTTTCTGCATATAAATCATTATACGAAATTGTTTCCTGATCGGTGCATAATTGGTCACAACTCCATTATAAGGACCATTTCTGAAAATTACTTAAACGTACATTTTATACATAGGTATAAAATTTGACATAAATGTGTATTTTGTATATTAAACGGAATTTTTTTCGGACCGGTCCATAAGTTGTCTTAGCTTAGGTTAACTTCTGAAAATCACTTAATACCACTTAACTTCTGAAAATCACTTAATAAACTTAATATAGATAAATCATTCTAAACTTTTCTAGACCTAATCAAAATTAGTTCGACAAAAATTTTGGCAAGTTATCTAAAAATTAGATAAGTAGATGGGTTTCAATAAAAAGTAGCTTGCTGGTGGAGGGTATTTAAGATTCGGCATAGCCGAATATCTAACCGAATATCTAACTCTAACTTGTTCTTCTTCAAAAATCTGACGTTGACTTATAAACATTCATAAGCAAACCCACAATATGTTTCTGTTATGGTTTATAATTTTTTATTTAATAAAAATTATTAGTTTCAAATTTTTTTATTTTTTTACAGTTCTAGTTCAGTTCTAGTTCAGTTCTAGTTCAGTTCTAGTTCAGTTCTAGTTCAGTTCTAGTTCAGTTCTAGTTCAGTTCTAGTTCAGTTCTAGTTCAGTTCTAGTTCAGTTCTAGTTCAGTTCTAGTTCAGTTCTAGTTCAGTACTAGTTCGAGTTCAGTTCCAGTTCAGTTCCAGTTCTAGTTCAGTTCTAGTTCTAGTTCAGTTAGTTCAGTTCTAGTTCAGTTCTAGTTCAGTTCTAGTTCAGTTCTAGTTCAGTTCTAGTTCAGTTCTAGTTCAGTTCTAGTTCAGTTCTAGTTCAGTTCTAGTTCAGTAGTTCGTAGTTCAGTCTAGTTCAGTTCTAGTTCAGTTCTAGTTCAGTTCTAGTTCAGTTCTAGTTCAGTTCTAGTTCAGTTTCTAGTTCAGTTCTAGTTCAGTTCTAGTTCAGTTCTAGTTCAGTTCTAGTCAGTTCTAGTTCAGTTCTAGTTCAGTTCTAGTTCAGTTCTAGTTCAGTTCTAGTTCAGTTCTAGTTCAGTTCTAGTTCAGTTCTAGTTCAGTTCTAGTTCAGTTTCTAGTTCAGTTCTAGTTCTAGTTCAGTTCGAGTTCAGTTCTAGTTCAGTTCTAGTTTCATTTCTAGTTCAGTTCTAGTTTCAGTTCAGTTCGTCTGTTCATTCTAGTTCATCAGTTCAGTTTCTAGTTCAGTTCGAGTTCAGTTCTAGTCAGTTCTAGTTCCAGTCCTAGTTCAGTTCTAGTTCGTTCTAGTTCAGTTCTATTCAGTTCTAGTTCAGTTCTAGTTCAGTTCTAGTTCAAGTTTCCTAGTTCAGTTTCTAGTTCAGCTCTAGTTCATTCTAAGTTCAATTCTAGTTCAGGTTCTAGTTCATTCTAGTTCAGTTCTAGTTTCAGTTCTGTTTCAAGTTCTAGTTCAGTTCTAGTTCAGTTCTAGTTCAGTTCTAGTTCTAGTTCAGTTCTAGTTCAGTTCTAGTTCAGTTCAGTTCCAGTTCTAGTTCCAGTTCAGTTCCAGTTCAGTCTAGTTCAGTTCTAGTTCTAGTTCAGTTCTAGTTCAGTTCTAGTTCTAGTTCAGTTCTAGTTCAGTTCTAGTTCAGTTCTAGTTCAGTTCTAGTTCAGTTCTAGTTCAGTTCTAGTTCAGTTCTAGTTCTGTTCTAGTTCAGTTCTAGTTCAGTTCTAGTTCTGTTCTAGTTCAGTTCTAGTTCAGTTCTAGTTCAGTTCTAGTTCAGTTCTAGTTCAGTTCTAGTTCAGTTCTAGTTCAGTTCTAGTTCAGTTCTAGTTCAGTCTAGTTCAGTTCTAGTTCAGTTCTAGTTCAGTTCTAGTTCAGTTCTAGTTCAGTTCTAGTTCAGTTCTAGTTCAGTTCTAGTTCAGTTCTAGTTCTAGTTCAGTTCTAGTTCAGTTCTAGTTCTAGTTCAGTTCTAGTTCAGTTCTAGTTCTAGTTCAGTTTAGTTCAGTTCTAGTTTAGTTCTAGTTTAGTTCTAGTTCAGTTCTAGTTCAGTTCTAGTTCAGTTCTAGTTCAGTTCTAGTTCTAGTTCAGTTCTAGTTCAGTTCTAGTTCTAGTTCAGTTCTAGTTCAGTTCTAGTTCTGTTCTAGTTGAGTTCTAGTTCAGTTCTAGTTCAGTTCTAGTTCAGTTCTAGTTCAGTTCTAGTTCAGTTCTAGTTCAGTTCTAGTTCAGTTCTAGTTCAGTTCTAGTTCAGTTCTAGTTCAGTCTAGTTCAGTTCTAGTTTAGTTCTAGTTCAGTTCTAGTTCAGTTCTAGTTCAGTTCTAGTTCAGTTCTAGTTCAGTTCTAGTTCAGTTCTAGTTCAGTTCTAGTTCAGTTCTAGTTCAGTTCTAGTTCAGTTCTAGTTCAGTTCTAGTTCAGTTCCAGTTCAATTCTAGTTCAGTTCTAGTTCAGTTCTAGTTCAGTTCTAGTTCAGTTCTAGTTCAGTTCTAGTTCAGTTCTAGTTCAGTTCAGTTCCAGTTCCAGTTCAGTTCCAGTTCAGTTCTAGTTCAGTTCTAGTTCTAGTTCTAGTTCTAGTTCAGTTCTAGTTCAGTTCTAGTTCTAGTTCAGTTCTAGTTCAGTTCTAGTTCAGTTCTAGTTCAGTTCTAGTTCAGTTCTAGTTCAGTTTTAGTTCAGTTCTAGTTCAGTTCTAGTTCAGTTCTAGTTCTGTTCTAGTTCAGTTCTAGTTCAGTTCTAGTTCTGTTCTAGTTCAGTTCTAGTTCAGTTCTAGTTCAGTTCTAGTTCAGTTCTAGTTCAGTTCTAGTTCAGTTCTAGTTCAGTTCTAGTTCAGTTCTAGTTCAGTTCTAGTTCAGTTCTAGTTCAGTTCTAGTTCAGTTCTAGTTCAGTTCTAGTTCAGTTCTAGTTCAGTTCTAATTCAGTTCTAGTTCAGTTCTAGTTCAGTTCTAGTTCTAGTTCAGTTCTAGTTCAGTTCTAGTTCAGTTCTAGTTCAGTTCTAGTTCAGTTCTAGTTCAGTTCTAGTTCAGTTCTAGTTCAGTTCTAGTTCAGTTCTAGTTCAGTTCTAGTTCAGTTCTAGTTCAGTTCTAGTTCAGTTCTACTTCAGTTCTAGTTCAGTTCTAGTTCAGTTCTAGTTCAGTTCTAGTTCAGTTCTAGTTCAGTTCTAGTTCAGTTCTAGTTCAGTTCTAGTTCAGTTCT
Organism: Lucilia sericata; assembly: GCF_015586225.1. Lineage (NCBI taxonomy): Eukaryota > Metazoa > Arthropoda > Insecta > Diptera > Calliphoridae > Lucilia > Lucilia sericata. The sequence goes on along the minus strand of NW_023994376.1, from coordinate 368,562 downwards.
AGTTCAGTTCTAGTTCAGTTCTAGTTCAGTTCTAGTTCAGTTCTAGTTCAGTTCTAGTTCAGTTCTAGTTCAGTTCTAGTTCTAGTTCAGTTCTAGTTCAGTTCTAGTTCTAGTTCAGTTCTAGTTCAGTTCTAGTTTAGTTCTAGTTCAGTTCTAGTTCAGTTCTAGTTCAGTTCTAGTTCAGTTTTAGTTCAATTCTTGTTCAGTTCCAGTTCAGTACTGATTATGTTCTAAATAGTTAAATTGCATTTAGTGTAACATAGATTTAAAGCGACGACGAAAATATATAAATATAGAATATTCTATATTTCCTTTTAGTTGAAAAAAACTGTACTAAATGGAAACTTTTTGTACGTGTAATAACCTGGTAAACTTCTCATATTTAAATACATATTGTAAATAAGTGTAAGAGAAATTTTTAATTCATTAAATTTCTACCTTTCGTTGTGCATATACAATTTGTATGTTAGTTTGTAATCAAAAAAATACATGTCATTCTTAATAAACTAATATGTCAAAACTAGCTCTATAACAAAAAAAGAAAGCAACAGAAACATTGCAAAAACACACTGACACACATCCTTTTTAATAAAAACAACATAACCATAATAAAAATGTATGTCAAGCCAATCATTGTCAACGCCAGCATCACAACAACACAATTTTCACTCAATCATAACATCATCACTTTTGCAACAGAAAATATAAAAAATAGGAAACAGGAAAGTAAACAATTGCAAGCAACAAAAACAAGTTAATAAAGCTAAATAACAACTGAAACTATATTAAAGTAATATTGCATTTTTCATATATATTTATATTTCACTAAGATTAGTAAAAATTCTCCATATGTAAAATATATCAAAGGAATATTGCATACATAATTTCGTGAAGAATGGGAAAGAACGATGTCCTTCTAATGTTATATTTTTGTTATATATACAAAGAAAAACAATTAAGAAATTATAGTCGGGCGAGGCCGACCATATAATACCCTACACCTGTTACAAAAATGAAATGTGATTTAGTTTTCATAATAAAGTATTTAAGTTGAATTGTACCTTGCCTCAGATATACTTAAGTAATTTATTGTTGAATAAAATTGTGGATATTTAAGTTAAATTTTGAAGGGGGCTTTGTATAGGGGCTATGGTCAAATGAGACCCTATAACTATAAAATTTTTGAGGGTCATCAAGGCTAGTATAGAACTTGGTTTGCAGCTTTTTGTCGAGATACGAGTATATTAAACATATTTATGAACTTAAGAGCCTTATTCGGGGGTTCAGTTGTATGGGGGGTAGGTGAAATAATGGACCGATGTTAACAATTTTAAATAGGCTTCATCTCCGATACCATAGAAGATCGTGTGACAAATTTCATTGAATTATCTTCATTATATTGCGACCTTTAGTTTGATTACACAGACGGACGGACATAGCTAAATCGAATCAGAAAATGATTCTAAGCCGATTGGTATACTTTAAGGTTGGTGTATTGTGCCTTACAAAAACCCAATATACCCTCCCCACTAAAGTGGTGTAGGGTATAATTGTAAAATAAATGGCGTATACGATTCAGTGATTTTTTCAGATACATATACACAGTATTTAAAGAATATTATTGTCCATAATATACAGAAATGTTATTAATTTGTCGCCAAATAGAGGGCATGACACCTCCCTTAAGAATGTACAAATTCGTATATCTTGGAAATTATCAGTGGTGGAATGGTCAGATTACCAACAGGGGGAGTGACACCTGCCATGTAAATGAAATAGAAAACTTTGTATATCTGGAAAAGTATTAGAAATAGAAAACTAAAATTCTGCACTTTGATATTTTAAACATTTGTGTAACAAATTGGCGAATTACTAATAGGGGGCGTGGCACCTGCCTGCAATGGAAAAATTCATATATCTGGGAAACCATTAGAGATAGAATCCTCCTCATGGGCAATATTAAGAAATTAAAGTCCAAATATAAAAATATAAAAACAATATAAATTGCAGTTGTTGAATTGCATATGTGGGTATTTAAGATTCGGCTCTACCTAATCTTAAATACCCACCACCAGCGAGCTAGATAACTCGACATTAGTTTTGTTTCCGTAATTTAATTTTGATTGGGACCAGAAAAATTTATATTATGTGATTTTCGGATGTGGGCCTTGTACGGTTGCTATGACTTATTATGGTCCGATCTTGCCGATGGCAAAAAAAAAATTAGGAGAATGATTTGTATATTTACAAAACATATTCCTGTTAAGTTTTACTTCGATATTTTTAATAAACTAAATTCGTTTAAGTGATTTTTGAAACGATGTTGATGACCTTATATCGGAGCTATTACCAATAATAGGCCAGTTCTAGTACATTTTAGCAGAGTTATCTATCTATACACAGAACAGTCTCATGTCGAATTTTATCCGGATATAATCATTTAATAATGACTTATGTGGTATGAAGAGATTTTCAGAAGTGAACTTTATATGTGATCTTATACCAATTATGGACCGATCCGAAAAAATCCCGTATAATGGTTTATATACACAAAATACACACTTACATATGTATGTCGAATTTTATTCCGATAACTTTGATTGTCAATGTGAGTTGAAGTAAATTTTGGAAATGGTCTTTATATGGGAGTTGTGTCCAATTATGGACCGATCCGAAAAAAAATTCTCATAATGATTTATATGCACAAAAGTCGAATTTTATACCAATAGCTTTAGTAATAAATGAAATATGTGCGTTTAAGTGATTTGGAAGTGGTCTTTACATGGAGTGAATCATATAAAAACAAAACAGATTTGTGTCGAGTTTTATCAAGATAGCTTTATTTGACAATGAAATATGTGTGTTTAAGTGATTTTCGGAAGTGTACCTTATATGAGAGCTATTACGAATTATGGACCTATTACGAAATATAAACCTATCCACTAAACATATTCAAGTCGAACTTTATGATTATAAGTGATTTTTGGAAGTGGACTTTATATGGGAGTTATGACCAATTACGGGCCTATCCGCAAACAAATTCGTAGAGTGATTTATATGTTCACACAACATATTTGTGTAGAATTTTATCGAGATAGCTTTATTTGGAAATAAAATATGTGCGTTTAAGTGATTTTCGGAAGTGGTATATGGGAGCACAACACACACGACACAAATCTACATTGGCAGTATGATTTCTGTTCATACTATATTTACATGTACAAAATTTTGTGTTGATGCCGATATATTTAATTGAATTATTAACGATAAACTAATTTCCGGGAAAATATACCTTTGTATAGGGGCTATGAGAAATTCTGGATCGATTATATTGATTTTGAACATAATTGTTTTCTGCCTTGAAAATTCATCGAAAAATATTTGGTAGTTTCTGAGAAAACTTCTTAAGAACTAGGAAAAAAACGTAATTTTTTTCGAGGTAGTCTGAAATTTTTACTCATAACTTTTTACGTTTGAAACGATTTTGCTGATTTTCAATACCAAATTGCTTAGGACAATAGTAAATATTTTGAGTGAGTTTGGTTGATTTCTTTTGCTTAGCTTTAACGTGAGCGTGTTAGACACAGACAGGCAGACGGACATAGCTAAATCGACTCAGAATTTTACAAGGGCCCCGAATATATATACTTTGTTGGGCCTTAGATGAATATTTCTTGGTGTTACTCACGGAACGACAAACTTATATCAATATGGGTATCAAATTAAAGGGGACGCGACCGGACGTTCTCTGGTAAGTACATGCCACTATGACATGACCGTGTTCAAATAATGAGTCATAATACCAGTGTAAAGTAGTGAAAAAATAAAAACTCATTACTTTTCAATAAAAATTTTGACGAATATCATATTTCAAACTTTCTCATATGGAATCTATTTCCGTTTTATATGACTATTTTATATTGATAATTTTTGGATTAAAAATACTTAAGTAGCTTTGTTTAATAATATTCTTTATTGCTTAATTATTTCTAGTTTTTAAGATTTCCTTTTCGTCTTTTTTTACGATTTTGTTGTTATGTCATTAAAACTTTAATGGTTGATTAAATGGATGGATAGAAGGTCGTTCGGTTGAATGCTAGGATTTGGTGCGGTTGAGCATGACCACAATATTAAATATGTCTAGTTTTTTTGTGAGTGCAGACAAACAAGGACATTTATCGTAATATAAAAATGAATTCTGCCTGGTTGGGAATTAAAAGAACATTTTGTTATATTTGTTTTTCCCCTTTTTTTGTCAGACAATACCCTTTTGCTAAACTTTATTAACCAAGACTAATTTAATGCAATTTAATATTGTTACAATTTTTAATATTTTTCAAAAGTAAACAAATTTTTGTTTACTTTACTTATATCCACTCAACAATATTTTTTGTTTAAAGGTCAAATATTATAAATTCGTTTTATAATTAAATTTTTATATTCATTTATTTGTCAACGTTTCTTTTTGCTAGTTTATATTTTAGAAAATATTTTTTATAGTTATAGTCATTCATAAAATAGTATATAATGTTTAAACATTTTAATCCAGGATTCTAATACACACATCCATAAAGTTTTTCTTAAAATTTTAAATTTTGTATTTTATATTATGTTTTAATTTCAATATTTATTCATTATTAAGTCATTTATTATATAGTTTATGTCCAATTACTACTATGCTAAGAGCTATTGAAATACACATTTACTGATTCCATACTGACAATATAAAAATCTGCGATAAAGTTAAATAAAATCGGTAAAATATTTTATTTTGCATTGATTGCTATTATCTATATATATAAAAATGAATGTGTGTTTGTGTTTAGACTATAAAACTGCTGAACCGATTTTCTTGAAATTTTCACAGCGTATTCCTGTATGTCTGGAGTAGGTAATAGGCTACTTTTTATTTTGAAATTTCAAGTGGGCGAGGTGCCACGCCCATATTAGAAAATATTAAATCCGTATATTTGAGTTAATATAACAGTTAGAGTCCTCAAATTTTGTCGGAGCCACTTTAGTGTTAATATGATTATTTAGGACAAAAAGTAGGCGGAATAGCATTAGGGGGCGTGGCACCTCCCATATAAATTAAAAACAAAAATTCGTTTATCTTAGAAACAATTACAGTTAGAATCTTAAAATTTTGCACAAATAACTTTAACATCCATGTTAACATTGTGGGAAATAAATTGGCGGACTACCCATGAGGGGAGCGGCACCTCCATATTAATTAAATGCAAAAACTCGTTTATCTGGGAAACTAATGGAACTAAATTCTTCAACTTTTGCACTAAGAACTTAAAAATTCGTCTGAACATTTTGGATGAAAAAGATCGGACTTCCATCTTCCATCTGGGGGGGGGGCTTGGAGCCCCCATATGAATGAAATAGAAAATTTCGTATATCTGAGAAACTATTAGAGCTAGAATCTTAAAATTATACTTGAAGAACTTTGACATTCATCTGAACAATTAGAGTATAACGGTCGGACTTTCAATGGGGGACTTGGTACCTCCCATATTAATTAAATACAAAATTTCGTTTATCTGGGAAACTAATAGAACTAGATTCTTCAAATTTTGCACAAATTACTTTAATATTCATCTAAACATTTTGGAGAAAAAGGGCGGGCTTTTATCTTGGGGGCTTGAAACCCCCACATGAATTTAATAGAAAAATTCTTATATCTGAGAAACTATTAGATGTAGAATCTTTAAATATTACATGAAGTACTTTGACATTAATGTGAACATTTAGGGAATAATTGGGGGATTTTAAATGGGGGACTTGGCACTTCAAATTCATTTATCTGGGAAACGAGTAGAACTAGATTCTTCAAATTTTGCATAAATTACTTTAATATTCAACTGAACATTTTGCGGGAAAACGAGCGGACTTTCATATGGGGGGCGTGGAGCCCCCATATATATCTTATATATCTTATATATATCTTGGAAACTATTATATTATTCAAATTTTTCATAGATAGATAGAAATTGGCGAACTTTCAGTAATTTGCTTGGCATCTCTAATATGTAACATATTGTAAATCTAGAGAACTATTGCAGTTAGAATCTTCAAAATCGTTAAGTGGGTTTTTTATTTATACTTCTTTTAGGGTAGCAAAGCACACTGGGTAAAGCTAGTTTATAATAAATAATAAAACAAAACAATAAAAATAAAAATAAATTTGCTGGAAATTTAACTTTTCATGCATTAGTCAACAGATTAAAAAAAAAACTCAATAAAAAATCAGAATATGTTAAAATGTTTTTATACTTTTACTGTTGGTTTTCATTGTTTTTTTTTTCATAAAAAATTAAAATTCCGCGGAAATTAAGTGGAAATTTTTTGAAATAATTTACAACTGAATGTTTCCCAGTGTAAAAATCACTTTTAAATTTACTCTTTAAAACAAAATTCTTGTAATTGTCGGAAGCATATAAGAAAGCATTTTTAAATGCGAATTACAACAATAAATTGATTTAATTTTCAAAAGATATATTCTAGGTCCTTATCAGGCTTGGGGAGTAATGATTACATTTTCAATTACAATTATATTTTTAGTTATTCTAATGGAAGTTTTACCAATTATAATTACTATTAATTGCAATTTATGTTTTGCCAATTAGAATTATTTGTAATTGTAATTAAGGAATTTCTAATTACTTGAAATTATGAATTTTGTTCCTTACAATTACATGTAATTTGAAATTAGTACTACCTAATTACAAGTAATTGTAATTGGTAAACTTCAATTACTATTACATGTAATTTTAATTGGCAAAATTTCAATAAAAAATAATTGTAATTGGTTGTTGGTCAATTACACATTACAAGTAATTGTAGTTTTAAAAACTTGAATTACAATTATAAGTAATTGGTTATTGCTTAATTACACATTACAAGTAAGTGTAATTAATCATATAATGAATCAATGTGTAATCACTAGCCCCAACGCTTGGACCTTATTAAATTCTAAGACGTTTTAGCCATATCCATCCGTCAGTCTGTCTGTTGAAAGCACGATAGACTCTGAGGGGTTAGTTCTGAGGGGTTGAAATTTTAACTACATATATTATATATTATATTGAACGATAATTGCTTAAAATATAAATTTAATGCTAAAATCCCTTCCTATCGACCGATAAGCCTTATGTCCTTCCTACGTAAAACCTTGAAACGGATAGCAGTATACCTGACAAATACCTTAAATATAAGCAGCATGTTTAATAAAGGGACGATCTCTTGTAACCGCTTTAAACGAAGTTGTCTACTACATAGACTGTATACCTTCGATAACAGACTGTATACACTGGCGGTATGCATTGACATCGAAGGCCTCTTCACTAACGTGCACACTTATACTCTTATCCAATCCCTAGACCAGTTTTATGTTGACCGGGTGCTCCATAACTGCATCAACAACATGCTAAGAAACAGATGGATAAGCTGCTAGATACACGATACCAAAGAGTGGCATTTTGTCGCCTTTACTCTGGTTTACTACGATTAATGGTCTCCTAAGGACCCTAAACGAGACAGAACGTAGACTTGTAAGGTACGCAGACGATGTCGTAATACTTTTAAAGGGAAAGGATCCAAATTACTTGTGTAGAAGAGGGAAGGAGGCTCTGAATATGGCCTTGATCTGGGTTCTAATGAGAGGACTCAATGTTAACCCGTCGAAGTCGGAAATCTGTCTTTTCACAAGAAATACAAAAAATTGCCTGCTACCTGGGCAAGAAGATATGTAATGACAGACAAAGATAAGTACTTAGGTGTAATTCTCGAGAGGATAGGAGAACTATAGGCATAAAATGAGGTTTTAATCCTACTATAAGAAGTTGGCTTTAAAAAAGTGTAATTAGACCAATTCTAGCATATGCTTCAATAAGTGGACTTCTTAGGACAAAAAGTGTAATATCAAACTGCTACAAGAAGTTCAGCGTACATGCTTCTTGGGTATAAGTGGTGCCATGTGTACTACTTCAACCAATGCATACCAGACACAGAATATGTCGGAAACTTTGAAACGCTAATCCCAGATAGAATGTCTTCCGTTGCTACACGGATGGTTCTAAATTGGGGGACAAAGTGGGTCTGGGGTTCTATATTGAATACCCAGAAGCAGAAATATACCACCATTTATATTATCATAACACAAGCTTCCAGGCAGAAGTCCGAGCAATAATGGAATGGATTAGAATAAATATGGCGCCTACAGCCCTTAATATATTTACCGACAGCAAGAAGGCAATTAGGGCGATATCAGGTGATAGAATTAAATGTAAGATCGTATTGAATTGTAAGAAAGCGGTAAGGTTTATATCATATGGGTACCTACCCACTCGGGAGTAGTTGGCAACGAAAGGCCAAAAAGTAGTTAACCTGATAAACGCAAAACCATTCGACTTATCAAAAACTGAATTAAAAATACGGGTGAGAGAATCCCATTAGGCCCCTTGGAATAATGAAACGGTGGGTAGAACCTCAAAGATCCTTTGGGGTGACCCTGATGAGAGCAAGACGAGAAATATCCTCAAAATGACCAAGTCTGAGGTTAGTATGATGGTACGTATTCTGAGTGGACACACAGAATTATATACAAATTTGGACGTGCGGATTCACACGAATGTAGAGAAAGAGAGAGACAATGAAACTCTGGAGCACTTTCTTTGCCACTGTCAAGCATTCGTCGAAGTTAGATTCAAGTATCTTGGAAGTGATGTTATTCCTCTTATCAACCTAACCTGGGTGATACGACCTTTTTATTTCCATATTCGAAATCAGGCCATCAGAAATAACAGTAAGATTAATGAAAAATATTTCAAAAGTTCAAAGAATTTATGTAATATTCAGCATTAACATCCTATTATAAAAAATTAGTTATAACATAAATATTTATATTAAAAATTGGTGAAGGATATTATGCTCTTACTTTTTGAAATTTGTATTTTTGCCGATTTAAAATAACTTTAGTTTATGATATTTTATATTTTGTAGTTCCAATGATAATGGGCATTTATCATTGGAACTACAAAATCTTTATCCTATACAGTACATATGTATATTTACATATTTAAGTCTTAATAATAGCATTTCATAATCCTTAATCCTTAAAGTGTTTTTAAAATATTTAACTCATTCACACACCCAAAGATACACATTAAACATTATTTTGTATACATACATATGTATATCTTTAAAAAGACATAAAATGTACATAAAATAATACCTTCAATGAGTGATAAAAAAAAATCAGGTCATCTGATGTGAAAATCGATTTAAGACTTGTGGGTTTAAAATTGAATTTTATTACGGAAACACCGCAAGGCACTTAACATTTTATGCTTCAACAGTATGATGCAGCAGCATCATTATATTAATACAACAAGAAAAAATACAAGTAGCTCAACACACTCATTCCTAAGTAAATTATAAACTAAAAATATCTACAAATGTATAGCATACAATAAGGCTTGAATAATAAATAAAAAACCTTAGAGGAAATGCAGGCAAATCACACACATGCAATCTTTCGTAGAAATGCTTAAGTTATTTTTTTGGTATCAAATCTGAAAATATAAAAACCCCATTATGTAGATCTAGCAATTTTATTATTTTTTTCATTTTTCTCTAATAAAATACAACCTCCTTAGTTTTATAGTCATTGAGTATAACATTTTTGATTTTTTTCATTTTCGTATTTACTCACGTGTATGTGACTCTGCATGTGCTATTTATAGTTACATTCATAGTGGTGAATGTATCTATTTTTCCTAACACTTTTATAATGGATATTTAAAAACTTTGTATATATTTTCTTTAAGGATTTTTTTTGCACAAAATCTGCATTAAAGTTTTATTTCTATGAAAATCATATTATAGAATATTTACTCGTGATCTACATATATAAAACATATGTATTTGTTTATGTGTGTGTTTCCTGTGCATATAATTGTTGGCTTTTGCAGCTGAATGACACAGAATGTTTGCCAATAAATATGAAGAGAATCTTTGGCTTTCTTGTTTGTATTTAGTTTGGCAAGGTTAACTAAATGTGTGTATAAAGGGGAGGCTAAACGAGAGGAACGTATTGTAGCACAATGAATATGATTTGTGCTATATTAGTTAGTTAGTTAGTTAGTTTGTTAGATAGTTAGTTAGTTAGTTAGTTAGTTAGTTAGTTAGTTAGTTAGTTAGTTAGTTAGTTAGTTAGTTATTTAGTTAGTTAGTTAGTTAGTTAGTTATTAGTTAGTTAGTTAGTTAGTTAGTTAGTTCGTTAGTTAGTTAGTTAGTTAGTTAGTTAGTTAGTTAGTTAGTTCGTTCGTTAGTTAGTTCGTTCGTTCGTTCGTTCGTTTCGTTAGTTCGTTCGTTCGTTAGTTCGTTCTTCGTTCGTTCGTTCGTTCGTTCGTTCGTTCGTCGTTCGTTCGTTTAGTTCGTTCGTTCGTTCGTTCGTTCGTTCGTTCGTTCGTTCTTCGTCGTTCGTTCTTCGTTCGTTCGTTCGTTTCGTTCGTTTTCGTTCGTTCGTTCTTTCTTCGTTCGTTTTTCGTTCGTTCTTCGTTCGTTCGTTCGTTCGTTCGTTCGTTTTCGTTCGTTCGTTCGTTTCGTTCGTTTCTTTCGTTTCGTTCGTTTCGTTCGTTCGTTCGTTCGTTCTCGTTCGTTTTTTCGTTCGTTTTTTCGTTTCTTCGTTTTCGTTCGTTCGTTCGTTATTCGTTTCGTTCTTCGTTCGTTTCGTTCGTTTCGTTCTTCGTTCGTTCGTTCGTTCGTTCGTTCGTTCGTTCGTTCGTTCGTTCGTTCGTTCGTTCGTTCGTTGTTTGGCTGCCGTCTCCCCTCGCGTCGCCTCGTTTACACTCGATTTTAGTCCCCAATATAGTTCTAACTTCGTACATACTTTTGTTGGGAATAAATTTACCATATCACCTTTGCACACCTTCCTCCAGCCTGGCTCTAACCCCTTCATCTGTTGCAATGTATTTTTTAAATCTTAATTGTTTTTTGGAATTCTGCTTTATTTTACCACTAGCTTTACCCAGTGTGCTTTGCTACCCTAAAAGCAGTATAAATAAAAAACCCACTTAACGATTTTGAAGATTCTAACGGCAATAGTTCTCTGGATTTACAATATGTTACATATTAGAGATGTCAAGCAAATTACTGAAAGTTCGCCAATTTCTATCTGTCTATGAAAAATTTGAATAATATAATAGTTTCCAAGATATACGAAATTTTGTATTTAATTCATTTATGTAGTGCCAAGCCCCCAATTGAAAGCTCGTCCGTTATTCTCTAAATGTTCACATGAATGTCAGAGTTTTTTATGTAAAATTTTAAGATTCTAGCTCTAGTAGTTTCCAGATATACTATTATTCTATTTCATTCATGTGGGGGCTTCAAGCTCCCCAGATGAAAGTCCGATCTTTTTCCTCCAAAATATTCAGATGATTGTTGAAGTAATTTCTGCAAAATTTGAAGAATCTAGTTCTATTAGTTTCCCAGATAAACGAAATTTTATGTTTAAGTCATATGGCAGTTGTCAAGTTCCCCATTGAAAGTCCGCCCGTTATACTCTAATTGTTCAGATGAATGTCAAAGTTTTTCAAGTAAAATTTGAAGATTCTAGCTCTAATAGTTTCTAAGATATACGATTTTTTCTAATTAATTCATATGGGGGCTCCACGCCCCTCATATGAAAGTCCGCTCGTTTTCCCCCAAAATGTTCAGTTGAATATTAAAGTAATTTATGCAAAATTTGAAGAATCTAGTTCTATTCGTTTCCCAGATAAATGAATTTTTGTATTTAATTAATATGGGAAGTGCCAAGTCCCCCATTTAAAGTCCGTCAATTCTTCCTTAAATGTTCACATTAATGTCAAAGTACTTCATGTAATATTTAAAGATTCTACATCTAATAGTTTCTCAGTCCCCAATTGAAAGTCCGCCCGTTACACTCTAATTGTTCAGATGAATGTCAAAGTTCTTCAAGTAAAATATGAAGATTCTAGCTCTAATAGTTTCTCAGATATACGAATTTTTCTATTTAATTTATATGGGGGCTCCAAGCCCCCCAGATGGAAGTCCGATCTTTTTCATCCAAAATGTTCAGACGAATATTTAAGTTCTTAGTGCAAAAGTTTAAGAATTTAGTTCTATTAGTTTCCCAGATAAACGAATTTTTGCATTTAATTAATATGGGAGGCGCCGTTCCCCTCATGGGTAGTCCGCCAATTTATTTCCCAAAATGTTAACATGGATGTTAAAGTTATTTGTGCAAAATTTTAAGATTCTAACTGTATTTGTTTCTAAGATTTATATGGGAGGTGCCACGCCCCCTAATGCTAGTCCGCCTACTTTTTGTCCTAAATAATCATATTGACACTAAAGTGGCTCCGACAAAATTTGAGGACTCTAACTGTTATATTATCTCAAATATACGGATTTAATATTTTCTAATATGCGCGTGGCACCTCGCCCACTTGAAATTTCAAAATAAAAAGTAGTCTATTACCTATTCCAGACATACAGGAATACGCTGTGAAAATTTCAAGAAAATTGGTTCACCAAGTTTTGTAGTCTATAACGTTCAAACATACAAACAAACACACATTCATTTTTATATATATAGATTGTACTCGTCATTATCATCGTTTGTAGTAACATTGTATTAAATTGTTACAATACAGAAAAGCATAAAAATTTCTACCATATTTTTGTTCAGTTTTATGACTGACATTGTCAACTCGTTGCAAGCTTCACTGATGAGTTTAATATTTAAATAAATAATGAAATTTCAAATGCCATGGAGCATTTTACAGAAAACAGAATAGAGGAAGTAAGTTGTGTTAGAAAAATAACATTTTTCAATTTAGTCACTAAACTGTTTTGAATAATAGAGTAGCATATTTTCTGCCTTAAAAGTCCTATAGTCAAGTCAGTTCCTGAAATAGTAGAGGTAATTTTCATGCTTAAATATTTAAAAGAGCTAAAAGTTAAAAATTTATGTTTTTTAGTTTATTTGTTTTTATAACTTATAATTATTGTATTATTTGTTGTTAAATGTTGTCCATGACCAACAATTTTGTTAAACATTTGTAATTTTGTAGTTTTTGTTATTCCGTTTTAATGAAAAAGTTTTGGACAATGTCATTTTGTATGAATATTTAAAAGATAAAATTGTCCGAATGTATTGTCCTATGAGGTAGAAGTAGAATACTCAGAATGCTCTATTATAAAAGGTACGTACATTTTTTTATATGATTTACTGCTATAGTGGGATAGGGGTATTATGTGCTGGTGATGACTATATAACATAGAAAAATGTATGTTCTGTAACCATACCAATCGATTCAGAATCAATTTCAATATCTATTAAACCAAGTAATTCTGTTTTTTTATGTAAACTTTGTGCTCGAGTTACAAGTCGTTATCGTCATTTGCCAACTAAAATGGTTGAAATCGATCTCGATCACGACTATAGTCGAAAACTATAGTTACAACTAGTTATGTTACGGTCGCATTTATTTTTTATACCCACCATCAAAAAACATGGGAGTATATTGTTTTAGTCATTCCGTTTGTAACACATATTGAAATATTGGTCATAGACCCACAAAAGTATACATATTCTGGGTCCTTAATACATTCTTAATACAAGGTTTGTTTGGTATTGAAAATGGGCAATATCCGTCCACGATTTCGGATTGCCCCCATACAAGTGGACACCCCGAACAGCTTTAACGGGCATACCTGTTTTAAAAGTACGAGTATCGCGATGAAATTCAACACAAACAAGTTTCATATGATTCAAAATCTCCATAACAAATTTTATGAGTATCGGTCCATAACTGACCCTACCCCCCATATAAGGTCTCCTTCAAATAGTGACTATAACGCTTATTACTGGCTTAAAAATACGAATATAGCGATGAAATTTGACACACATAAGTTTCATGCGAGCAAAAATCTCACTACCAAATTTTTTATGGATCGGTATATAATTGTGTCAATCCCATACAAGGTCCCCTTCAGAAAATTACTTTAACGCTCATTACTAGGTTAATATGAGTATAGTGATGAAATTCGACACATATAACTTACAGTGGAGCCAAAACCTTTCTACCAAATTGTATATGGATCTGTCTATAATTGACCCTACCCCCCATATAAGGTCCTCTTCAGAAAATTACTTTAACGCTCATTACTGGCTTAAAAATACGACTATATCGATGCAATTCGACCAAAGTAAGTTCCTTACGAACCAAAATCTCTTAACCAAATTTTATGTGGATTGGTCTATAATTGACCTTATCCCACTATAAGATCCCCTTCATATAATTAATTTAACGGTCATTACTGGCTTAAAAGTATGAGTATAAAGATGAAATTCAACATAAGTAACTTTCTTACGAGCCAGAACCTCTCTACTGACTTTTGTGAGAATCTGCATAGGATTGACCCCCATATAAGCTTCCTTTCAGAAAATGACTTTAAAGCTCATTAAAGCTCATAGCTTAAAAATGCGATAAAAGCAAATTCGACACACATACATATGTTTTATACGAGTTAAAATCTCTCTACCAAATTTATTGAGGATCGGTCCATAAGAAAATTACTTTAATGATCATTGTTGACTTAAAAATACGTGAACAATTATGAAATTTGATACCGAATTTTATGCGGAAAGTGTCGAGAAGTGATATTCTATATAAAGATGTTTTATATGAACCAAAATCGGTCTAAAAAAAATTGTGAACAATTTTATGAAAAACGGTCAATAATTAACCCTATCTGTCATAAAAGGTCCTCTTCAGTTAATTTGATGAGTAATATCACCCTGATGTTTATATGGGAGCATTCCTTTTACTGCATACGGTTTGATGGTGGGTATATGAGATTCGGAACAGCCGAATATAACACTCTCACTTGTTACTTATACATAATGTCATGATATGTACTTATCTATGTACATACTTTATTTATTCAGTGTTCTACAAGAACACAAAAAGTAACTTTGGAAAATGTAATTAAAACTTTATTCTTACAATCAGTGACATTTAATTTTACTTGCATTTCTATAGTTGTCCAAATAAAGTTTAAATATAAATAGTAATGCAATTGAAATGGTACACTAAGAGAAAAAGCTGCATTTCAGACATGAAAGTCATGTGAACAATGAAATTTTTCATGTTGTTTACAAGCTAACGTAGCCCTTCATAGCACCTATAAAGAATGTTTCAGTAACTTTAGGAATTTTTCATTTTTCATATGAAACTATTTCATTTATGGAACGAAATATTTATTAACTTAATGAAAATATTTCATAATTGCAAAAACTATATAATTTTATTAAATGCATTTAATTGTTACACAAATTTAATAACTATGTTGCATTAATGAAATGCACGTCTTCACGAGAGCTTGTGAACAGTATATCTATCTTTATATATGAATGGATGTATATAAAAGAGTAGCGTTACTGAATAACTGATTCATCATCGCACAGCCCAAACGGATGAATCATGAAATTCTGACAGTGGGTGTGTTTTTGTTTATGTAGATCCACTAAGGAGGTATTTTTGAAAATATGTACATTTAGGGGTAAAAAAGGAAAAAACGGGTAAAACATTTTTTATACTTACTTTCCACAAGGTAGGATTTATTCCAGCTTTGGTACTTTTTCTTTCTTCAAAAGTTACTCTTTGTATGTTCTATAATATAAATCCAAAAAACATGATTATTAAACATAGACGGTACTTATTGAATAAGATTATTTAGGACAGAACTTTTTGGTACTTTTTTTCTAAAATATTCAACCTAGAAACATAAATTTGACTGACTGAATAATAATATGTAAGTGGTGACTCTTTGGTACTTTTCCATTCTTCAAATGGTACCTTTTTGGATTCTCTATAAAGGAGAACCGGACCACATGATACACGCTTCTTATTAAATGAGAATTTATTGAGGGAGATTTTTGTACTTTTTCGTTTTTCAGATGGTACTTTTTGAATTATTTACGATATTGATCACAGAAATATAAAATTTAATATGTAGGACCTGAACGAATAAGAAACTTTTGGTATTTTTCGTTCATCAAAGTATAGCTTTGAATTTTCTATAATATTGTATAAGTACTTTTTCCTTCCTCAAAAAGAACTTTCGAAATTTTCTATAATGTGGAAGGTAAACGAATGAAATTAAAAATACACGCTCCTTACTGAATGCGAATTTATTCATGTGATAAATTTCAATAATATTGAACGTAAAAAACAGAAACGTTAAACAAAAACTTTTAATCAATTAAAATTTTCTATAAAATTTTGTATGTATTTAATTTTGGTTAGGGTTGCGAAGCACCCAGGGTATTCTAGTGATCCAAAAATAATGGATAATTGAAGATTTTATTTTGCACACGAAATTGCTCATTCAGCTAGTGAAATGTTTCATGTTTTTCAAGAAGAATATCGTATGATCGCGATTCATTATCTAAATAAATTTAATTTCTCTTTGTATAGAAATAGCCATAACATTTAAATCGACCATGAATATTTCGTAAGATAATTAAATTAAGTAAGATTTTACGTTATTAAAAAAAATTTCTACCTTCAACGGGAAAATATTTCCAGATATTTTTATGTCGTATTCATTTATCATTAATGACAAGAAAGACCTAGCTCAACAATTAAAATTTTTTAAAAATTTGTTAAACCAATCAACAGAAAAAATATAATTTAAAGTTTTTTTCGTTTTTTTTTTTCTAACTTTTTTATACCCACCATTAAAAAAGATGGGGGGTATATTAGAGTGGGTCGGTCTCTATGGACAAAAAAAAAGTTGTGTCAGTCACGTCGTCATTTTAAGTCCGATCGTTACATGTGATATATCAATATTTATGGCTTGGCTGTAGCTATTAATTAGACGTAACATTCTATGCCCGACTTCTGATATCTCGGATCCTTCCCCAAAATCTGAAATTGTGGCTATACAATAATAAAGAGCTTTTAGTTATATGAAATATAGGCTTTTGAAATGCTAACTTTTATGCATAAATAGCTATTTTATAGATATTTAAAAATGTTCATATATTCATTATCAACCATTCTCACAACAAATAATTAATTTGCCAGGAAAAACCGTCGAAAACATTGTTTTTGAAAATGAATTATAAAAATGTAATTTTTGTCAGTTACAAACCCTTCCAGATCCTACTTCCTATCAAAAAAGAGGAAAGTTTATTATAACCTACAGCACTATAGTGGTTTAACTTTGTCCATCCGACTTGTAATCAAACTACAAGTCGAAATTTTCCAGATAATGCGATGCAAATAGGCTGATATATTTAATTTTACCCAAGGACGAAGTTGTATGAAAATTGATTAAATCGGTCCATTAGCCCTCTACAACCGTACTCCCCGAATAGGGCTTTGGAGCTCTTAATAATGGCTTTAAGGTCGTTAACTCCCTCTTAAACACTACAATTAGGATGTAATTCTGCATATCTATCTCTTATAAGAACATAAAACATTCCACCAAATTTTTATAGGATCGGTCCATAATTGATAATAGCTCCCATATATAGTCTCTTTCAGAAAATCAGTTTTTCATCGATAATTTACTCAAATAGTATATCGTCACCTAAAACACAAACGGCCCTATCTAACATTTTTAAAATTTTGCAATAGAAGCAAAAAACTATTGAAATTGAAAAGTTTGGTTAGTTAGGGCCGTTCAGCATAACACTTTAATTTTTCATCGATTTTTATAAAATAAAATGTTTAATTTTTATGTACCTACGTGATTTTGTTATTAATTAATAGAATTAAATGCTGAATAATGATCTTCTTTTGTTAAGGGGTAGGATGCAATCTTTGTATTGTAAATTAATTTAAAAACAAGTTAGAGTGCTATATTCGGCTGAGCCGAATCTTAAATACCCTCCACCAGCAACTTTTGTATTAATACATTTCTAATTAATAAAATATTTGTAGAAATAAGTTTTCTCATGTCTTAAATAGAAAAATCCCAAGATTTAAACAGCTTAAATCTACTACAATTAGAAGATTTATTGAACATTAGAAACGCCACTTTCATTTAAATTTTTATAGCGCCCTAAGATATATCTCGTATTTGCATGTATGCATGTGTATGAAAGATTTAAGGATTTTAAAAATACATACATATATATAATTTTGTTCTACACAAATTGATAATGCAAATAGTTAAATACGGTTAAAGCGCTTTTAGGGGCAGGACCTAGTATGAGAGATACGACCAAATATAGACCGATCGTGAAAAATTTTTGAAATAGCATTAAGTGCTTTTTGCATTACAAAATAGTATTTATGAACAAAAATAGTATTTATTTATATCATTATTTGGTAATGAGTTATGTGCCTTTAAGTGTTTTTCTGAAAGGGACCTTGTATGGGAGCTATGATCAATTATGGATCGATAGGAAAACAATTTCACAGTAATATTTCTCTGTATATGAGCAATATTTTTGCCAAACTTTATATGGATATCTTAATTTAGTAATGAGTTATGTGCGTTTAAGTATTTTCGGGAGGGGACCTTGTATGGGAGCTATGACCAGTTATGGACCGATCGGAAAAAAAAATTATCTGTAATATTTCTGTGCATATGAGTAATATTTGTACCATATGGGTATCTTAATTACGTAATGAGTTATGCGCGTTTAAGTGATTTTCGGGAGGGGACCTTGTATGGGAGCTATGACCAATTATGGACCGATCGAAAAAAATTTTCACAGTAATATTTCTGTGCATATGATTAACACTTGTGCCAAATTTTATATTGATATCTTAATTTAGTAATGAGTTATGCGCGTTTAAGTGATTTTCGGGAGGGTACCTTGTATGGGAGCTATGACCAATTATGGACCGATCGAAAAAAATTTCACAGTAATATTTCTGTGCATATGAGTAATACTTGTACCAAACTTTATATGGATATCTGAATTTAGTAATGAGTTATGCGCGTTTAAGTGATTTTCGGGAGGGGACCTTGTATGGGAGCTATGATCAATTATAGACCGATCGGAAAAAAATTTCACAGTAATATTTCTATGCATATGGGCAATACTTATACCAAATTTTACTTAGATATCTTAATTTAGTAATGAGTTATGCGCGTTTAAGTGATTTTCGGGAGGGGACCTTGTATGGGAGCTATGACCAATTATGGACCGATCGGAAAAAAATTTCACAGTAATATTTCTATGCATATGGGCAATACTTATACAAAATTTTATTTGGATATCTCAATTTAGTAATGAGTTATGCGCGTTTAAGTGATTTTCGGGAGGGGACCTTGTATGGGAGCTATGTCCAATTATGGACCGATCCATAAAATTTTTCCTCTGAAAGAATTCTATTGACATAAGATTTTAATTTGTAAAATTTTGTGGAGATATCGACATTGTGGCGGAAGTTATTAACAAAAAACCCATTTTCCGGGAATATGTACTTTTGTATGGGAGGTATATGAAATTGTGGACCGATTCTGGCAATTTTCAGCAGGAATCAAGATCTTGTGCAGAAACGAATGTATGGTGATTTCCATGGAATTATCTTGCATAGTTTTCGAGAAAACTACATCAGAATGTGTAAAAAATGCTTATTTTTTTCTGAGGTTGTTTTAAATTTTGATTCATAACTTTTCCTGGTGTGAACCGATTTTGCCCATTTGCAATACCAAACAACTTAGGAAAATGAAGAACATTTTGGGTGAATTTGGTTAAGCTCTATTGCTTCGTTTTATCGTGAGCGTGTTTTACACAGACAGACGGACAGACGGACATAGCTAAATCGACTCAGAATTTGATAAGGACCCAGAATATATATACTTTGTTGGGTCTCAGATGAATAATTCTTGATGTTACACACGGAATGACAAAGTTATATATACCCTCTATCACCACTGATGGTGGTGGAGGGTATAAAAAATTGTTTTCGACCATATCCCTAGCAAATTAATTGTTTGTAGTTTGAACTATACAGGTATTTTTAAATACCTGTAAAATAGCACTTTATGCATAAAAGTGAGCATTTTAAAAGCCTATATTCTATGTAATTAAATGTACTTTATTCCAGTATAGCCACAATTTTAGATTTTGGGGAAAGATCCGAGATATCAGAAGTCGCGCATAGAATATGACGTCGAAATAAAAAATTGTATAAAAGTGAAATATAGCTAAAGTCAGGCCATAAATATTGATATATGATATGTTACGATCGGACTTAAAATGGCGGCGTAATATATAAAAAACATAAAGGGCGGTATTTCTAGGCGTGGCAAAAAAATATTTTTATATTTTCGGAAATGTTATTAACAAATCTTTAATCGTAGGGGGTGACTGACTCAACTTTTTTTTCGACCCACCCTAGGGTATATTGATTTTGTCATTCCGTGTGTAACACATCGAAATATTGTTCACAGACCCCATAAAGTATTAATATTCTGGGACCTCGTAAGATTCTAAGACGATCTAGCTATGTCCGTCCGTCTGTCTGTTGTTGGCACGATAGCGTCCACAAAAAAAGAGATGACATTTTCCCAAAATATTTTTTATTCATCAAAAGAGCACTGTCAATAGTTAAACCCCCATTAATGGACCTCTTTCAAATATTTCCCTGATGTTCTCATTAATATCGACACCTAATAATAAAATATTTAAAATATAAGTTTATTTATATGGCAGTGATTTGATGTTGGTTATGAAAGGCATAGCCGAATATAACACTCTTACTTGTTCCAGTATTTTTTGTTTAAATCGAATTCTTTTAGTTGCAAACTAATGAAGTTTAGTTAAAATAATATTTATCTTTAATAAACCAAACATAACCGCACATTTGATTATTTCTCTATTAATCCTTTTTATGTTTTATACATCACACAAACATACATTTTTCAATATAAATGTTAATTTTTTTATCTCAGTTTTTTATGCAGGACCAGCAGCTGGAAAACAAACAAAAAAATCAAAAACAAGTAAGAAATTATAGTCGGGCGAGGCCGACCATATAATACCCTACACCTATGACAAAAATATAATGTGATTTAGTTGCCATAATAAAGCATTTAAGTTGAATTGTACCTTGCCTTAGGTATACATACTTAAGCCGTTTATTATACCCTACACCACTTTAGTGGGGAGGGTATATTGGGTTTGTGCTGATGTTTGTAACGCACAATAATATTGGTTTGTATTCAAACTACAGGTCGCAATTTTGGAGATAATTCAATGAAATTTGGCACATGATCTTTTATGGAACCGTAGACGAAGCCTATTGAAAATGGTTACCATCGGTCCATTATTTCACCTAGCCCCCATACAACTGAACCACCGAAAAGGGCTTTTAAAACTTGTAATCAAACTACAGGTCGCAATTTTGAAGATAATTCAATGAAATTTGGCAAATGTTCTTTTATGGTACCGTAGACGAAGCCTATTGAAAATGGTTACCATCGGTCCATTATTTCACCTAGCCCCCATACAACTGAACCCCTCGAATAGGGCTTTTAAAACTTGTAATCAAACTACAGGTCGCAATTTTGGAGATAATTCAATGAAATTTGGCACATGATCTTTTCTGGTACCGTAGATGAAGCTTATTGAAAATGGTTACCATCGGTCCATTATTTCACCTAGCCCCCATACAACTGAACCCCTCGAATAGGGCTTTTAAAACTTGTAATCAAACTACAGGTCGCAATTTTGGAGATAATTCAATGAAATTTGGCAAATGATCTTTTATGGAACCGTAGACGAAGCTTATTGAAAATGGTTAACATCGGTCCATTATTTCACCTAGCCCCCATACAACTGAACCCCCGAAAAGGGCTTTTAAAACTTGTAATCAAACTACAGGTCGCAATTTTGGAGATAATTCAATGAAATTTGGCAAATGATCTTTTATGGTACCGTAGACGAAGCCTATTGAAAATGGTTACCATCGGTCCATTTTTTCACCTAGCCCCCAAACAACTGAACCCCCGAATAGGGCTTTTAAAATTTGTAATCAAACTACAGGTCGCAATTTTGGAGATAATTCAATGAAATTTGGCACATGATCTTTTATGGTACCGTAGATGAAGCTTGTTGAAAATGGTTTACATCGGTCCATTATTTCACCTAGCCCCCATACAACTGAACCCCTCGAATAGGGCTTTTAAAACTTGTAATCAAACTACAGGTCGCAATTTTGGAGATAATTCAATGAAATTTGGCAAATGATCTTTTTTGGAACCGTAGACGAAGCTTATTGAAAATGGTTAACATCGGTCCATTATTTCACCTAGCCCCCATACAACTGAACCCCCGAAAAGGGCTTTTAAAACTTGTAATCAAACTACAGGTCGCAATTTTGGAGATAATTCAATGAAATTTGGCAAATGATCTTTTATGGTACCGTAGACGAAGCCTATTGAAAATGGTTACCATCGGTCCATTTTTTCACCTAGCCCCCAAACAACTGAACCCCCGAATAGGGCTTTTAAAATTTGTAATCATACTACAGGTCGCAATTTTGGAGATAATTCAATGAAATTTGGCAAATGATCTTTTATGGTACCGTAGACGAAGCCTATTGAAAATGGTTACCATCGGTCCATTTTTTCACCTAGCCCCCAAACAACTGAACCCCCGAATAGGGCTTTTAAAATTTGTAATCAAACTACAGGTCGCAATTTTGGAGATAATTCAATGAAATTTGGCACATGATCTTTTATGGTACCGTAGATGAAGCTTGTTGAAAATGGTTTACATCGGTCCATTATTTCACCTAGCCCCCATACAACTGAACCCCCGAATAGGGCTTTTAAAACTTGTAATCAAACTACAGGTCGCAATTTTGGAGATAATTCAATGAAATTTGGCACATGATCTTTTATGGTACCGTAGATGAAGCTTGTTGAAAATGGTTTACATCGGTCCATTATTTCACCTAGCCCCCATACAACTGAATCCGCCGAATAGGGCTTTTAAGTTCATAATTATGTTTAATATACTCATATCTCGACAAAAAGCTGCAATAACCAAGTTGTATACAAGACTTGATGACCCCCACGAATTCCATAATAATAGGTTCTCATATGACCCTAGCCCCTATGAAAAGCCCCCACCAAAATTTCACTTAAATGTCCACAATTTTATTCAACAATAAACGGCTTAAGTATGTATACCTAAGGCAAGGTACAATTCAACTTAAATGCTTTATTATGGCAACTAAATCACATTATATTTTTGTCATAGGTGTAGGGTATTATATGGTCGGCCTCGCCCGACTATAATTTCTTACTTGTTGTTGAATAAAATTGTGGACATTTAAGTGAAATTTTGGTGGGGGCTTTTCATAGGGGCTAGGGTCATATGAGAACCTATTATTATGGAATTCGTGGGGGTCATCAAGTCTTGTATACAACTTGGTTATTGCAGCTTTTTGTCGAGATATGAGTATATTAAACATAATTATGAACTTAAAAGCCCTATTCGGCGGATTCAGTTGTATGGGGGCTAGGTGAAATAATGGACCGATGTAAACCATTTTCAACAAGCTTCATCTACGGTACCATAAAAGATCTTGTGCCAAATTTCATTGAATTATCTCCAAAATTGCGACCTGTAGTTTGATTACAAATTTTAAAAGCCCTATTCGGGGGTTCAGTTGTTTGGGGGCTAGGTGAAAAAATGGACCGATGGTAACCATTTTCAATAGGCTTCGTCTACGGTACCATAAAAGATCATTTGCCAAATTTCATTGAATTATCTCCAAAATTGCGACCTGTAGTTTGATTACAAGTTTTAAAAGCCCTTTTCGGGGGTTCAGTTGTATGGGGGCTAGGTGAAATAATGGACCGATGTTAACCATTTTCAATAAGCTTCGTCTACGGTTCCATAAAAGATCATTTGCCAAATTTCATTGAATTATCTCCAAAATTGCGACCTGTAGTTTGATTACAAGTTTTAAAAGCCCTATTCGAGGGGTTCAGTTGTATGGGGGCTAGGTGAAATAATGGACCGATGTAAACCATTTTCAACAAGCTTCATCTACGGTACCATAAAAGATCATGTGCCAAATTTCATTGAATTATCTCCAAAATTGCGACCTGTAGTTTGATTACAAATTTTAAAAGCCCTATTCGGGGGTTCAGTTGTTTGGGGGCTAGGTGAAAAAATGGACCGATGGTAACCATTTTCAATAGGCTTCGTCTACGGTACCATAAAAGATCATTTGCCAAATTTCATTGAATTATCTCCAAAATTGCGACCTGTAGTTTGATTACAAGTTTTAAAAGCCCTTTTCGGGGGTTCAGTTGTATGGGGGCTAGGTGAAATAATGGACCGATGTTAACCATTTTCAATAAGCTTCGTCTACAGTTCCATAAAAGATCATTTGCCAAATTTCATTGAATTATCTCCAAAATTGCGACCTGTAGTTTGATTACAAGTTTTAAAAGCCCTATTCGGGGGTTCAGTTGTATGGGGGCTAGGTGAAATAATGGACCGATGGTAACCATTTTCAATAAGCTTCGTCTACGGTACAATAAAAGATCATGTGCCAAATTTCATTGAATTATCTCCAAAATTGCGACCTGTAGTTTGATTACAAGTTTTAAAAGCCCTATTCGGGGGTTCAGTTGTATGGGGGCTAGGTGAAATAATGGACCGATGGTAACCATTTTCAATAGGCTTCGTCTACGGTTCCATAAAAGATCATGTGCCAAATTTCATTGAATTATCTCCAAAATTGCGACCTGTAGTTTGATTACAAGTTTTAAAAGCCCTATTCGAGGGGTTCAGTTGTATGGGGGCTAGGTGGAATAATGGACCGATGTTAACCATTTTCAATAGGCTTCGTCTACGATACCATAAAAGATCATGTGCCAAATTTCATTGAATTATCTGCAAAATTGCGACCTGTAGTTTGATTACAAGGATTACAAGCCCTATTAGGGGGTTCAGTTGTATGGGGGCTAGGTGAAATAATGGACCGAGCTTAACCATTTTCAATAGGCTTCGTCCCTGGTACAATAGAAGATCATGTACCAAATTTCATTGAATTATCTTCAAAATTGCGACCTGTAGTTTGATTACAAGGTTTACATGGACGGACGGACAGACGGACGGACAGACGGACGGACAGACGGACGGACATAGCTAAATCGACTCAGAAAATGATTCTGAGCCGATTGGTATACTTTAAGGTGGGTATAGGACCAATATTATTGTGCGTTACAAACATCAGCACAAACCCAATATACCCTCCCCACTAAAGTGGTGTAGGGTATAAATATATATTCAAAGCAAAACAAAACATGTTTTGGGTTAGAGATACACAGAGGAATAAAATATACAAGTCGAGAATTATAAGCATTCGATATTTATGTATGTGTTTGCTAGTACAGTAAACCTCGTTATAAAAATATAAAAAATTTTAGGGAATTTTCAATTTAATGTAATATAGTAATTAAATATGTATGGGGTAGTTTTTGGTAAAAAAATTATAGTGAAATATATGTATTTAGCTGAGGGATAATTAGTTGAGGTTTTCCTGTATGCATCACACTGTTTCATTTAATATGTCCCTCTATATGTGAGCATGACTTTAACAACAAAGTAACCTATCATGTGTGTTGAATAAAATTTGTTTGCATAACTAACATAACAACTTCCTTTATCATCAACAACCGGGTGTAAGTTTGCGGGCATAGTAGTATAAACAACATATATGGGTTACTAAAAATATAAACAACTACATATATATGTATTTTAGGGTGGCCCCAAATGAAAATTAAAATTTAGGTTAGGTTAGGGTTAGGTTGATAGGAGGATGTATACTACATCAAATCCGAAGAAATACACCTAGGCCATTATCGGGCCTGTTGTGCGCTCCTTATCATGGACAAAAATTACTGAATGAATTACTTTTCAGTGTTCAGAAACTCAGTTTCCTGGACGTAATTCCTAAGAATCTTCCCATCAGTGTTATTCAGGAATGTTGTTTCCGGAATAACATCACTTCCAAGATACTTGGATCTAACTTCGACGAATGCTTGACAGTGGCAAAGAAAGTGCTCCAGAGTTTCACTGTCCTCTCCACATGCTCTACATTCGTCTGTATCCGAACATACAATTTTGCATAGATGTGCTCGTAATCCTGTGTGTCCACTCAGAATACGTACCATCATACTAACTTCAGACTTGCTCATTTTGAGGAGATTTTTCGATTTGCACTCATCAGGGTCACCCCATAGGATCTTCGTGGTTCAACCCACTGTTTCATTATTCCAAGATGCCTTATGCGATTCTCTCACCCATATTTTTAGTTCAGCTTTTGTTGCGTCGAATAGTTTTGCGTTTGTCAGGTTAACTGCCTCGAGCTCCCTTCCCTTTAAAGCTATTACATTTGCCCTTTCGTTGTCGACTACTCCCGAGTGGGCTGGTACCCATATAATGTAAACCTTACCACTGGGAGAGTATTCAGTTAAAGCTTTCTTACAATCCGATACAGTCTTAGATTTAATTCTATCGCCCTAACTGCCTTCTGGCTCTCGGTAAATATATCCATATTTATTCAAATCCAATTTACGCATTCCGTTATTGCTCAGACTTCTGCCTGGAAGCTTGTGTTATGATTTGGTAAACGGTGGTATATTTCTGTTTATGGGTCTTCAATATAGAACACCAGCCCCACTTTATCCCCCCAATTTAGAGCCATCCGTGTAACAACGGATTCCTACTGGTATTTGCTTTAATATTCCGCTTGACATTCTATCTGGGATCAGCGTATCAAAGTTTCCGACATGTGTCAGGCACGTCCGATGATTGTGTATAACTTTCCAATGTGTCCAGTATACATTGATGACGTGTCCTATAACCGCTTTTGGCTAGTTCGCCAAAACTAAAAGGCCGTTAGGCTGCAAGCGCCGCCTCATATGTTATATATGTTTCAATGGGTTGAATATCTAGCAACGTTTCCAGAGCCTTGGTTGAAGTAGTACACATGTCACCACTTATACCCAAGCAATATGTACGCTGAACTCCCTGTAGTGGTTTGTCTAAAGCAGTCCACCAGATTATTGAAGCATCTGTCACTGGTATCTTCTTGCCCAGGAAGCAAGGTTCAGTATACGTAGCAATTTTTTTCTTTTTTGTGAAAAGACAGATTTCCGTTTTTGCCAGGTTAACATTGAGGCCTCTCGGTTGATCCCAGCTCAATCAAAGGATACAATAGTCTTTTTTTGAGGTTTGTATAAAAACCTCATATATGACGCTTTCTATATTTCTTCCAAATAAAATATCATATGAAAGGTCTTTGAAAGGCGCTTTTGATGCCATATCAGATAGTAAAGTAATCATATAATATTATTGAATACAAATACAAACGAGGCCACCCTAATGTATATATATGTTTATACGTTATAAAGACTAATACGTTCATATAAAGTAAAGCAAATATTTGTTTGTTAACATAAATCTACCAAACGGAATTTATACCGCGCAGATTTAATAAAAAAAAACATTACAATGATCCGGTTATTTGGTTACTAACCTCTGTAAACTGTATTCCGGGGTCCACTTGTATGGACGCTACGTATATAAGGTATTTCAAAAATATATTTATTTTCTTTCATCTGATACTTATACCTATGTGTGCTTACTTATACATAACAAGCAAAAACTCAGTAATGACTTGTACTTACACAACCACTTATTTTTCAATAACTACGACACTTTTAAGTACTCCTACAAATGACTAAAAAATAATCAGATACGTGTTTAAATATTTTATTTTGAGCTTTACGTCAAAATTTAAATACGATATTAAATATTTAATAAAATTAATTAAATATTTATTAAAATGTGTTTTAAAAGTTATAGAATTTCCCAAAATCATATTTATATGTAGTCGTCATATTCATATTCAAACAATTTTCTTTCAACTTTTTCACATGTTCAATAATAAGTATCAAATGAACTCTGTTACCTGTGCCAATCATTTATAATACGTATAAAAATACCCTGCTGTTTTAAAAAGGAGTCACTTTTCAAGGTTGCTATTAAAAAAAAACTAGGTAATAGACTAGTCACTAAAATAGTCAAAAGACTATTCCTTAGACTAGACAATACGCTACTATATAGGCTTATCAATAGGATAGTCCATATAGGTCAGTGCCAAGATAGTCTATAGTCTAGTCTATAGTCTAGTCTATAGTCTAGTCTATAGTCTAGTCTATAGTCTAGTCTATAGTCTAGTCTATAGTCTAGTCTATAGACTAGACTATAGTCTAGTCTATAGTCTATAGTCTAGTCTATAGTCTAGTATATAGTCTAGTCTATAGTCTAGTCTATAGCCTAGTCTATAGTCTAGTCTATAGTCTAGTCTATAGTCTAGTCTCTAGTCTAGTCTCTTGTCTAGTCTCTAGTCTAGTCTCTAGTCTAGACTCTAGTCTAGTCTATAGTCTAGTCTATAGTCTAGTCTATAGTCTAGTCTATAGTCTAGTCTATAGTCTAGTCTATAGTCTAGTCTATAGTCTAGTCTATAGTCTAGTCTATAGTCTAGTCTATAGTCTAGTCTATAGTCTAGTCTATAGTCTAGTCTATAGTCTAGTTTATAGTCTAGTCTATAGTCTAGTCTATAGTCTAGTCTATAGTCTAGTCTATAGTCTAGTCTATAGTCTAGTCTATAGTCTAGTCTATAGTCTAGTCTATAGTCTAGTCTATAGTCTAGTCTATAGTCTAGTCTATAGTCTAGTCTATAGTCTAGTCTATAGTCTAGTCTATAGTCTAGTCTATAGTCTAGTCTATAGTCTAGTCTATAGTCTAGTCTATAGTCTAGTCTATAGTCTAGTCTATAGTCTAGTCTATAGTCTAGTCTATAGTCTAGTCTATAATCTAGTCTTTAGTCTAGTCTATAGTCTAGTCTATAGTCTAGTCTATCTAGTCAATAGTCTAGTCTATAGTCTAGTCTATAGTCTAGTCTATAGTCTAGTCTATAGTCTAGTCTATAGTCTAGTCTATAGTCTAGTCTATAGTCTAGTCTATAGTCTAGTCTATAGTCTAGTCTATAGTCTAGTCTATAGTCTAGTCTATAGTCTAGTCTATAGTCTAGTCTATAGTCTAGTCTATAGTCTAGTCTATAGTCTAGTCTATAGTCTAGTCTATAGTCTAGTCTATAGTCTAGTCTATAGTCTAGTCTATAGTCTAGTCTATAGTCTAGTCTATAGTCTAGTCTATAGTCTAGTCTATAGTCTAGTCTATAGTCTAGTCTATAGTCTAGTCTACAGTCTAGTCTACAGTCTAGTCTATAGTCTAGTCTATAGTCTAGTCTATAGTCTAGTCTATAGTCTAGTCTATAGTCTAGTCTATAGTCTAGTCTATAGTCTAGTCTATAGTCTAGTCTATAGTCTAGTCTATAGTCTAGTCTATTCTAGTCTATAGTCCTAGTCTATAGTCATCTGTCTATAGTCTAGTCTATAGTCTAGTCTATAAGTCTAGTCTTTAGTCTAGTCCTATAGTCTAGTCTATAGGCTAGTCTATCGTCTAGTCTAATAGTCTAGTCTAGTCTATAGTCTAGTCTATAGTCTAGGTCATATAGTCCTAGTCTATAGTCTAGTCTATAGTCTAGTCTATAGTCTAGTCTATAGTCTAGTCCTAGTCTATTCTATAGTCTAGTTCCTAGGTCTAGTCTATAGTCTAGTCTATAGTCGTAGTCTATAGTCCTAGTCTATAGTCTAGTCTATAGTCTAGTCTATAGTCTAGTCTATAGTCTAGTCTATAGTCTAGTCTATAGTCTAGTCTATAGTCTACGTCCTATAGTCTAGTCTATGAGTCTAGTCTATAGTCTAGTCCTATAGTCTAGTCTATAGTCTAGTCTATAGTCTAGTCTATAGTCTAGTCTATAGTTCTAGTCTATAGTCTAGTCTATAGTCTAGTCTACTAGTCTAGTCTATAGTCTAGTCTATAGTCTAGTCTATAGTCTAGTCTATAGTCTAGTCTCTAGTCTAGTTCTATAGTCTAGTCTATAGTCTAGTCTATAGTCTAGTCTATAGTCTAGTCTATAGTCTAGTCTATAGTCTAGTCTATAGTCTAGTCTATAGTCTAGTCTATAGTCTAGTCTATAGTCTAGTCTATAGTCTAGTCTAGTCTATAGTCTAGTCTATAGTCTAGTCTATAGTCTAGTCTATAGTCTAGTCTATAGTCTAGTCTATAGTCTAGTCTATAGTCTAGTCTATAGTCTAGTCTAGTCTATAGTCTAGTCTATAGTCTAGTCTATAGTCTAGTCTATAGTCTAGTCTATAGTCTAGTCTATAGTCTAGTCTATAGTCTAGTCTATAGTCTAGTCTATAGTCTAGTCTATAGTCTAGTCTATAGTCTAGTCTATAGTCTAGTCTATAGTCTAGTCTATAGTCTAGTCTATAGTCTAGTCTATAGTCTAGTCTATAGTCTAGTCTATAGTCTAGTCTATAGTCTAGTCTATAGTCTAGTCTATAGTCTAGTCTATAGTCTAGTCTATAGTCTAGTCTATAGTCTAGTCTATAGTCTAGTCTATAGTCTAGTCTATAGTCTAGTCTATAGTCTAGTCTATAGTCTAGTCTATAGTCTAGTCTATAGTCTAGTCTATAGTCTAGTCTATAGTCTAGTCTATAGTCTAGTCTATAGTCTAGTCTATAGTCTAGTCTATAGTCTAGTCTATAGTCTAGTCTATAGTCTAGTCTATAGTCTAGTCTATAGTCTAGTCTATAGTCTAGTCTATAGTCTAGTCTATAGTCTAGTCTATAGTCTAGTCTATAGTCTAGTCTAGTCTAGTCTATAGTCTAGTCTATAGTCTAGTCTATAGTCTAGTCTATAGTCTAGTCTATAGTCTAGTCTATAGTCTAGTCTATAGTCTAGTCTATAGTCTAGTCTATAGTCTAGTCTATAGTCTAGTCTATAGTCTAGTCTATAGTCTAGTCTATAGTCTAGTCTATAGTCTAGTCCAGTGATGCCAAGTGTAGGGATTTTTCCCTTTTTGTAGGGATTTTTTTCAAAAATGTCACGTGTAGGGAAAAAGGGAAAGATTTCTTACTATTGTCAAGTTGTAGGGATTTTTTTAATTTGATAGTTTTATAATCTAAAAATATACTCTTTCATGTATTAAACTTTAAAATTAAAAATGAAATCAATTTTAAGTGTATCGTTAGTAAAAATTCCGCTTGTTATTTCTACAATATGTGTACCTACATATCGCTACAAGCCTGGCATAATCCAAAATTCGGGTTTCTTGAACTGAGGTCTACAAAACATGCGACATACTAAAATCTTTCATATAGATTTATCAAATTTCTAATATGTCTATTATTTTCGATGTGAAATTGATTTTTTGTAAACGTAAAAACTAAAACAACTAAAATTGAATTTCAATTTAGATGAGAAACATATTAACCTCAACTATCTGAATTTGGATTTTTAAAATCCCTTGATTTGTTTAAAAGTTGTCAAAGAAAATAGTTAAATGTCATTAAATATTCATATCCATTTTTCTTGAAACGAGTTTTTTGAATTATGCCAATCCTGTAGGGCGATATATTCTGACTCCTTATAGATAGAGTAGTCGGGGGCTTAATGCAGTACCTCAGGATTGAAAAAAATAATTAATTGTTCTGAAAATTTATAAAAGTAAACCGCAAAAAGTAAACGCAAAAGTAAACCTTATTTAAAATAATTATATTAAATTTTATGAAATTTTTTTGTTGGGGGCACATAAAATAAATTTTCAACATCGAATCGTGATACTGCCATAAATCTCTCAATTGTCATGTTTTTTTAATCTTAAGAATTTTTTCTTAATCTTGGAAGATTTGTATGATGTAAAATTGAAAGTAAAAAATTAAAAAATTTAAATTCTAGAAATTTCATTCCTAAAAATTAAAAAAAAATACCTATATATATATGTATATTATAAAACAGAGCTAATATTTTAGTTTTTTATGTTATTTTTGTATTTTTTTAAGATAAAATGGAAAAAAGTAGTGTAGGGAAAAATGTAGGGAAAATAAAAAGTGGGTGTGGGGAAAAAAGGGATTTTTTCTCATAAGCGTAGGGATTTCTGAAAAAAATCTCCTGGCATCACTGGTCTAGTCTATAGTCTAGTCTATAGTCTAGTCTATAGTCTAGTCTATAGTCTAGTCTATAGTCTAGTCTATTCTAGTCTATAGTCTAGTCTATAGTCTAGTCTAGTCTAGTCTAGTCTAGTCTAGTCTAGTCTATAGTCTAGTCTAGTCTAGTCTATAGTCTAGTCTATAGTCTAGTCTATAGTCTAGTCTATAGTCTAGTCTATAGTCTAGTCTATAGTCTAGTCTATAGTCTAGTCTATAGTCTAGTCTATAGTCTAGTCTATAGTCTAGTCTATAGTCTAGTCTATAGTCTAGTCTATAGTCTAGTCTATAGTCTAGTCTATAGTCTAGTCTATAGTCTAGTCTATAGTCTAGTCTATAGTCTAGTCTGTAGTCTAGTCTATAGTCTAGTCTATAGTATAGTCTATAGTCTAGTCTATAGTCTAGTCTATAGTCTAGTCTATAGTCTGTAGTCTAGTCTAGTCTATAGACTATACTATTGTAAAGTTAATTTAGTACTTTAAAACTAAACTTAAATTTTCCATGCCTGATGAAAAGTAATCACCAATTACTGCTGGGCCCTTGCACGTGCAAATCCATCTTAATCTCGTTTAATGTTCGATTACAAACAGTTAATATTTTTTTGTTCTTGCCATTCTCTACTTTCCCTTAATGTACTTAAATAATTAACAAAGTTAAATCAACTAAATCCAAAATAAACTTAACAACAGAAATAAACTGAATTGAATATTGATACCTTTTTAGAAGCGGAGAGAGTAGGAGAGGTGAACAAAAGTATTTAGCAACTTTCTGTTCTGACACGTAATCTTCTCTACATCTACAGTCGCCCAAGCAATAGAACAACACAAAACTTAAGCTAACCAAAACTCAAACCTCTGTAACCAATTTTCTTATAGAATTTTAATGAGAAATTTCAATCCAATTTGGAGTTTATTTCTTTTTGTAACCAAATAACAGCAAACAAAGCTAAGAAAATACACAAAATATTTAAAAAAAATTTGCAAGTAAAACCTCAAGTATGGCCAGTAAAATTTAAATTTGATACAAAGAAATTTTATGAAAGATACAATTTAATTTAATTTTTGAAAATTGACGTTTACTGATTAATATTTGCAAAATGAATTTTAAAGATTTTAAAGGTTTTTTTTTCGTTTGAATTTCATTAACTGCTTTCTCATTTATGATAAATATTTTTAAAAGTATTTATAAAAAAAATATTTTTTGGTCTTTGCAATTTTTTTTTCGTTTAAGGTTTGAGTGGTATGCTAATTATATCTGGCTATTTGTAATATTATGCAATACTCATGAGATATTCAACGCGGTGCATATTTATTTTAAATTATAATGAAATTCTAATTTGGTCTAGACAAGAGACATTAAATAGTAAAGTTTTAGAGGAATATACATGAAATAAATTGAGAATAAGTAAATTTAAGGTATTTTAAATATGATAATTTTAGTTTAATTTTTATGATCAATGCAATTTTTCAGCCTTTTTAAATGTTGATTTTAGATTTATTGTGTGATTGGCATTAATATGGAATGTGTTGAAATACCCACTATTATAAAACATGAAATTTGGGTCCTTATAGATTATTCGGTATTAAAAATGAGCAGTATATGACAACGGTTCATGATCTAATCTACCACCTATAAAAATAAATTAACACATACAGGTATAATTTGCTATTTAAATTTTATATTTCTATGTTCAATATCGTAAAAATATCAAAAAGTACCATCGGAAAAACGAAAAAGTACAAAACTCACTCTCAATAAATTCTCATTTAATAAGGACCGTGTGTCATGTGTTCGGGTTAACCAATATAGAGAATCCAAAAAGTACCATTTGAAGAATGGAAAGGTTAAAATTTTTGTTTCTAGGTTGAATATTTTAGAAAATTTATAAAGTACCATTTATGAGTTAAAAATTACTAAAAAGTTCCCTCTTAAAGAATCTTACTCTATGAGGACCGTGTATGTTTAATAATCATGTGTTTTGAATTCATATTATAGAACATACAAAGAGTATCATTTGAAGAAAGAAAAAGTACCAAAAGTGGAATAAATTCTACCATAGTGAAAAATACTAATAAAAATAATACAATTTTTCCAATTTTTGCTTAAAAATATACTTTTTTGAGAATTAAGTTTACAAAATGTTTTGTATTTAAATCTCTATATCTTCTTCTATATAAATAAAAATCAATTGTCGTTCGTTGGTAATTGCATCAGTTGAGAACGGCTAGACCGATTTGGACAATTTTTTTACTGAAATGTTCGTCTTAGTCCAACTTAGGTTTTTACAGAAAGAAAAATTGACAACGCCCACTTTTACGCACACTTTTTTCGATTTATCTAAAATCGGAAAACGGCTGCACCGATTTGGCTAAATTTTTTAAAACATGTTCGTAGTAATCAAATTTAAAGTTTTACTGAAAGAATAATTGACCACGCCCACTTTTACGCTCACTTTTTTCGATTTATCTAAAATCACAAATCGAACATAAACATTTTTTCTAATTTGGACAGGACAACGTCTGTCGGGCCAGCTAGTCACAGATAAAACTCAAACGATTCAAATCTGCATTCATTTGTTCCAGAAAAATTGTGCTTTCAAAAAATTCCAAACAATTTACTCGAATTTGGTCCTATATAGTCCTTAGTACTCGAGTTCCAAAATAATATACCAATAGCTTATTTTGTGTAAGTAAATAAATAACTTTTTCAAATTTTATAAAAATTGGCTCAATGAGTTTGAATAAAATTAAATTTCCCCCTTTTTTCCCCTTTTTGGTACTTTTTCCCCAGTGAAATAGCAAAAATTTTGTTTCAATAAACATTATAGAGTTAGTCCGTAATTCAATAGGAATACATCAATAAATCGAAAAAGTTTTCTTAATGTGCTAAAAAAAGTACCAAAAATACAGATTTCTCCCTTTTACACCCAAAAAGGACTGAATTTTAAAAAAGTACGAAACAGGTGTCTCCTAATTTTGGCAGATATATTCAAAATATTTACATAAATGTTATTTTGTGTATTAATTAAAGAGTTATAAAGGGCCAAAAAAGGTACCAAAATCACCTTTGTTACACATTTTCACCCCTTAAAAGAACGAATTTAAAAAAGGAGTTAGGTTTGGTTACCGGCAAACTAAGAGTTCAGTAAATAGTATTTTGAAAATATAGCCTACGTGGATATGTCCACTGCATCACTATAAGGGTGCTGCATGTCTAATTCTATGTTTCTAGGTAAAATATTAAAAAAGATTTCAAAAAGTACTAATTGAAGAACCAAAAAGTAACAACAAATTCACTTTTATAGATTTTTATTCCATTATGATATATGTATGTCTGATTGTATGGTTCTAGATTCCATATTGGATAACAACTAAAAAATTAACAAGTACCAAAATGCCTCCCTTACAAGTTCTTATTTACTCCGCGATATACATGCTAAATTTTACGTTTCTAGCTTCAATAATATAGAAAATTAAAAAAGTACATTTTAAGGAAGGAAAAAAGTACCAAAAAGTCCCATGTTATAGGTTCTCATTTACTGCGTGCTCTATATGCTTAACTTAATATTTCTAGTTTCAATGTTAGGAAAAGTCAAAAAATACCTTTTGAAGAACGAAAAAGTACGAAAAAGGCTCCTTTTATAGGTTCTAATTTATAGACGGTAACAACACACAGCATTATTCGTAATGTCCTGTTCTGTTTTTGTTTTTATGAACAAGAAAACTAACTACAAGAACAAAATTTACCATGTGATGCTGTATGTTGTTAATTATTTTTGTCTAAGCATTCATTAAAAATTTCAATGTTTGTTGAAATTTTCGGAGGTTGTCTCGGGTTTTTGCTCATATCTCCTTTATTTATAGACTGATTTTGCTGATTTTAAATAGGAAACTACGCGAAAGCATTCAATATCAAAATTCGTTTTTTATACCCTCCACCACCATCAGTGGTGATAGAGGGTATATATAAGTTTGTCGTTCCGTGTGTAACACCAAGAAATATTCATCTATGACCTAACAAAGTATATATATTCTGGGTCCTTATGAAATTCTGAGTCGATTTAGCTATGTCCGTCTGTCTGTCTGTGTAAAACACGCTCACGTTAAAACGAAGTAAAGGAAATCAACCAAATTCACCCAAAATATTCATTATTATCCTAAGCAGTTTGATATTGAAAATCAGCAAAATCGGTTTACGACGAAAAAAAAGTTATGAGTAAAAAATTCAGACTACCTCGAAAAAAATTACGTTTTTTTCCTAATTCTTTTGAAGTTTTCTCAGAAACTACCTAAGACATTTCGACGAATTTTGTCACACATTATTTTTTTAGGGCAGTGATCAATTACATTCAAAATCTTTACAATCGATCCAACATTTCCCATAGCCCCCATACAAAGGTATAAATTCCCGTAAATTAGTTTATCGTTAATAACTCAATCAATTATATCGGTATCAACACCAAATTTTGTACATACAAATATAATATAAACAGAAATCATACTACCAACTTAGATCTCAGTCGGTCCACAATTGGTCATAGCTCCCACATATTTCATTGATGAATAAAGCTATTGTGATAAAATTCGAGCTGGATATGTTTTGTGTACATAGCTCCCATATAAGGCCTACTTCCGAAAATCATTTAAAAGCTCATATATCATTGTCAAATAAAGCTATTTTGATAAAATTCGACACAAATATGTTTAGTCTAAATGTAAATCACTCTGCGAAATTTTTTCCGGATAGGCCCATAATTGGTCATAGCTCCCATATAAGGTCGACTTCCGAAAATCACTTAAACGCATATATTTATTTGAATTATAAAATTCGACTTGAATAAGTTTTGTGTACGTACAAATCATTTTACCACTTTTTTCTCGGATCGGTCCATTATTGGTCATAGCTCCCATATAAGATCCACTGCTGAGAATCATTTAAACGCACATATTTCATTGTCAAATAAAGTTATCTTGAGAAATTCCGGATAGGCCCTTAATTGCTCATAGCTCCTATATAAAGTCCACTTCCTAAAATCACCTAAACGCACATATTTTATTGATTAATAAAGCTATTGGAGTAAAATTAGACTTGATCTTTTTATGCTTATAAATCATTATACGAAATTGTTTCCTGATCGGTGTATAATTGGTCACAACTCCCATATAAGGGCCATTTCTAAAAATTACTTAAACGCACATTGTTTTACATAGGTATACAATTTTTTCTGGATCGGTCCATATTTGGTCTCAACTCCCATATAAGGACCATATCTGAAAATTACTTAAACGCACATTTTATACATATATAGGTATAAAATTTGGAATTTTTTCCGGACCGGTCCATAAGTTGTCTTAGCTCCCATATAAGGTTAACTTTTGAAAATCACTTAATACCACTTAATTCGTTATTAAATTATTATATGCGGATAAAATTAGACATAAGTATGTTCTGTGCATAGATAAATCATTCTAAATTTTTCTGAACCTAATCAAAATTAGTTCGACAAAAATTTTAGCGAGTTATCTAAAAATTAGATAGTTAGATGGGTTTCAATAAAAAGTAGCTTACTGGTGGAGGGTATTTAAGACTCGGCATAGCCGAATATAGCACTCTAACTTGTTTTACTTTCAAATGCTTCTCTAAATTAGGCGTATACTTAATATTTTTAATATCAATAAATCATTAACACGTATACGTACAGGTGTCATTAATAATAGTAGTGCAAATTCACAATGTAAAACTTTCAACTTGAAATTAAAAATTGAAATTAGGTTTTTATTTTTATATGATTTCTTATTTGCCTCAGAGGGTGAATCAAAATTCCGAATGGTTTGCGAGATATGAGCCTAAGAATTTTATCACTTTTTTGCAAAAATTATATGGATGCCCCAAATTTTTAGGGGCTTTTAAAAAGTACATGTCTTTGGGAAAAACTGGGAAGCACGGTTCCTTTTTATCTTTTATCACGTAGTGGTCTCCGCATATGGTTATATTGCTATATTGCACTAAAATTCAAAGCACCTAAAAAAATAAACGATTTTGAATTTGAAGAACTCTTTTATTATTGATATTGATGATATATTTCTCGAATATATTGCCCCTATAACGTTCTGAATGTTTTTATTTTTTATAAAAATTTCGACTTTTTAATTCTTAAGACCAGAAAGATTCCTTTAATTCTCAGACCAGAAAGAAAATTCCGGAAATATTAAAAAGAAATAATTTAAGTTGTCTGTTTTCTTTGTAAAGCAAATTACTCTGATTTACTTACACACACACATTTCTTTGGTGACAGTTATAGTTTATTTTGTTTCTCTCAGTTACGCTTCTATATGCAAAAATTGTTTCTTCTTTACTTTAACATCAATCTTAATTGTGTTTGCATTCCTTTGAAATTTAAATTGCATCTAAAAATCTAAACAAGAAGAAACAAAATGCTTTTTGTTACAAAGTTAATAAACTACTAAAATGTACAAAATTAAAAACTGTTTGCCTTTTGTTACACAAGAGGAAAGTGCAGGGAAACGGAAGTTTTAATAAGAAAATAACAGTTCTGATGTAATGCAGTGTCAGTTTCCAAATTTCCTACAATTTAACTTAAACAACAGAAGAGCTACTGAAACAATGTTAATTTTTAGATAATTTAATTTTAGTTTTTCAAAATGTAATTGGTTTTGTTAACAATTGAAAGGCGCGCGTGGGTGTGTGTGTGTGTGGGTTTAACTGTTGAAGTTTTACATACATATTTTACAATTTATGATTATGTTTGGATAACATTTAATTTATTTTTCATTTTTCATGAAATCGTATTTTTTGGTGGAAACATTACTTCTACACATGAACATGATTTTTTCAAGCATTATTATCATTTTCCTAGGTATATTTATTTTAAATCAAAAAAGACCCTGTTGCAATATTTTTTATGTTTTTTTATTCAGGTGTGGATTTAAATGCGTGGGTTTGTGTTTATATACCCATCATCAAAAAGAATGGGTTGTATATTGGGTTTGTCATTCCGTTTGTAACACATCATTGAATATTGATCGAAGACATACATATACACACACAGAAAAAACATCGATCAGAAATCGGGTATAGTAACAAATAATTAGTTTATGTAAAATAATATTAATTGTAATTATTAAAAGTCTATAAATTCAACTAATTCTTTATAATAAGAACTGAAAATACATAACTATAATCGAACTATGGTTTATATAACCATTAATTTAGTTAGTAGAACCAATTTGAGCTTTTCAAACTTTTATTTTATTATTTCGTCAAGCACAATCAAATTTAAATTTACAATTATTCACTATAATTGGAAATATCAGTCCTTGCAATCAAAAATTTGGTTATATTAATATATTTAAGACAAAAAAAAAAAGGTTATTTGTTATTGTCTCCCTATATTTCTATCAACAGTATAATAAATTCGATCATAGTAAATACAATAAAGCTTAATTCGGTATTTGCAACGGAAAAATTATAAATTTCGAGTATATTGATTATAATTAAGCTTTATTCGGCACTTCCAACTGAATACAATAAAAAATTGTTTTTTATTTCTTGACATATGTATAACAAATTTAGTTCTAAAATAAAATCTCAAGAAAAACAAATATATTTTTATAAAATTTTAAAATTATTATTTAAAAAATAATTTACATGTAAATAGAAATACATTTAGTTGAAACGTACATATATCAATAATTGTCAAGGTAAGTTAATGTAAGCTGATTCATTAACAAAATATATCCAACTAAATAATTTTTATTTTTGTTAGAGAATTATGAAAATGTTTGGAACAATTTTCTCCCTCATTTGTAATTATTTGTAATTATGAGGTAACTAGCGATTCACGAGATCGATACTTATTTACCGAACAGAATTTACAGAAATAATTGTAATTGTAATTTTTTGTCATCATTTAGGTGAAATTAAACAGTTAATTAATGTTGTAATGTAAGAAAATCTGAATTAGTTAAAGAAAAATTGTATTTTATAATTTTATTTGTTTTCAGATTAATGATGTTCAATTGCGTGGTGCACCTATTTCCCTATTTATTGTTAGCTGTGCTGCCTATCAAACACAGTATACCAGAAGTCGATTTAAGAGGGATTCAAATCGAGCAATTAATAACAAAATTGTGTAAAAAAAATATTTACAAAAAAATAAATAAATAAAATATAAATTGAAAACAATATGATCATATGTATATTTTAATTGGTTCCTAATATTAATAGTCTCGGTCTCCACAACCGAATTGTTTTTTAAAATCAGTAGTTGCGCCCACTAAAAGTTCACTGACTTCAATCGAAAATTCGGTAATAACAACTAACCTATGTTCTAAAAATACAGTGTAGGCAAACAAAATATTCGGTAATTGCTATCGATTCATGTGATAGTACACGTAACCGACCAAATTCGATTGGAAACAAATTCGGTTGTGACAACGAATCTGTTTTCTCTGTGCATATATTCTAGGTCCCTATTAAATTCTAAACGATCTAGCCATTTTCAATCGTCTGGCTGTCTGTCTGTTGAAATCACGATAAGGTTCGAAAGGAAAAAGCTAAAATTTCCCACAAATATACTTATAGGTAATCATTGTTTGGTGTTGCATTTAAGTTAAATGCCTCCGATATATTTAAGCAATTTATTGATGAAAAACTAATGTACTAAAATAGGCTTTATCAGTACTGGGGAAAAATGTGGTTGATGAATCTACTCTTATATAAAATGTATTTATACTGAATTTGATTGCGACATTATTATGCGAGTTGTGGATATTTAACTTATTTTCTGAAGGGATCTTTGTATGAGAGGAAAGGTCAAGTAAGGGACGATCATTATAAAATTCGGCGGGATCATCAACAAAAGTATAAAACTTTGTAGAAAGAAGTATATTAAATATAATTATAAGCTCAAAAGCCCTATTCAGGATTTTCAGCTGAATATGAATAGTCTACTGTCCTGTGACAATAAAAGATCATGTACCAAATTTCATTCAATTATCTTTATAATTGCGACCTGTAGTTTGATTACAAAGTTTACATGGACGGACGGTCACAGCTAAATCGACTTAGAAAATGATTCTAAGCCTATTGGTATACTTTAAGGTGGTGTAGGATTAATATTATTGTGCATTACAAACATCAGCATAAACCCAATATACCCTCCCCACTAAAGTGGTGTAGGTTATAATTCCCCACTATAGTGGTGTGGGGTATAAATACCCGTACAGCAACGAAATTCGACATAAGAAAGATTTATTGAAACGTTAATCAACATACTCCATTTTATAAGAATAGGTCCATAATTGACCCTGTCCCCCATTTCAGGGTCCCTTCAGAAAATTACTTTAAAAGCACATGACTAGCTTAATAGCAATAAGAGCTTTAATCTCTCCGCAAATTTCATAAGAATCGGTCCAAGCCCCTACATAAGTTCCACTTCAAAAAATTATTCGAATTCAAAGTTAAATAACACTGTGATACAAAAGTGAAGAAAAATAAAATGCAGGCGTTCTCATATACCAATTCTATTTCGTTATAGTCCATAGAGTACGAATATATTTTTAGTATTCCCCTATCTCTTCGTTAACTTACTTTTTAAAAGCAAAAGATGCGAAATAGGGCCATTTTTGAAGT
Source organism: Lucilia sericata (assembly GCF_015586225.1). Classification (NCBI taxonomy): domain Eukaryota; kingdom Metazoa; phylum Arthropoda; class Insecta; order Diptera; family Calliphoridae; genus Lucilia; species Lucilia sericata. The sequence continues at coordinate 326,745 of NW_023994376.1, read as the reverse complement.
TTTAAATTTGAAAAATCATAAGTTTAGTAGTTTTCATCCGACTTTCAAATCCGATATTTTTTTAATGATACAAGTGTTGCCTTTTAATCCAAAAAAAGAAATCCAAAATTTATGGTCAAATGTCTGAGTTACGGTCGTTTAAGTAAAAAAACTAACACTTTTTTAAAAAATTTCATTTTCATCATGCTCTACTTTGGCCATGAGGCAGTGAGTTCATCTTTTATTACTTTCCTGAAGAATCACATAAAGGAAGGTTTCTAAAACTTGTTATTTCATAAAAATCTATGAAAAACTGGATGATTTATGCCAATTTTTCTAATAGCATGTTCCTCGAATTTTTGGTTTTCTCCATACAAATTAATTTTTGTATACAAATGTTTATAAACATTTTTTTAAACTTGTTACAAAGAAAACCAGAAACATGAACGTTTTTGTATGGAAGAAATATACAATATTTTTATAAGACTTAGCACAACTCATAACCTTTTCCATCGATTATTATAAATTGACCATCATTGGAAACCCAACTTAATGTGCCTTTTTCAAATGTAATAAAAGCTAAAGTTACTGTTTCATGGCCAACGTAGAGCAGTATGAAAATTAAAAATTGTGAAAAAAGTGTGAGTTTTTTTACTTAAATGACCGTAACCAAGACATTAATCATAAATTTTGGATTTATTTTTTTGGGTTGAAAGACAACACTTGTATCTTTAAAACAAAATATCCAATTTGAAAATTGGTTGCAAACTACCAAACATATATTTTTTTAAAGTTAAAACTTCAAAAATAGCTCTTTTCACATCTTTTGCTCTTAAAAAGGAACTAAACGAAGTGATCGGGAAAAATTAAAAATATATTCCTACTATATGGACTATAACGAAATGGAATTGGTATATGAGAACCCCTGCATTTTTTGCTGTATCACTGTGTAATCATTGATAGTGATGAAATATGACATAATCAAGATTTCTTCAAAATTTTAAAATGGATCGGTTCATAATTAATCTAGTCCCCTACATAACACCTCTTTAATTTTAGTATTATGATATTATTCTATAAAAAGAATTTGAACATTTATTGCCTTTTAAATTCTTTAGAGATCGATATATAATCCAAATCACCATGAAGGTCGTATTCTGAATTTCATTAGCATTAAAAATTTAACAAAATAATGCTTTGATGGTGGGTATATAAGATACGACATAGCCGAATATAACACTCTTACTTATTTTTTTTTTAAACATTGAGGTTTAAAGGAACATTTTCATTAACACAATGAAATTTATTTTCATTAGTATAATGAAATCTTATGCAACTATTTTAGTTCACATGTCACTCTTTTTCCTAAATCTGTGCAAAAATCTAAGTTATTTATATAAAACTTTATATGAATTTAGATTTTATTTTCTAAAGAAAACATTCTTTTAAGTCATACATAACTTTTAATATACAATAATTGAAATAAAAATTGCAAAATATTTTACATAAAAATAGTAACATCTGATTTTCTTTCAGTTTTACAGACAGACAGTTTTCAATCAAAATATTATATTTTAAGAACAACAGAAATATTTGTATCTTTAACACAATTTTTATAACATGTATCATATATTGTCGATTACATGGCAGAGATTCTACAGTGGGTTCATTATAATAATATTTGTGAATATAAAATTCAAAATGTGTAATGTTATTAAAAGAAAAAACATCTTTAAATCGCACATTACGTTCGAGGATTGTAAAATACTTTAAGTTTAGGTCCACATATGTATTCTAAATACTTGATCCATAGGAAGTGTAAAATTTGTCAATGCTTTAGCCCACAATATTGTTTTAATTGGTTGCACCCGGTATCAGAAATGTTAAAATTTTTTTGCATTCGAAAATACTTATAATGCAATTTTGAATTTCGTTATCAGAAATCCCCTTACAATATAATTAAGAACATATTGGGCCACATAGAATTGGTTACTAAAATTTGATGTCGACTATGCGATTTGAGAATTTTTGTCCTAAATTTGAATTTAGGGCAAAAATGTGTCGAATCTCATTTACCCACCATAAAACTGTAAGCCGTAAAAGGAATGCTCACCTATAAACATCAGGTTGATATTACTTCTCAAATAAAAGGTGAATTATTGACCATGTTTCATAAAATTTTTTAGACCTATATTGGTTCATGTAAGATATGTTTACAGTACCATCGCTGTACTCGCATTTTTATGCCAGTAATTAGAGTTAAAGTAATTTTCTGAAGGCGGGCTTATATAGGCGGGTAGGGTGACTTACGTATTCTTAAGCCAGCAATGATCGTTAAATCGTTCTTAAGGGGAGTGTCCATTTATGCGGAAAGGGTTAACTATGGACCGTTCCTCAAAAAAATTGTTACATATTTAAAATCGTATAAAACATATGTATATGTGTCGAATTTTATCTTCCCAATCACTTAACGTTCTTCTTAATCTTCTATATACATAAAAGAGTAGCGTTTCTGACTGACTGATTCATCATCGCACAGTCTAAACGGCTGAACCTAGAATCATGAAATTTTGACAGTAGATGTGTTTTTGTTTATGTAGATCCACTAAGGAGGGGTTTTTGGAAATTTGTACATTTAGGGGTAAAAAAAGGGGAAAACAAGTATAAAACAGGTTTTCTTATTTATCTTACCTAATATTAGTGATACAAGAAAAACTTTAAATGCACCTGTATCTACTCTTAACATAAGCAGATGGGTGTCTGGTACTCTTTTGAAATTCGTACTTTTAAGGGGTGAAAAATGTGTAACAAAGGTGATTTTGGCCCTTTATAACTTTTTAATAAATAAACAAAATAACATTTATGTAAATATTTGGATATATCTGCCAAAATTATGAGACACCTATTTCGTGCTTTTTTAAAATTCAGTCCAAAAGGGAGAAAACTGTTTTTTTGGTACTTTTTTAGCACGTTAAGAAAACTTTTTCGTTTTATTGAAGTATTCCTATTAAATTACGGACTAACTCTGTAATATTTGTCGAAGGGGAAAAAAGTACCAAAAAGGGGGAAAACGCGAAATTTTATTTTATTCAAACTCATTGAGCGAATTTTTATAAAATTAGTTTATTTACTCATACAAAATAAGCTATTGGTATATTATTTTAGAATTCGAGTATTGGGGCCTATATAGGTCCAAATTCGAGTAAATTGTTTGGTACTTTTTGGAAGCACAATTTTTCTGGAACAAACGAATGAAGATTTGAATCATTTGAGTTTTATCTGTGATATATAGATTTAAATACAGAACATTTTGTATACTTAATTCTCAAAAAAGTATATTTCTAAGCGAAAAGGGGGAAAATTGTATAATTTTTATTAGTACTTTCCACTAAGGTAGAATTTATTCCACATTTGGTACTTTTTCTTTCTTCAAATGATACTCTTTGTATGTTCTATAATATTAATTCAAAACATATAATTATTAACCATACACGGTCCTCATTAAATAAGATTCTTTAGTACTTTTTGAATTTTCTAAAATATTATGTAAGTGGGAACTCTTTGGTACTTTTCCATTCTTCAAATGGTACCTTTTGGATTCTCTATAATGATTAACCGGAACACATGACACATGGTCCTTATTAAATGAGAATTTATTGAGAGAGATTTTACTTCCTCTTTACTAATGCGAAATTAAAATCGAACTAACTTACTTGAAGATACAGATTTATTTCTGCCTTTTTTACTTGCTATACCACTGTGCAATAAATTAGAAATTTATTTTCACATATTTTCGGTACTGAAGTTATTTTATAGTCCCAAATAATATTTTTTTTAATTCCAATCGTACTAGAAATGGAAGATTTATTTTCAATAAACATTTTAATTCTTCACCACTGTGTATAGACTGAAAACACTTATTTTCACTGAATCTTGAAAAATTTTATATTTTTCTCAAAATAGCTGGAAGTTACTTGATTTAATGTTGGCAAGTAAGAGCACTATTTAAAAATAGAAATTCGTACATAAACCATAATGGTAGAAAAATAAGCCTTTTATGTAAAATAAACATTAATGAGTTACGTGAGATCTTAGTTTAATTACTTGAAATATGAGTATGAAATATGAAAGATGAGTCTACTTTGGTACGAAAAGCTTTTCTCCTTAAAAGGACATAGGTCATATTACCTTCGTATTAAATAAATCGGACGAAAATTTTATTTAAAAAATTTGTATCAATATTATTAAATTTTTAAATATTTTTTGAGAGCTTTTTATACGAAATTTGAAAATATCTGTAAGACATTGGTTCCAGATAGAAGATAAGGATTAAGCGGAAAGTTATTATCCACAAAATTGGAATACTATCGTCTTCCAAATTACTTAACTTTCTTTCTTATTTTAAATAAAGGGTATTTAAGATTCGTCGATTAATATTCCAACTTCTTGTTTATAACATTCAACTATTGAATAAATTTTCAATTAAATTATTCTATTAACATTTGTGTGGGTTTAATTGCTTATTTAAGCGAAAGTGCGAATTTGAAATGAGCAATAAATTAAACTTAATATTCAAAATTCATTGTAATTACTTTGTTTTTGTTCTTGTACTTAATTGCATTCATGCTTAACTTAATTATATTAAAGCAAAAAAAAATCGCTTTAATTTAGACAATATGTCGAAAGAGAAAAACAAATCTACATAAAACAAGTAAGAGTACTATATTCGGCTGTGCCGAATCTTATATACCCTTCACCATGATGTGTTAAAAACAGTCAGTACGAATTTTATTACAAAAAAAAATCAAAAAATACCAAATGTATCCCATTTTATACGTTCTAACTTAATCCGTGCTCTTCATGCTTAATTTCATATTTCTAGGTTTAATATTATAGAAATTTCAAAAAGTACCTTTTGTAAAACGAAAAAGTACCAAAAAGTCCCCTTTTATAGGTTTTTACCTAGTCAAGGCCCTACATTCTAAATTTCATGTTTCTAGGTTCAATATTATAGAAAATTCAAAAAGTACCTTTTGTAGAACGAAAAAGTACCAAAAAGTCCACTTTTATGTGTTCTGGCCTAATCCGGGCTCTACATACTTAATTTCATGTTTCTAGCCAATAACAACGTAACGTGATGTTCATTCTTTGCTTTGTGTTTATAAACAAGAATTACAATAACAAATAACAAAAAAAATTTACCGTTTGATACTGTGTTTTGTTTTTGTTTGTTTATTGTTTTGTATAAGCATGCACGAAAAAAGTAAATTTTTAATGAAATTTTCAGAGGTGGTCTCGGATTTTTACTCATATCTTCGTTATTTATGGGCCGATTGGGCTGATTTTAAATAGCGTTCTATTCGACCGTATTTCAGATAGAATTATTGAAAATTCGGATCTCGCAGATATCTGGGGTCTTCTGAAAACTGATTTCAACATACACACAGACAGACAGACGGACAGACGGACAGACGGACATGGCTAAATCGACTCCGCTATCTATAAGGATCCAGAATATATATACTTTATAGGGTCGGAAAATTATATTATAGAAATTACAAACGGAATGACAAACTTATATATACCCTTCTCACGAAGGTGAAGGGTATAACAAGTAAGAGTGCTATATTCGGCTGTGCCGAATCTTATATACCCTTCATTCCGTTTGTAATTTCCAAAATGTAATTTTCCGATCCCATAAAGTATATATATTCTGAATCCTTATAGATAGCGGAATCGATTAAGCCATGTCCGTCTGTCTGTCTGTCTGTTGAAATCAGTTTTCTGAAAACCCCAGATATCTTCGGGATTCAAATCTTCAATAATTCTATCAGACATGCTTTCGAAAAGTTTCCTATTTAAAACCAGCAAAATCCATTCATAAACAACGGAGATATAAGCAAAAATCCGAGACAACCTCTGAAAATTTCATAAAAAATAAACAACACTGCTTATTCATTGCCTTTGTATTTTGTTTTTGTTTTTTTGAGTATTTCGTTTCGTATGTTTGGATGGCTGTGTGTTTCATTGCTTTGTGTATATTGTTTTTGTTTCTTGGTGTATTCAGTTTCGTATGTTTGACTGTCTGTTGGTTTCATTGCGTTGTGTATTTTGTTTTTGTTTATTTGTGCATTTCGTTTCGTATGTTTGGATGTCTGTTGGTTTTACTGCCTTGTGTATTTTGTTGTTTGTGTGTTTATTTCGTTTAGCGTTGTTGCTGTTTATTTTGTTTTGCTATAATAATTATATATGTATGTACATAGTCAGGAAAATGAAAAAAATTTAAATTTTATAAAATTGATATTTTTTAAATACACTATGGTGAAGGGTATATAAGATTCGGCACAGCCGAATATAGCACTCTTACTTATTTTAATTGAAAATATTTTTAGAACTTTTAATATTCTTTAATTATTTTTTTATAGTTGCAGCATATTTTCTATTCCATATCCACACTTAAAGAACTTAATTTACTTTATTGAGTTGCTTTAACTATAAAAAAATCGTTCTTTATTAAAATTTTTCTAAATCCCAATATTATAAAAAAAATAAACAAACTACATACTATTTGCGTTTTTTTTTTCATCACATTAATACTATTCTCATTAACTTTAATCATTTTATTGCTTTTTTCCGAATCTGCTATTTAATTTTATTATTTTGGGTTGCTTTAGTTTTAAGCCCAAACCTGGCATTAGCCAAGTTAGTGTTTTCTTACTTTTCTTTTTTTTATTAATCCACTTTTCATGTCTTTACCCAGAGATATTTATATTGATTGAATGAACAACTACTTTTCTATTACTTGTACATGCCACAAATCATCATAAAAAATGGCAGAATAAACAAAGAAAACTACAACAAAGCACATAAATCTATTGATTTCTTGTTAAATTTCTATATAAATATTGTAAATGAAATGAAAAAAATATATAAAAAAAAAAAAAAAACCAAAAAAAGAAATATAAAATTGGGATCAATACAGGACTATAACATGCTTTTTATGTGAAATGTCAGCAACAGCTTTTATAACATTTTTATATATTTGTAGTAAGTTCTACTTTTCTTATTCCTTTCTTCTTATTTTCCAACATAGAATTGTTATCTTTCTTTGTTCATTTGTTGTTGCTTCTGTCACATAAAATCAAATTGTTTGAAATTCAAGAAAATAATAAAAGTTAAAATAAACTGAATTTGTCATCAAGAAAATGGAAATGTAAAATAAAAGGTTTAACACAAGTTTTTCGTAAAACGAAAGCTCAAATAAATATGTATGTATGTTTTAAAATAGCTAAGATTTTATTTAAATAAATCCCTTTTTCATAAAAGTGAAATTCAATTTGAATTTTATTAATAAAAGGGGTAAGGAGGTAAGATAACAAGACACAAAATTTAGTTTCTAAGAAAATAAATACATTTATATTTAAATTTAAGAAAAAATTCTACTTACGATAAAACATCTTTAAAAAACTTGAATGGTGAAAGAAGGCCGCAATTGTATTTCGAAAGTGTACCAATCAGTTTGGACAAAACTTATTTAACTAATTAACTAACTAACTAACTAACTAACTAACTAACTAACTAACTAACTAACTAACTAACTAACTAACTAACTAACTAACTAACTAACTAACTAACTAACTAACTAACTAACTAACTAACTAACTAACTAACTAACTAACTAACTAACTAACTAACTAACTAACTAACTAACTAACTAACTAACTAACTAACTAACTAACTAACTAACTAACTAACTAACTAACTAACTAACTAACTAACTAACTAACTAACTAACTAACTAACTAACTAACTACTAACTAACTACTAACTAACTAACTAACTAACTAACTAACTACTAACTAACTAACTAACTAACTAACTAACTAACTAACTAACTAACTAACTAACTAACTAACTAACTAACTAACTAACTAACTAACTAACTAACTAACTAACTAACTAACTAACTAACTAACTAACTAACTACTAACTAACTAACTAACTAACTAACTAACTAACTAACTAACTAACTAACTAACTAACTACTAACTAACTAACTAACTAACTAACTAACTAACTAACTAACTAACTAACTAACTAACTAACTACTAACTAACTAACTAACTAACTAACTAACTAACTAACTAACTAACTAACTAACTAACTAACTAACTAACTAACTAACTAACTAACTACTAACTAACTAACTAACTAACTACTAACTAACTAACTAACTAACTAACTAACTAACTAACTAACTAACTAACTAACTAACTAACTAACTAACTAACTAACTAACTAACTAACTAACTAACTAACTACTAACTAACTAACTAACTAACTAACTACTAACTAACTAACTAACTAACTAACTAACTAACTAACTAACTAACTAACTAACTAACTAACTAACTAACTAACTAACTAACTAACTACTAACTAACTAACTAACTAACTAACTAACTAACTAACTAACTAACTAACTACTAACTAACTAACTAACTAACTACTAACTACTAACTAACTAACTAACTAACTAACTAACTAACTAACTAACTAACTAACTAACTAACTAACTAACTAACTAACTAACTAACTAACTAACTACTAACTAACTAACTACTAACTAACTAACTAACTAACTACTAACTAACTAACTAACTACTAACTAACTAACTAACTAACTAACTAACTAACTAACTAACTAACTAACTAACTAACTAACTAACTAACTAACTAACTAACTAACTACTACTAACTAACTAACTAACTAACTAACTAACTAACTAACTAACTAACTAACTAACTAACTAACTACCTAACTAACTAACTAACTAACTAACTAACTAACTAAATTTGTTACTCCTCCTGACTGCATACTTGCGTCCCAAATATAAAAATTTTGTAATTTTACTGGAGTTGTGAATATTGGCCGTCTCTGTCTCTATATTTATGCTCTAAGCTAGAAAAATGCATTCTGGAAAAATTTGGGGCATAAGACTACGTTTACTCGTGACACCTTGGCTCTGAAGTGGGAAATAGTTGTTTGCTACTTAATCGAGTCAGATTGGTTTTAATCATTTATTGGCCTGTGCTATTTAAAAATTATAAAATTGTGATAAAATTCGACAAAAGCTACTTTTAAATCACTGATTGTTTTTTAATTCTGTAAAATTCGATGCAGAATTGATCCATTGATGACCATATTCCATTATCCTTGTTTACTCAAGACTGGCATAATCCAAAAGTCGGGTTACTCGAACTGAGTGCTACAAAGCATGAGTCAAGGTAAAGTCTTTCATAAAGATTTATCAAATTTTAAATATGTTTGTTAATAACGTAAAAACTAAAACTTATGTGTTCACGAAAATTAGATAATCAACAATTAAATTTCAATTATCTGAATATGATTTACTTTTTCAAATCCTTTGATTTGTTATAAGTTATTTAAGAAATAGTGAAATGTCATTAAACATTCAAAGCCATTTTTATCAAAATAACTTTTTTGGATTATGCCAGTCTTATAGTAAATGAGCGATATGATAATACAATTCGTTATAAATGTAATAAATAAATAATTAGGGTTTTAAATAAATAAAGTGTCGAATTATTGTTTATATGTATACACATGATGTTGGATACATGAAATTCAGTATAGTCTACTATAATATATATTATTGAAAAAGGTCTCCTTTTGCTCACAACATACATACATACATACATATTTCGCAAAAAACACAATTTCTTCATTCTTTTTTTCCTTTCAGCAGCAAATTTGATTACCCAGATCTGATGCTTGTGTCTTTAAGTTTAAAGTTACTTACAATATTTTTTTTATGGTCAATAGAAATTTAAAAGTTAAAAAGTAAAAGAAACAATATAAAACTAACTTAACTTAAGAAATATGTAAACCCATCTAACAACATTTGTTCATACATAAATCATCCTATATCATCCGTTGACACCTTATCCTTTGGCAATAGTCTGTTTTATGAATCCTTTTTTATTCATTTCTACTTTTGCTTTAATTTTCTAAATAAAATCAACTTTTGTATCTGTATGCTTGTTGAATTTTCAACAACAATTGTTTCTAATTTTATAATCCCTTCCCAGCTTTTTCACCCCCCCAACCACAATCTTTGCTGATGACCATATTTTCACTTGGGTTTCTTTGCTGCTATGCATACAATTTTCCTTTGATGTTAAATCAAATGAAAATTCTATATTACTTAAGGGGAGCAGGGAGGTTAGACTAACAGTCATTTAGATTTTTTATTTTATTTATGTATTTGTATTCTGTTTTACTTCGCACAGAATAAATAACAATAAAATTATGATTGCAAATAGAATTGTGGTGTTTTATTTGAATACAGTGGGGGGAAATGAAAGGGTTTGTGAGACCTGGGTAAAATTTCAATGAAAAACCACTGGTCACAATTGTCTGTTGCCAACTTTTGGTTTGTGGGTACCCTTTTATAATGGATAATATTTCAAATTCAAAATATGTTTCTTCAACTTATCGCTAGAGATTTAAATAAACAAATAATACTTGGTTCACCATTCATTTTAAATGATAAGGATATTTAGAAGATTTCTGTTGTTATTCTTTAAAAAGTGTATATTTTTCTGATTTTTTACCTTAATTTGTATACCTTTCACCTTCGTGAGAAGGGTGTATATAATTTTGTCATTCCATTTGTAATTTCTACAATATAATTTTCTGGATCCTTATAGATAGCGGAGTCGATTAAGTCATGTGCATTCGTCCGTCCGTCCGTCTGTCTGTCTGTCTTTCTGTCTGTCCGTCTGTCTGTGTGTTGAAATCAATTTTCTGAAGGCCTTAGATATCTTTGGGAAATCTTTAGATCTCAGGATCTCATATGAGCAAAAATCTGAGACAACCTCTGAAAATTTCGTCGAAAAAATTGTATTTTTTAAATGCAGACGAATGAAAACAACAACAACGTTCAGATTGTGCGTGTTTGTGTGTACATTGTGTTTACTTGTTTACAATAAACAGTAATACGCTGGAAACAACAACAACGTTTAGTATTTGTGTTTGTTCTTTGAATTTATTTCTTTGTCACAGAGCTGGGAAAGCATTTATGAACGTAATACGTATTTTTTGGAAAAATTAAAGAAAAAATTCTTAAATTTAACACTATGGTGAAGGGTATATAAGATTCGATTCATTTAAGATTAGATTTATTATCCCTCCTAGCTCCCGCTTTCATCCCACAAAAAGCCCCCTTTTATAGAAAATTCAAAAAGTATCTTATGAAGAATGAAAAAGTACCAAAAAGTACCATTATATAACATACAGACGGACGGACAGACGGACGGACATGATACTTAATGTACTAAAAAGTTCCAAAATACAGTTTTACCCGAATTTCAAAAAAAGTAACAGACGATCTAACATCGATTCGATTAACAACGATCTTTTTTAGTTTAGGAGATGTGATGTTTGTCCCACCTAAATATTCCAATTTTCAAAAATTCCGTCTCAGTGGAAATACTTGTCGAGAGACCAAGTTTCTGTCCAAATTTCGGCTTTCTAGCTTTAACCGTTTATTCTGTGTGATGATGAATCAGCCAGTTAGTAACGTTAAAATTTTATATATCGAGGGACTATATTCAATAGTCTCTATCTAAAGTAATACAAGTTTTCAGGAGAGCAAAAAAACTGTTAATTTAGCTAGTTCGTGAGGATTTTAAAATGTTTTCTTTTACAATATATTTTTACGACCATATTCTAAATCGTTATATAAAAATAATTTAACATTTTGCATTATTTGCAAAATTATTCACAAATTTATATCAAATAGAGCTTTTTTCTACGGGAATTTTTTTACAACCTTCAGATAGAGAGTTTTTTCATAGAAATATACATTTTTTATTTGATTTAAAATCAATAAATATTATATTTTATGCAATTTCATGAAGTAATAGAAACAAAATTGTTGAAAAAGCAACAGATTATAAGGTTTGGTCCAAAATCTATGTTATATGGTTAAACTCGGCAATAAAATTAATCAAATTAGTATCATAATGAGCAATATCTCGAAAACTATTAAACCGATTTCAAATATTTTTTGGCGGATTTGTGTTCAGCATGTCCAAATTAGTAAAAACACTTATTTTGCAAGAGAAAATTATCCAAAATTCTAGAGTTTGAAGCAATTTTTGGATAAGATAGAGAGTTTTGCATTCAGTATTTTTATTTTTTACGATTTAGAAATTGCTATAAAATTGCCAAAAAATATTTTTCTTCGTTGAAATTTATGTCACTGATGCGGGATATTTTTCTGGATATTTTGCCATCAAAATCTTATTTTCATGAAAATGACAGATAGAGACTATTGAATATAGTCCCTCGATATGTAGCTAGATAACGGTTCCTATAAAAGGATATTTTATGACATTTTACAAGGAAAATAATTTTATATGTTTCCTTTTCCTATAATTCCAAAATCATTAGGTTTAACGTATAGATAAGTAATTTGTTTTTTTATGAGCGGGTCATTATTTTTGAATAAAAAATCTTAGAATGTAAACAATCTAACATATACATAAACATTAACATAAGCAAATAAACATTATTGCAGCATAATATTTAAAGTAATAAAAACCAAAATGTCTTTATTAAATAAAGTTTATTTTCGAATAATAATTATTCAATAAAGCTATATGTGTCTACCTTAACTTTAATTATCTTAAAATACTACCGCCAAACATGGTTAAGGTCAATGGGAAATTATAAACCATAAAATATAAAAAAATATATTTTTTAAAACATGACATCTGTACGTCAACACAAGAAAATTTATAACTGTAAACGATTTGAAGGATAAAGACTAAACACACACGTTTTATTTATGATTTTTTTTTTACTTTTTTTTCAAATTCAATTTAACCTGTTGACCTTACACGCGAAGGTCAAGTATTGAATGTTTTTCTTTGAGAAACTTTCTCAAGTTTCTAATAGTTTTTATATATGTATGTGTGCACAAACATATGTATTGTTTTATATTACCCTTTATTACAATATTTAAAGGAGTATATGTTGAAACATGGTGACCCATAACCACAACATGTAATTTAAATTATAAAATAATTAAATTTTTTTATTTATAGAAAAAAAAATAACAATTAATAGCTTGATTAAGGTCAATAGAAATATTACATGTGGTAAAGGTAATTAGTAACTCGAACATAATAGCCAAAAAAAAAACATGGTTGTGATAGTCCATGTACAAGCACTTCGCTCAAGTACTCGAGCTATCTAATATCTTTGCACCCAATTTTGGAAATGGCAGCTACACTTTCTTATGGAGAGTTAGTGGTAACTTCCTCGTTTTTAGGACTTGACTCCTCAACGTTATCAGTAGTGGCTACTAATACTGTGTTCTTAGGTTTTTTAGTGTCCTTTTCGAGGCTTATTGTAACAGCCTTACCAATCGGCACCTTCCCAATTTTGAATACGACAGCATTAGAGGCGAAGTAAGTCCAACCTTTATTCTTGGCACGACTAGCCATGGGGGTTCTTGTCGATACATATTACAAATAGAGTTCCTCCTCAGGTTCTTCTTTCCTTTAACAGACATTCCATTTTTCCACGGCTAGTATACGTTCATTAGCCAGTTTAACTGCCCATATTTTTTATGTAGACAGTGGACTTAGGAGTACCGGAAGCTCGCTCTTCTTCCCAGCTCACGCTCTCTATCACGATCTGATTACCGGCATCGTAAACTGCAGTTAGTTAGTTAGTTAGTTAGTTAGTTAGGTTAGTTAGTTAGTTATTTAGTTAGTTAGTTAGTTTTGTTAGTTAGTTAGTTAGTTTAGTTCGTTAGTTAGTTAGTTAGTTAGTCGTTAGTTAGTTAGTTCGTTAGTTAGTTAGTTAGTTAGTTCGTTAGTTAGTTAGTTAGTTAGTTAGTTAGTTAGTTAGTTCGTTAGTTAGTTAGTTTAGTTAGTTAGTTAGTTAGTTAGTTAGTTCGTTCGTTACGTTAGTTCGTTGTTAGTTCAGTTAGTTAGTTACGTTAGTTAGTTAGTTAGTTAGTTCGTTATGTTAGTTAGTTAGTTAAGTTCGTTTAGTTATAGTTAGTTGAGTTAGTTAGTTATTTAGTTCGTTAGTTCTTCGTTAGTTACTTTAGTTAGTTCGTTACGTTCGTTAGTTCGTTCGTTCGTTTCGTTCGTTCGTTCGTTTTCGTTCGTTCGTTCGTTCGTTCTTCGTTCGTTTCGTTCGTTCGTTCGTTCGTTCGTTTTCGTTCGTTCGTTTTCGTTCGTTCGTTTTTCGTTCGTTCGTTCGTTGTTCGTTCGTTCGTTCGTTCGTTCGTTCGTTTTCGTTCGTTCGTTCGTTCGTTTCGTTCGTTCGTTCGTTCGTTCGTTCGTTCGTTCGTTCGTTCGTTCGTTCGTTCGTTCGTTCGTTCGTTCGTTCGTTCGTTCGTTCGTTCGTTCGTTCGTTCGTTCGTTCGTTCGTTCGTTTGTTCGTTCGTTCGTTCGTTTTTTCGTTCGTTCGTTCGTTCGTTCGTTCGTTCGTTCGTTCGTTCGTTCGTTTCGTTCGTTCGTTCGTTCGTTCGTTCGTTCGTTCGTTCGTTTCGTTCGTTCGTTCTTTCGTTCGTTCGTTCGTTCGTTCGTTCGTTTCGTTCGTTCGTTCGTTTGTTCGTTCGTTCGTTCGTTCGTTCGTTCGTTCGTTCGTTCGTTCGTTCGTTCGTTCGTTCGTTCGTTCGTTTCGTTCGTTCGTTCGTTCGTTCGTTCGTTCGTTCGTTCGTTCGTTCGTTCGTTTCGTTCGTTCGTTCGTTCGTTCGTTCGTTCGTTCGTTCGTTCGTTTCGTTCGTTCGTTCGTTCGTTCGTTCGTTCGTTCGTTCGTTCGTTCGTTCGTTCGTTCGTTCGTTCGTTCGTTCGTTCGTTCGTTGTTCGTTCTTCGTTCGTTCGTTCGTTCGTTCGTTCGTTCGTTCGTTCGTTCGTTCGTTCGTTCGTTTCGTTCGTTCGTTCTTCGTTCGTTCGTTCGTTCGTTCTTCGTTCGTTCGTTCGTTCGTTCGTTCGTTCGTTCGTTCGTTCGTTCGTTCGTTCGTTCGTTCGTTCGTTCGTTCGTTCGTTCGTTCGTTCTTTCGTTCGTTCGTTCGTTCGTTCGTTCGTTCGTTCGTTCGTTCGTTTTCGTTCGTTCGTTCGTTCGTTCGTTTTCGTTCGTTCGTTCGTTCGTTCGTTCGTTCGTTCGTTCGTTCGTTCGTTCGTTCGTTCGTTTCGTTCGTTCGTTCGTTCTTCGTTCGTTCGTTCGTTCGTTCGGTTCGTTCGTTCGTTCGTTCGTTCGTTCGTTCGTTCGTTCGTTCGTTCGTTCGTTCGTTCTTTCGTTCGTTCGTTCGTTCGTTTCGTTCGTTCGTTCGTCTTCGTTCGTTTCGTTCGTTCGTTCGTTCGTTCGTTCTTCGTTCGTTCGTTCGTTCGTTGTTCGTTCGTTCGTTCGTTCGTTCGTTCGTTCGTTCGTTCGTTCGTTCGTTCGTTCGTTCGTTCGTTCGTTCGTTCGTTCTTCGTTCGTTCTTCGTTCGTTCGTTCTTCGTTCGTTCGTTCGTTCGTTCGTTCGTTCGTTCGTTTCGTTCGTTCGTTCGTTCGTTCGTTCGTTCGTTCGTTCGTTCGTTCGTTCGTTCGTTCGTTCGTTCGTTCGTTCGTTCGTGCATATGTCTCCAATTTAAATTAACGGCTTAGGAGTGCTTCATCCATTTTTGTTGTGAAAGAAACCCCGCTTGGGTTTTCTACTTTTCTTCGGAAAATCACGTTTTTGTGAAAATTTCCCACTTCCGATTGCAAGTTATTTAATGTTTTTAAACTGAATCCAATGACGTTTTATACAAATTGCTACAAATGGTTGATTACGTCAACATACTTTTTTTCTTCGCTGCGTATTATTAATATTTATCTTATTTCAAAATAAATATTAATCATACGCTATCAGTTATTTAGAGAAAATTCAGTATAATGCTGCGTCTACTATAAACAACAATTTTTTTCTCGGAATATCATATTTAATTTTAACATATTTAAATAATAAGAATGCTCTCATAGACTTAAAGACGCCTATTTATTTACTTTTTAATAATATTTTTCTTATACGCTTCAAAAATCATTTCCTTTTTTGTTGGCAGTAAATAAATCTTGTGATTTTATTCTTATTATATGTAAACATTGATAAATTTTCCCCTCTAAGAACTAAATAATTTTTTTTTACAAATTATACCAAATACGGGGTTTATGTGAGTATTGGCGTCACTTACATGACTTTGGAAATCTTTTAGTATACCCTCCTGCATCATTGCTATTAGGAGGGTATTATTGGGTTATGTTTGTGAAGTAAGGAAATATTGATTCTACAACCAACTTCGTCTATCCTGTTAGTGTAGTGTATCATAAAGTCACTCTTGGTAGACTATATTTTATTTTTTTTTAATAAATGTTTATACTGGTTAAATAATGTTACAATTTCTTTTACTTTTACTTTCAACACCTCGTTTTAAATGTTTAAATAAAGTGTATGTCTGTAAAGATATGTACATATTTAACTATATATGACTTCATATACATATGTGTCTAAAAGATTGTGTATTAATATATATATATAGTTTATTGTATCCTCTTTGATTTAGATTATTACATTTATCTTGGGGAAATGAATCCTTATTTCATTTACTTATAAGTTTAGTTGTTCACATTGTCCTTCCTGTATGTTAGTATATATGTATGTTAGTACATATGTACGTATTCTTGAGTGTATGTATAAAATAAAGGGATATTGATACATTGTTACTTCTTTACTACTGTTAATAAATAAAGTATACTTACAAATGTTTACAACATATAACCATGTACACGTGTTGAAATTCTCATATAGATTCATATATACCTATGTATTTCTTTCCATATTTGTTTGATGGAAATTTCATAATTCAAATTTTTACAAATAATATCAAATCGATCGAAACCAAAAACCCATATTTAATGATTTATTATCATTTATATAGTTGGAACTTTACCAAATTTTCATGGAAACTGAATTATCTAATTGAAGTTTGTATCAGTTTTAATAAATAGTTTGTAAATATTTAAATGATCTATTTTTCAAATAATATCAGATTCTAATTAATATTAATAGCAAGCTAAATTTCATTGAAATTTAAAAACTCTAGAGCATACTCCAGAAAAAATTAAATGCTCTTTAAATTTACTATTAGTTTTCTTAAGAAAACATTTGGTTATAGCTAAGGCTTTTTTATGATTAACTTAACTTTTTGTGGAGAAAATATTAAATTAATATTTTTTTAAAAGTGCTCACTTTTTTTTACACTCACCAATTTTCCACATTTTTATCATTTAGTCCTTTTAACTGGATACATGTGTACCAAATATAAAATTCTGCAATATAACAGAAGTGGCGAATTTTGGCCGTAGACTTATATTTTGAATTATAGAAATCCATTCTGGACAAATTTAGCGCATAATGACTACGTTAACTGGTGACACCACGACTCTGAAGGGAAAAACGAGTTTACACAAATTTAATAGCAAATAATTGCAATATTTATGCAATTATCGTTCCAATAAGATATAAAAAACAAAAATAACTGGACATTGAGCTAAGGGGACTTATTGTTATTAACTGAGAAATATTTAAAAAAATTAACAAGTCAAATTTCTATATTCGCCTTTACCGAATCTTATATACTCTACACCAAGTACCCAGCAAAAACTAGGTAATGGTTTCAATTGTAATAACTTACCTAACTTTTCAAGGAACTACATATCGCCTGGATTACATAGAGGTAGTCTAATAAGGTGTTACTAATAATGTGTTATATAAACTCTTTCTAATTCATTACTTATCTTGCCAGTAAATATATAGAAGCTGTATAGGTTTTTTCGTACAATGAATTCTTTTTCTACTTACATGTAATCGTTTGTAGTAAGTAATTGCCTCCAATGACATCATCGTATGTAAGTAAATTTTAGAATTTTCACCCCTTACATGGTAATGAAAGTTTTAACTGGGTACGACTTTCTTTCTTTGCACACACATCACACATAACATAACATGTGTGTAACACGAAGAAATATTCATATAAGACCCGACAAAGTATATATTCTGGGTCCTTGTGAAATTCTGAGTCGATTTAGCTATGTCCGTCTGTCTATCTGTGTATATTTACTATTGTCTTAAGCAGTTAGGTATTGAAAATCAGCAAAATCGGTTCACAACGTAAAAAGTTATGAACAATTTCAGACTACTTCGAAAAAAATTGCGTTTTTCCTAATTCTAAAGCAGACCAATGATCAATTATATTCAAAATCATAATAATTTATCCAAAATTTCCCATAGCCCCCGTATAAAGCTACATATTCTCGGAAATTAATTTATCGGGAATAACTCCCTAAAATATATCGGCAACAACACAACATTTTGTATATATAAATATAATATGAATAAGAATCATAATCTATCTATATCGGTCCACAATTGGTCACTGCTCCCATATAAGGTTCACTTCCGAAAATCACTTAAATGCACATATTTTGTTGATAAGTTGATGAAATTCGACACAAATATGTTTTGTCTATATATCAATCACTCTACGAAATTTTTTTCAGGTTAGACCCGTAATTGATCAAAGCTCCCATATAAAGTCCACTTCCGAAAATAACATCAACGCATATATTTCATTGAATTATAAAGCTATCGGGATAAAATTCGACTTGAATATTTTTTGTGTATATAAAAACTATTCATAATTGGTAGTAGGTCCTATATAAGGTCCACTTTTGAAAATCACTTAAACGCCTATATTTCAGTGTCAAATAAAGCTATCTTAAAAATTCGACACAAATATGTTTCGAATACATATGAATTAATCTACGAAATTTTTTCCGGATAGGCCCGTAATTCCTCATAGCTCCCATACAAAGTCCACTTCCGAAAATCACTTAATCGCACATATTTCATTAATTAATAAAGCTGTTGTTGTAAATTTTGACTTGAATTTCTTTGTGTTGCCATCGGATCGGTCCATAAATGGTCACAACTCCCATATAAGAACCATTTCCAAAAATTACTTAAATGCACATTGGCAATTAATTAAAGTTATCGGGGTAAAATTCATCATAAATGTGTATTTTGTAAATATAAATCATTATACGGAAAGTTTTTCCGGATCGGTCCATAATTGATCTTAGCTCCCATATAAGGTTCACTTCTGAAATTCACTTAATACCACATAATTCATTATTACATAAATAAATACGGATAAAATTGGACATGACTATGTTCTGAGTATATATAAATCATTCCACTACGGATTTACTTTATTAAAAATGTCGACGTAGGAGAAAAAGTCGAGAGGAATATGGTTTGTTTATGGCATCGGTCCATAATAAGTCATTACACTCGTACAAGGTCCGAAAATCACTAATATAAATTTTTCTGGACCTAATCAATATTTCTATTCGATTTTCTATAAAACATAAATTTCGTCTATCATTTTTAATAGGACAACGAAAGTTGTAGTTTCTTTCTGAAAATTTAACTGCTATCAATCAGTTTAATATTTTCTTTAGCTTCCCAATACTTCAAATAAGGCACGATTATATTAAACAGAAATCGTTAACAAGAAAGAGTTTTATATTCGGCTGTGCCGAATCTTATATACCCACCATCAAGTCATTGCCGAAAAGGAATGCTTCCTTATAAATAAACTTTGATATTTAATAATCGATGCTTTTGTTTTTATCAAAACAATTTTCTCATTTATTATATTTATCTTGAATTTTATCATCATACATATATCAATATTAATATAAATATTAGGGTAAAGTTTGGAAGAGGGCCTTTAATGAGGTTCTTCAGTTCAGATCAGTTTTGTAAAACATTTTTCGTTCATCACTGTAATCGCATTTTTAATTCAGTAATGAAGTGATTTTCTGAAGGGGGCCATATATGGGCGGTAGGGTCAATTATTAACCGATAATCATAAAATTTGGTAGAACGATTTTGGCTTGTGTCGAATATCATAGCTGTACTCGTATTTTAAATCCACTAATGAGCGTTAAAGTTATTTTGTGAAGGGAACCTTGTATGGGGTTAGAGTCAATTATGCCGCGATCCTCTTAAAATTTTGCAAAACGATTTTAGGTCCTACAGGTATTGTTTATGTTGAATTTCGCTGTACTCACATTTTTAAGTCAATAATGAACGTTAAAGTCATTTTCTGAAGGGGACCTTATATGGGAGATAGGGTCAATTATGGGCCGATCCTTATAAAAGTTTACAAAGCGGTTAGGTTTCACGTCGAATTTCATCGATATAGATGCTTCTTTTAGTCATTTTCTGAAGGGGACCTTATATCGGGGGCAGGGTCAATTATGGACCGGTTCCTATAAAATAGGTTGATGTCGAATTTCAGCAATATAGATGCTTCTCTTAGACAGTTATGAGCGTTAAAGTCATTTTGTGAAGGGGACCTTATATGGGGGCTAGGCGAAATCGTGGACCGACCATTTTCAATACCAAACAAACTGCATCAATATTAAATATCTATGCAAAATTTCAGCTCGCTAGCTACTTCGTGTTTTCAACAGACAGACGGACGGACATGGCTAGATCGTCTTAGAATTTAATAATGATCCAGAATAAATATACTTTTAACTTTTATAGGTCTTAGATGAATATTTCGATGTGTTACAAACTGCAATGTCTAACTAAATATATGAAATTCTTATGAAAACTTAATATATATATAGTTCAAGTACATAAATATGGTTTGGTGATCAAAATTAACTTTTAGCTTTAAACATTTTATTTTTCTTAATATATTGTTAGTTAAAGGAATAATTTTATGAACTGTTTAAGATGTTATTTCTACGTAATTCAGAGTGAACAGATTTAACCCAGCATTAACGAAAGAACATTTTCTGTGTGCTGATCTAATAAGCATCTTTTACTTGTAAACGCATCAAAAAACGTTAAATATGTTAAAAGAAGTGAATGTTTGGGTAATTCCTTAGAGTAAATATTTCACGGGAATCATAAGGACATACATACATATGTATGTAACTATGACTTTATACACATATTTATAAGATTGTGTATTTGTATGTATACCTAATAGTATCTTCTTTGATTTATGTTAATATATACATCTTGCGGAAAAAAATCCTTATAAATTTCATTTACTTATAAGTTCAGTTGTTCACATTGTCCTTACTGTTTAACTATGTACGTATGTATGTATGAATTCTTGAGTATGTGGAAATAAGTAGAAATTGTTTACTCCTTTACTACTGTTAATAAATATAGTATACTTATAAATCTTTACAACATATAAACATGTACATTCCCTTCAAACATTTAGAAGACAAAACTATTGCGCATCATCCCAGACGCCACGTCAGAAACACTTCTGGACGATTGTCAGACGAGAACGCACATTTTACAAAAACAAAATACATTGATTTCGAATTTCCGTCTTCTAGAAATACACTTTTAAGTTACTTCCGGATGATAGTTAGAAGAGTGCATCCATCTTGCTTAAACAAAAAACCATGACTGTTGAACTTTTTTCATCTGGAAGTATACGTTTTAGTGACTTCTGTATGAGAGTTGGGTGAGAACACACATTTTACAATAACAAAATACATTGTTTCCTAATTTGTGTCTTCTTGATTTGTATGTTTATGTCACTTCTGGAAGACAGTTTGAAGAGTGTTCAGATTAATGTTGTATTTTATTCATCTGGAAGTGTGGATTTTAGTCACTTCTGGACGATTGTCAGACGAGAGCACACATTTTACAAAAACAAAATACATTGATTTCCAGTTTTCGCCGTCTGAAAGTACAAAAACAAAAAAATATAAATACTCCATTTTTTAGCGTGAAAGCGAAAAAAAATAAAAATAAATAATGCAGAAATTTAGCTAAGTTCAGTGATGTTTTGCGTTTTGTCCAGTCATGTTTAGTTTTAATTATTCATTGTTAAACTTAAATGAGTTATTGAATTTAATATTCATAGAAAAATAGTGTAATTAATATAATGTGAATCTTAAGTAATAACAAGTTAGAGTGCTATATTCGGCTGAGCCGAATCTTCAATACCCTTCACCAGCTGCTTTTATATTAATACTTTTCTAATTGATCAAATATTTGTAGAAAAAAGTTTTCTCATATCTTAAATAGAAAAATCCGTAGATTCAAACAGCTCAAATCTATTACAATTCCAAGATTTATTGAACATTACCAACGCTTGGCGATTTTTATTAATTTGCATGTATGCATGTGTGTGAAAGATTTAAGGATTATCAAAATACATATATATAATTTTGTTCTACACAAATTGATAATGCAACTAGTTAAATACGGTTTTAGGGGCAGGACCTAGTATGGGAGATATGACCAATTATAGACCGATCGTAAAAAATTCTTTAAGCAAAACTTCTGGAAATGAAAGCTATATTTCAGTAAAATTTTGTATCTATATCGTAATTTAGTAATAAGTAATGTGTGTTATGAACCGATCGTGCAAAAATCTTGAAATAGAATTTTTGTATCAATAGCTTTATTTGGTAATGAGTAATGTGCATTTAAGAGATTTTCGAAAGAGGACCTTGTGTATATAAAAACAAAATTTCAAAATTCTGTATCTATATCATTATTTGGTAATTAATATTGTACATTTAAGTAATTTTCTGGAGGGGGCCTAGTATGAGAGCTATGACCAAGTATGGACCGATCGTAAAACAATTTTATAGTGTAATTTATGTATATAAGAGCAATATTTGTGCTAAATGTATGGATATCAATATTTTGTAATGAGTTATGTGCGTTTATGGGAGCTATGTCCAATTATGGACCGATCAGAAAAAATATTTCTCAGTAATATTTCTGTGCATTTGAGCAATACTTGTACCAAATTTTATATGGATATCTTAATTTAGTAATAGTTATGCGCGTTTAAGTGATTTTCTGGAAGGGACCTTGTATGGGAGCTATGACCAATTATGAACCCTCGGAAAAAAATGTCACAGTAATATATCTGTATATGTGAGCAATACCTGTACCAAATTTTATGTGGATATCTTAATTTAGTAATGAGTTATGTACGTTTAAGTGATTTTCGGGAGGGGACCTTGAGTGGGAGCTATGACCAGTTATGAACCGATCGGAAAAAAAATTCACAGTAATATTTTTGTGCATATGAGCAATACCTGTACCAAATTTTATATAGATATCTTAATTTGTTAATGAGTTATGTGCGTTTAAGTGATTTTCGGGAGGGGACCGTGTATGGGACCGATCAGAAAAAAAATTTCTCAGTAATATTTCTGTATGTGAGAGTAATACATGTACCAAATTTTATATGGATATCTTAATTTTGTAATGAGTTATGCGCGTTTAAGTGATTTTAGGGATAGGACCTTGTATGGGAGCTATGACCAATAATGGACCGATCGGAAAAAAAATTCACAATAATATTTCTGTGCACATGAGTAATACTTGTACCAAATTGTATATGGATGTCTTATGTTAGTAATGAGTTATGCGCGTTTAAGTGATTTTCGGGAGGGGACCTTGTATGGGAGCTATGACCAATTATGGACCGATGGAAAAAAAATGTCAAAGTAATACTTCTGTATGTGAGGGCAATACTTGTACCAAATTTTATATAGATAACTTGATTTAGAAATGAATTATGTGCGTTTAAGTTATTTTCGGGAGGGGACCTTGTATGGGAGCTATGTCCAATTATTGACCGATCCAGAAAATTTTTCTCTGAATGATTTCTATTGACATAAGATTTTAATTTGTAAAATTTTGTAAAGATTTCGACATTGTGACGGAAGTTATTAATAAAAAACCCATTTTCCGGGAATATGTACTTTTGTATGGGAGGTATATGAAATTGTGGACCGATTCAGGCAATTTTCAGCGGGAATCAAGCTCTTGTATAGAAACGAATGTATGCTGATTTTCATGGAATTATCATTCACAGTTTTCGAGAAAATTACATCAGAATGTGTAAAAAATGCTTATTTTTTTCGAGGTTGTTTCAAATTTTGATTCATAACTTTTCCCGGTGTGAACCGATTTTGCTCATTTTCAATACCAAACTGCCTAGGACAATAATAAATATTTTGGGTGAATTTCGTTAATTTTTGTTGCTTCGTGTTAACGTGAGAATGTTTTATACAGACAGACAGACGGACGGACGGACGGACAGACGGACATAGCTAAATCGACTCAGAATTTCATAAGGTCCAAGAATATATATACTTTGTTGGGTCTCAGATGAATATTTCTTGGTGTTACACACGGAATGACAAAGTTATATATACCCTCTATCACCACTGATGGTGGTGGAGGGTATAAAAGCCCATTTTCCGGGAATATGTACTTTTGTATGGGAGGTATATGAAATTGTGGACCGATTCAGGCAATTTTCAGCGGGAATCAAGCTCTTGTATAGAAACGAATGTATGCTGATTTTCATGGAATTATCATTCACAGTTTTCGAGAAAATTACATCAGAATGTGTAAAAAATGCTTATTTTTTTCGAGGTTGTTTCAAATTTTGATTCATAACTTTTCCCGGTGTGAACCGATTTTGCTCATTTTCAATACCAAACTGCCTAGGACAATAATAAATATTTTGGGTGAATTTCGTTAATTTTTGTTGCTTCGTGTTAACGTGAGAATGTTTTATACAGACAGACAGACGGACGGACGGACGGACAGACGGACATAGCTAAATCGACTCAGAATTTCATAAGGTCCAAGAATATATATACTTTGTTGGGTCTCAGATGAATATTTCTTGGTGTTACACACGGAATGACAAAGTTATATATACCCTCTATCACCACTGATGGTGGTGGAGGGTATAAAAGCCCATTTTCCGGGAATATGTACTTTTGTATGGGAGGTATATGAAATTGTGGACCGATTCAGGCAATTTTCAGCGGGAATCAAGCTCTTGTATAGAAACGAATGTATGCTGATTTTCATGGAATTATCATTCACAGTTTTCGAGAAAATTACATCAGAATGTGTAAAAAATGCTTATTTTTTTCGAGGTTGTTTCAAATTTTGATTCATAACTTTTCCCGGTGTGAACCGATTTTGCTCATTTTCAATACCAAACTGCCTAGGACAATAATAAATATTTTGGGTGAATTTCGTTAATTTCGTTAAGACAGACAGACAGACGGACGGCTGGACGGACAGACGGACATAGCTAAATCGACTCAGAATTTCATAAGGTCCAAGAATATATATACTTTGTTGGGTCTCAGATGAATATTTCTTGGTGTTACACACGGAATGACAAAGTTATATATACCCTCTATCACCACTGATGGTGGTGGAGGGTATAAAAAACAATATGACAGTGTTGTGTTAAAAGTCAAACATTTAAGAAGGTTTTGTTAATTGGCGAAGTTTATTAAATATATACCAAAAAGTAATTATCTTCAAGGATTATATAAATAAAATTAAAAAGTAAGTTGTCATATTTTACATTAAAATACTATTTTAGGAATAAGTTAACAACTCTAAACGGCTTCCATTTCCATTATTTTTAAACGAAGTCTAATATGTTTAATTAAAAATGTTTTTATATTAAATTTCGTATCTCTCTTAATTGGTTTAGGAGTTATAAGCATTTAAAGACTTTTTCAAGTTGTACGTTTCGGCTTTCATTTGATGAACATTGCATTTTTAACCTATTTAGATTTATTTGAGTTAAATCTTAACTTTCAATATTTTTTAAACTATTAGCGCGTTTAGGTCCTGTTTCTAGATTACGTATGATCACTTTGAGCTAAAATTTTATTTGTATTTCATTATCGTAACAAAAACAAAATACATTAAAATTTTTACTTAAAGTATTCAAACGCTATCTGGAATCATTATATTGAAATTAATACTACTGTTTTATACATAAATTATTTTTTGACTTGGGTTACTCGACACGAAATTGCCCATATAAGATATTTAATATTGAAATCAGATATTTTTAAGCCCACCTTTTTTAAATAAATACAATTTTATTAATTTTCATATAGCTTTGGATTTAATTATTCTAATTATAGGTACTTTTTTAGTTATTAACACCAGGTCTTTCTATGACCTATCATATGATACTAATATTCTTAATATTGAGCATGCCGTTCCCAAGATATTAAACCTAAGTAGATAGTTTTTGAACGTGTATAACTCCTTAATTAGAAGAGAGCAAAATAGTATTGCAGTATTAGTGTTAGTGACTGTAAATAATTTTAAAAATAATCCATGGCTCAGTAATTTCCAATCTTTATAGATGGATTAATTCCAAGTTATTTAAAAATGTTCATGAAAGTTAATGTTTTTATTGATTAAAAACAATAAATTAATTAATTTTTAATTATTTTATTTTTTTAGAAAGTAGTAGCTAATATTGTACCCCCTATTAAAATACTTCTAACCGAATTAAAATATAAAAAAGGGATCTGGTAAGTTATATATGTCTTATTTCATCACGCGGTTCCATTAAAAATGTCGATTATTTGCAGAAAATGTAAAAAATGGATCTGACAGTTTAAACTTTGGTGGTAAATGTATTGGACATAAGAGAATCCTATTTTATTGCTTCCTAAAGTATAACAGGTAATTTCAATAAATACAAAAGTATGTATATTCAATATTAATTATAACATTATTTTTATTTATTTTGTTGAAGGATTAATGCGTTCCAAAATATAACTCTTACAATTTGATGGATTGATCTTAAAATTTATGAAGAATTACAAAAATATTTTAGAGTCCAACGTTTTACAATTTTTGGAAGTATACCAGTCAGCAGTTGGAATATTAATAAAGATTTCCTGAAAATTATCTTATTATAAGGTAATTATTCTAAATTTTTGATACATATGTACATTAGACCGACCCACTTTGTATGGAAAGCAAAAACGTGTTTTTGTTACCCCTCTCAAAATGTTCCTTTCTTTGTTTTATGATGATTCCCAAAATATTTTAAGTCTAGGGATGACCGTTCGTGAGCTGGACCAAATTAAAAAAAGATATTTTGGAAATATTTTTTTAAAATTTTTGTTTGTTTTGAAACAAAATATCCAATACGGGGTATCGTTTAAAAGGTATTTTAAAGCCGCGTCCAACGATGTATTAATCATAAATAACCATCTGCTTATAATTGTCATATTCGAAAATATTTAAAATTGTTATGTTTTTCACTAAGAAAAACGCGCACCACTAGACTTGTCTTCAAAAAACCTTTCAACTGATACCACATACTATATATATTGTTTAAGAAATGCTGTATAATTTAAAACAAAATAACTAAAAAGGGACTTTTTTGTAACCGGTTCAGCTCACGAACGGCCATCGAGAGACTAGGAATATTTTGGGAACCATTATAAAACATAACAAAGATTTTTGAAGCTGGGTTAAAATATTTAATTTAACATGAAGAATCGTGTTCCCATACGATATTTTCTTTAAAACTGTCCAGCTCACGAATGGACAACACTTAACCGAAAATATTTTGGGTAACATCATATTACATAAGAGCGAATATTATGAGGGGGGTAACTCAAGCACCATTTTTTGTGAGTCGGTCTAATGTACATATATTACTTTTTTTGTTAAATCAATTATATTTTCTACTATTTTAATTTTACTTATTTCAATAAAAACTATAAAATTTCATTTTATTTAGATTTATTTTTATAGATTTTATTTTGGTGAGTGTACAAATAGAAGAAGAGAAAACTCATCTTCTAGAAGACGAGAATACTCATCTCCTAGAAGAAGAGAAAACTCATCTTCTAGAAGATAAGATAGGAACACTTCTAGATGATACCAAGTAGTCACTTCAAGAAGTGACTTCCTAGTTACATCTAGAAGAGTCTTTGGCAATACCTTACTTCCAAGAGTCATCTAGAAGTTTCTTCTGCGGGTCTTCCAGAAGTATCTTCCACGTTACTCTTAGACGTTCCCCAGCTCGGCATCAGTTCTTCCCGACTGGTGACAAGAATTCTTATACTTCCGCAACATCGCTGGCGAGCTTTTAGCACGTTTGGAAGTTTCACACAGGTAACTTCCGCAATAGAAAATGTTTTTAGGGTTGTTCACGTATACATGTATTTCCATACGTATGTATGCGATTTTATCAATATTTGTTTGAGGGACATTTCATAATTCAAATTTTTACAAATAATATCAAATCAATCGAAATCGAAAATATATTTGTATATTTAATGATTTATTACCATGAATATAGTTTGAAGTTTAACAAATTTACATGGAAACTGATGCATTTAAATGAAGTAATTTGTATTAGTTTTAATAAATTGTTTGTAAATATTTAATTGCTGTATATATGTACATACATATCTATCAAACAATTATTTTTCTATAGAAAACATTCAGTTATAAGCCTTTTTTATGATTAACTAAAATTTTGTTGGAGAAAAAAACACAAATAAAATTTTTCTCTAAAAGTGTTTACGTTTTTCCTGAAATTTTAAAACTCTAGAGCATTTTTGTTTAAATTGATTTCTTTTTTTCAGCAAATAAACATTTTTTTGAAGAATTATAACGTCTAATTAATCAAAATTTTCTACAGAATTGTTCAAAATTTGTTTGTATATTTTATACATAGATTTGTATACCCTACATAGAATTAATGATCCTATACTCACTTGAAAGTATACCGATCGGCTCAGAATCATTTTCTCAGCCTTTCCGTCCGTTTGTCTGCCTGTCCTTTATTTAACCCCAGCCCCCTTGCAAAGTCCCCCTCTGAAAATACTCGAACGTCATTAATTTCCTTATAAACACGTGTATTTCAATGAAATTCGGCTAAATTAACTTTAATGTCAACAAAAATTCCCTCCATCAAATTTTGATAGGATCGGTTCATATAAAGCACCTATAAAAAAAGAATTTTTTCATCAAAAATATATCGAAATTAATGAAAAGTTCAAATAAAAATACTATACATTTAAGATGTACTCATAACTGGTGTAAGGTATCATATGTTCGTCCACGCCCGACTATACTTTTTTATAACCACCATCAGTATATTGATTTTGTCATTCCGTTTGTAACACATCGAAATATTGGTCATATACCCACAAAAGTACATATATTCCGGGTCCTTATTAAATTCTAAGACGATCTAGCCATGTACGTCTGTCTGTTGAAACCACGATAGAGTCTGAACGAAATGAGCTATAGGGTTGAAATATTCTTCATAGGTATGGTTTATTTGGTATTGAAAATGGGCAATATCGGTTGACGATTTTGGATGGCGCCCATACAAGTGGACCCCCGAAAAAGAGCTTTAACGAGCATATATGTTTTAAAAGTACGAGTATACTACGTATCAGTGATGCCAAGTAGGCATCACTTTGTAGGGATTTTTTTCAAAAATTTTACGTGTAGGGAAAAAGGGAAAGATTTCTTACTATTGTCAAGTTATATGGATTTTTTCAATTTCATAGTTTTTACTTTAAAATTAAACATGAAATCAATTTTAAGTGTATCGTTAGTAAAAATTCCGCTTGTAATATCTACAATATGTGTACCTACATATCGGTACAAGCCTGGCATAATCCAAAATTCGGGTTTCTTGAACTGAGGTCTACGAAACATGCGACATACTAAAATCTTTCATATAGATTTATCAAATTTCTAATATGTCTATTATTTTTGATGTGAAATCGATTTTTTGTAAACGTAAAAACTAAAACCCACGTTTTCGTGAATATTAGACAACTAAAAATTGAATTTCAATTTAGATGAGAAACATATTAACCTCAACTATCTGAATTTGGATTTTTAAAATCCCTTGATTTGTTTAAAAGTTATCAAAGAAAATAGTTAAATGTCATTAAATATTCATATCCATTTTTCTTGAAACGATTTTATAGATAGAGTTGTCGCGGGCTTAATGCAGTAACTCAGGATTGAAAAAAATAATTAAATGTTCTGAAAATTTATAAAAGTAAACCGCAAAAAGTAAACGCAAAAGTAAACTTTATTTAAAATAATTATATTAAATTTTATGAAATTTTTTTGTTGGGGGCACATAAAATAAATTTTTAACATCGAATCGTGATACTGCCATAAATCTCTCAATTGTCTTGTTTTTTTTAATCTTAACTGAAGAGTCATGGTTGGAAGATTTGTATGATGTAAAATTGAAAGTAAAAAATTAAAAATTTAAATTCTAGAAATTTCATTCCTAAAAATAAAAAATAAGAAAATACATATGTATATATATATGTATATTATAAAACAGAGCTAATATTTTAGTTTTTTATGTTATTTTTGTATTTTATTAAGATAAACTTGGAAAAAAAATGGAAAAAAGTAGTGTAGAGAAAAATGTAGGGAAAATAAAAAGTGGGTGTAGGGAAAAAAGGGATTTTTTCTCATAAGCGTAGGGATTTCTGAAAAAAATCTCCTGGCATCACTGCTACGTATATAGAGTATTAATGTAGAGTATAGCGATAAATAAGTTTCAAATGAGCCAAAATCTCCCTACCAAATTTTATGAGTATCGGTCCATGATTGACCCTACCCCCATATAAGGCCCCCTTAAAAATTAGAATATAGCAATGAAATTCGACGTATCATAAGTATCATGCGAATCAAAATCTCTCTACAAAATTTTTTATGTGGAATGGTAAATAATTAAACCTACCCCACTTATAAGGTTCCCTTCAGAAAATGACTTTTATCCTGATTACTGGCTTAAAACTACGAGTACGAGTAAGTAAGTCTCTTACGAGCCAAAATCCTTCTACCAAATTTTATGCGGATCGGCGCATAATTGACCCTATTGCCCATATAAAGGTCCCCTTCAGAAAATGACTTTAACGCTCATTACTGGCTTAAAAATACGAATATAGCATACTTTGTGTGGAACGGTCAATAATTGACCCTACCCCTCATACAAAGTCCCCTTCAGAAAATGAAATTTGACACAATTGACCCTATGTACCATATAAGGTCCCCTTCAAAAAACGACTTTATCGCTCATTACAGGCTCAAAAATACGAGTAATTTGACATAAGTAAGTCTCTTATGAGCAAAATCCTCTCTACCAAAATTTTATGTAGATCGGCTCAAAATTGACACTACTCCCCATATAAGGTCCCCTTCAGATAATTACTTTAACGCTCATTACTGGCTTAAAAGTACGAGTATAGAGATGCAATTTTACATAAGTAAGTTTATTACGAGCCAAAACCTAAGAAACTTTTATTGGAACATAAATCATCCTAACGAATTTCATGTGGAAAGTGTCGGGAAGTCATATTCTATGTAAATATGTTATATAAACCAAAATCGGTCTAAACAAATTTATGAAACTCTTATGAAAAACGGTCAATATTTCACGCTACTTCTCATATAAAGTCCTCCTCAGTAAATTTGATGAGTAATATCACCCTGATGTTAATAGGGGAGCATTCCTTTTACGACATACGGGTATATGAAATTATTAAGAAACTTCTAACAAATTTTGTATTTTATTTTGATTAGGATAGCGAATCACTCTATGTACGTTTTTATAACATATAAATATGTTATTAATAAGAATTATATAAAGTTTTGTTTCTACCTTAAAGACATGAAAATCAAGCAGTTATCAGACATTTAATATTTTCTATAGCTTAGCAATACTTAAAATATGAGAAGAATTATACAGAATTATTGGAAAGGTAAATTATAATTTCTAACTAAAAATATGAAATTTATTTAAAAAGCTAATATATGGTTTATTATAAGTAATATTCCTGAATGCTTTACTTTATGACCTTTATTTTATTTTTTGTTCAAGACTTGAACTTCATGTACGTAAATATTGTTAACTTTTAGCTTTAATTTCTCTCTAGATTCACGAAAAAATTATTTTTTTCTTTGGTTGAACAAATAAGCAACTTTTGCTTGTAAACACATCAATAAGCGTTAAAAAATTATCAAATAAGTGAATGATTAGGGAATTCGTGATGAGAGTAAATATTTAATTGGAATCATAAGGACTTTGGCATTGCAGTTTGATTGATAAAAATAACACATATTTAGCGCCTTGTGATATTCTAAGATGATCTCTCTGCTTCTCTGTCTGTCTATCTGTCTGAAGAAAGGAGGAGAAGGAGCTAAGCTGCTTAAATTTTCCATAAATATTTTGCGTTATTGCAGTTAGCAACAGGAACAAATAATAGGCCAAATGTTTTCCAAGTATTCTTGTGAAATTTGCGAAACTAAAACCTTATCTAATACATACATACCGCAATTACACAATTTTTCGCTATCATTGTATGTGTAAAATGTTCTTGTAATAAATTCTTTGTTCTTTCTATTCCCTCCATGACATAAAGTATCCACAAGAATTACATCTATTCCCTAAATACACAAACATAATATGTAACATTTAAAAACAATCTGTACATCTTAATACCTACACGTATGATGTCTGCTCTCATAAATTTGTTGCAAACAACTTTTTGACTTTTTGCTACAATGAAAAAAACATAAGCAGCTGATACATATTTATTAATGCCACCAGCCACAAAGTGATTTCAGTTTGGTTTTGCTTTGCGGTTGTGATGAAAGTACAAGGAAAATTATTTGCCATATAAAATGACAACAAAAGCATTAAATAGATTTCCCACTGAGTTCCTACTGATTAGCAAGGATATACACACAAACTTGTTGTATGTAATTAAGAAATAAATTTCCGGTAGTTTTAATAGCTTAACATTCTAAAGGAAATAGTCACTCTATGCATTACATTTCGTCCGCCAAAAAGTCTATGGTTTCTTATTTAAGGTTTCTTATTATTAATAGTAAGATAGTTTTAAGGACTGCAGGGTTTACGAATACACCCCTACACATGTTTATTCACACAAACATATGTACGTATAAATATGTATGTCATAGTCTTTCAACCTACATACATACATGTGTATGTACATCATTTAAATGATTGCTTTTGGTACTTAATAATATATATATATTTTTATACCCTACACCACTATAGTGGGGAGGGTATTATGCGTTTGTGCTGATGTTTGTAACACCCAAAAATATTGGGCCTACACCCACCTTAAAGTATACCAATCGGCTCAGAATCGCTTCCTGAGTCGATTGAGCTATGTCCGTCTGTCCGTCCGTCCGTCTGTCTGTCTGTCTGTGTGTCCATGTAAACCTTGTGCGCACTCTACAGGTCGCAATTTTTGAGATAATTTGATGAAATTTGGAACATACACTTCTATTGGTCCAAGGACGAACGCTATTGAAAATGGTTGAAATCGGTCCATTATTTCAACTAGCCCCCATACAACCGGACCCCCCGAATAGGGCTTTTGACCTCATAATTATGTTAAATGATCTACTATCTCTACAAAAATTGGAAAAATTTAGTTTTATATATATCTTAATAATGCTAGTGATTTTCGTAAAGATCGGGCATTATTTGACCCTAGCCCCCATACAAAGTCCCCCTCAGAAAATTACTTGAATGTCCCCAATTCACTTATAAACACTAGTATCACGATGAAATTTGGCACAAATGAGTTTTATATAAATATAATTCCCAACAATAAATTTTATAATGATCGGACCAAGTTTTACCCTAGCCCCCATATAAGCGGACCTTCCGATTTGGGCCTTTTAGCTCATAACTTTGTCAAATATACTACTATCTCTCCAAAAATCGGCACAACTAAGTTTGATATAATTATAAATAACACTGCTGATTTTTATAATGATCGGGCATTATTTGACCCTATCCCCCATACAAAATCCCCTTCAGAAAATGACTTGAATGTCCACAATTCACTTAAACACTAATATCACGATGAAATTTGCCACAAATAGATTTTATATAAACATAAATGTCGACATTAAATTTTATAAGGATCGGACCAATTTTTACCCTAGCCCCCATACAACCGGACCTACCGATTTGGGCCTTTTAGCTCATAACGACGATATATATGCTACTATCTTCCTAAAATTTGGCACAACTAAGTTTGATATAATTATAAATAACACTGTCATTTTTCGCCATGATCGGAAATAAAAAGTAGCCTATTGCCAGACATACAGGAATGTGCTGTGAAAATTTAAAGAAAATCGGTTTAGCCGTTTAGTAGTCTATAACGTTCAAACATACAAACATGTAAACACACAAACATACAAACATATAAACATACAAACAAACACACATTCATTTTTATATATGTATATAGATAATTCCCAATAATACATTTTATAAGGATCGGCTCAATTTCTGCCTTAGCCTCCATATATCCGGACCTTCCGATTTCGGCCGTTTATCTTTTAACTACGTCTAATATACTACTATCTATCCAAAAGTCGGCACAATGTGATGATGTTTGTAACACTCAAAAATATTTGTTCTTATTAAGCTATGTCCGTCTTTGTGACCGAGTAAACCTTGTGTGCACGCAACAGATCGCAATTTTGATTATGATTTGTTAAAATGGTTCACATACTATTCTCTGGATCCACTGACGATGGCTGTTGAAAATTATTGAAATCGGTCTTTTATTTCTCCTAGTCAGCATACAACCGAACATGAACAGGCATTATTTGGAACCTATATAAGATTAACAGAAATGCTTCATTATTGAAATTAATCACATTTAATATTCGCAATTGGTGTAGGGTATCATATGGTCGGCCTCGCCCGACTATAATTTCTTACTTGTTTCATTTGGGGTTGCACTAGTTTTCCAAAATTGCCTGCTGGAAATTATTTGTTTCCTAGAAAACTTTATTCTGGTCTTCTCTATTTACTTATTAACTCATTATTATTAGTTTTACTTATGTTAAAATGATACCAAATCCTGCTGTGGGGGAAAACAATTTTACAGTATTGAAGGGGACAAGGATAATTATAAATAATGGGTGTATAACAGAAAATTTGTTAGGTTAAGGTAAGAGAAATTTTAAAATTTCGAAAACCTATAGATAAAACTATAGACTACACTATAGAATAGACAATTTCTAGCCTATAGTCTAGACAACAGTCTAGTCTATAGTCTATAGATAGATGTAGTCTATAGTCTATAGATAGATATAATATATAGTCTAAACTTATAGATAAGACAATAGACTACACTATTTCCTAGGTAGTCTTATATATAGGACTAGTATAGTCTATAGTGTAGTGTGTAATGTAGTATATAGTCTAGTCTATAGCCTAGTCTAGTATATAGTCTAGTGTATAGTCTATAGATAGATATAGTATATAGTCTAAACTTATAGATACGATTATAGACTACACTATTTCCTAGGTAGTCTTATATAGGACTAGTCTAGTCTATAGTGTGTAGTGTAGTATATATATATATAGTCTAGTGTATAGTCTAGTGTATAGTTTAGTGTGTAGTCTAGTGTATAGTATAGTGTATAGTCTAGTGTGTAGTCTAGTGTATAGTCTAGTGTATAGTCTAGTCTATAGTCTAGTCTACAGTCTAGACTATAGTCTATAGACTAGACTACAGTCTAGTCTATAGTCTAGTCTATAGTCTAGTCTATAGTCTAGTCTATAGTCTAGTCTATAGTCTAGTCTATAGTCTAGTCTATAGTCTAGTCTATAGTCTAGTCTATAGTCTAGTCTATAGTCTAGTCTATAGTCTAGTCTATAGTCTAGTCTATAGTCTAGTCTATAGTCTAGTCTATAGTCTAGTCTATAGTCTAGTCTATAGTCTAGTCTATAGTCTAGTCTATAGTCTAGTCTATAGTCTAGTCTATAGTCTAGTCTATAGTCTAGTCTATAGTCTAGTCTATAGTCTAGTCTATAGTCTAGTTCTATAGTCTAGTCTATAGTCCTAGTCTATAGTCTAGTCTATCGTCTAGTCTATAGTCTAGTTTATAGCTTAGTCTATAGTCTAGCCTATAGTCTAGTTTATAGTCTAGTCTATAGTCTAGTCTATAGTCTAGTCTATAGTCTAGCCTATAGTCTAGTCTATAGTCTAGTCTATTGTCTAGTCTATAGTCTAATCTATAGTCTAGTCTATAGTCTAGTCTATAGTCTAGTCTATAGCCTAGTCTATAGTCTAGTCTATAGTCTAGTCTACACCATATAACCAGATAATTAGGTTTAGTTCGTAAAACATCGAGATTACTGTCTTTGTAAATCCCTATGTATTCTAACTTAATTTATCAAACTGACCATAGCCTAGGGTGGGAATTGAACCTGTTGGACTATAAGGTACCGGCAGACTTGGGGTGTAATGACTACATATTCAATTACAATTACATTTGAAGTAATTCTAATTGAACCAATTAATATTACTTTTAATTTCATTTCAAGTTTTTCCAATTACAATTATTTGTAATTGTAGTTGAATTTTATCAAATTACAAATACTTGTAATTGTAATTGAAGTTTTGTAAATTAAAATTAATTTTAATTGTAATTAAAGAATTTCCAAAACCCTAACTACAGATACAAGTAATTGTAATTTGGTTATCTGGCAATTACACATTATAAGTAATTCCTAAGAATTCTTTTTTTTTCATGAAAAAGAGCGCAGAACAGGCCGATAGTGGTCTAGGTGGATTTCTTCGGATTTGTACTATGTACTATACATCCTCCTATCTATCAAACAAGTAACAAGTAATTGTTATTGACCATGTTATGAATTACGGGGAAATATTTTTTGAAAATTTTAATTTTAAAATAACTTCTATAATAATTTTATCGACACCCGTTATTAAATAAAAATACAAACAGCATAACTTTTTTTATAATTTTCCTTTAAAGTCTTTATAGCTGTTTTTTGCTGCTGCTGTTGTAGAATGTGGCCACGGCTGTCACAGCACAGCAGCTGCTAGTGTGATGTGAGGATAGTTGAGGCATGAATTATGAGCAAATTAAATGGCTTTAACTAAATCAATTAAGGCATCATTACTAACAGCCAAGTAGCCAACGAAGCATGTTTACGAACCGAGATATAAACTTTATATATAGATATACAGTGGGTGACAAAACAATGGAAACTTTTTCTACATATTTACAAATGGACTCAAAACCCAAAAATTTATTAAAAAAATTATTTTTTTAGTATTTCTTTTGTATATATCCTCATTTACTTAAATTAATAAAAATCTATGATCATTAAATTTTGAAAAAATAAAACAAGATTAAAGTATTTGGTTTTCTGTTACTGACAAAACAATGGAAACTTTGGTATTATCGCAACAAAAACGGTCAGAACTTGTCAGTAACTCATAATATAGTTGGGTATCCTTTACTTTCTATTGCTGCTTGACACCGGCGATGCATTGGAACCATAATTGAGTCAAAAATTTCCTTCGAAAAACTTAGCTATTCCCTATAACCGCATCCTAAAAATCGATGCGAGTCCTTCGAATTACACTCGGAAGGACGATTTTTAAGTCCATATCTTCGAACTACTGTTTCCAATAGATTTTCTATGGGGTTGAGATCTGGTGAATAGGCAGGCCACTTCAATACAGGTATCACTTTCGAGTCTAACCACTCGATTACAACTCAGAAGTTGGCTTTTAGGGTCATTGTAGTTTTGAAATTCCAAAATAGGGCGCTAGTTTCCACAGCGGAGGAATACTTTGTTTTTTTTTAATGGATTCCTATCTAATACCTCTAGGGTTGCCAGATTCCGATTCGCAAAAAGCTGGACATTGGGTTTTAAAAAGCTGGACAAAACAAAAAAAGCTGGACATAAAAAATACAGAGAAAATGTTAATTTTGGTTTTGTGTAAATAATTTCACAGTGATACACCAAAAAAAAATGCAGGGGTTCTCATATAACAATTAAGTTTTGTTATAGTCCATAGAGTACGAATATATTTTTAGATTTCCCCGATCACTTCGTTAACTTAGTTTTTAAGAGCAAAAGATATGAAAAAGCGCCATTTTTGATATAAATATATAATTATATAGGAGTATAGGTCAAACATGGGCCGATACTCATTCAATTTGGGAAAAGGATATATTTTGTAAATAACAGTTAGTTATGTTGAGTTTCATTGCGATACAAATGGTTACAAGTCAATTTTAGACGTTTAAGACATTTTTTGAAAGGTTTTGGGGGCTAGGGTCAAATAAGGGCCGATCATTACGAAAATCTGCAGTGTCATTTATACTTATATAAAACATATTTATGCCAATTTTTAGAGAGATAATAGTATATTTGACGTAATAATGGCATAAAAAGCCCAAATCGGGAGGTACGGTTGTATGGGGGCTAGGTGAAATAATGGAATGATTTCAACCATTTTCAATAGGCTTCGTCCCTGTGCCAAAAAACATGTTTGGTCCAAATTTCATCAAATTATCTTGAAAATTGCGGCCTGTACCTTGCGCACAAGGTTTACATGGACAGCCAGCCGGACAGACGGACGGACGGACATGTCTTAATCGATTCAAAAAGTGATTCTGAGTCGATCGGTATACTTTAAGCTGGGTGTAGGACCAATAGTTTTGTGTGTTACAAACATCAGCACAAACGTATAATACCCTCCCCACTATAGTGGTGTAGGGTATAAAAATCGTAAACGTAATAAACGTAAGCTGTACGTAAAGAAATTGACTTTCGCTCGCAATCATATTTATTACGACATCAGCTGTTCAAGTGTTGAGACATGTTGTCAGTGATGATAGAAGAGGGAAATCATAACTTAGTTGTATAACAAATGTACAAACAGTGTTGGCTAACATGATTTGACAAAGATAACATAAAAATTATTGCCCAAGTTATTGCAGTGTACTAAAAAAATTCTATTTAGCTGGACAAATTAAATTTTAGCTTGAAACTGGACAAGCATTAAAAAAGCTGGACAATCCAGCCAAGTCCAGCCAGGCTGGCAACCCTAAATACCACACATAGTATCTTTTCATAATTGAATTCCACCAATACCTTGCCCTGAAAAATAGTTCTATACCATAATTTTGCCATCGCTGAACTTAATATTCTTCGGGTCCAGTATCTTTCCCCTTTGGCCGCCTTACAAATGTCCTCTAAAATTGAATTTGGACACGTCCAAAAAAGGACATTATTTCATATTGATTGTACCAGTTTATGTTATCTTTTGCAAAGAGTTGACGAGTAGAACGATTCTTTCTAAAACTAAGAGATTTTCTCGCAGGGTGACTACAGCCAATACTAGTCTCATTTTCCATGTGACTAACCATAGGAGTACTAATTTCGAACTTTATAATAATAATTACTCATGAGGAGTAATTTTTTGGAATTTTTCGAATTCTATTGTCATCAAATTATCCTGTATTAGAGCCGTTTTATGAGGTCTTCAACCCATATGTTGAACTTTCACTGTATCTTTCTCATGAAATTTTTTAATATTTTTGAAAGTGTTGATTTATTCATTAAATATTTATAGCAGATCAACAAATATTAGGTAAAATATTAAAAGAATTATTAAAATCGTTAATTATTTTGGTTTTTAAATCTTAACTCTAGCCATTTTAATTGATATAAAAAATTAATTTTGCTAAAAAATTAAAAAAAAAAAAAAAATTACAAAATTATCAAAATGAAGAATACCTTGAAATCACGATGCTATTTACACGAGTATTTTGCCTATTTTTTTAGTAATAGTCTTCTTTTCTGTAAAAGTTTCCAATGTTTTGTCAGTACCATAATAATAAATAATCGTTATTTGGTTCTCTTTTTCCTTGAATTTAATAAATTATGTCCTTGGTTTTTGTTAATTTTGGTTAAGCCGGCTACACACTATAATATTGAGTAAAACGACATGTCAAAATGTTTAAATAAAATTAAAAATATTATAGTGTAGATACAAAATGTAATAAAACTTACTGAAAATACGGATGGAACATTGAAAATCGTATGATTTTTAAAATTTTTGGAAAACTTTCAAAACGATTGGATTTTTTCGTTTTATTTGAGTTTTATTATTATTTAAACAAAGAAAAAAATAAAAACAGAAACAATTTTCAAATAAAAACAGAAACGAAATGAAACATTTACGTTTTTTCTTTGAATTTTTTCAA
This sequence comes from Lucilia sericata, assembly GCF_015586225.1. Lineage (NCBI taxonomy): Eukaryota > Metazoa > Arthropoda > Insecta > Diptera > Calliphoridae > Lucilia > Lucilia sericata. The sequence goes on along the minus strand of NW_023994376.1, from coordinate 286,676 downwards.
ATCGAAGTTTCATTTTATTTCAAATCTGATAGTGTAAAAACAAAATATATTTTCTATTTGATTTTTTTTTCTTGATAATCATACCAATTTTCATTTTATTTTGGCAGAATGAAATAAAAATCTAACGACTTCTCTCATATTGTGTAGGCAGCTTTAATAAATGAATTCACATAAAAATCAATAATAATATATTAACCCATTTATTCACAAACAAAATTTTTATTTTATAAACAGTTTATAAATTAGATTTTGTATGGAAATTTTATTTTATAAACCATTTATAAAATAAAAATGTTGTTTGTGAATAAGGGGGTAATAATTTTAGAATTTAAAGCATTTCTGAAATATTAGAAAAAGTTTCCATTGCTTTGTCGCCCACTGTATGTACATCTCTATACATGCACATACAAAAAACTACTAACACATTAGCTGAAATACCCGTTAGATGTGAAAGTACCAACAAGAGCACTTTTTATAGAGGATATTAATTAAATGTATTTGAGGGTATTGAAGTGATAAAAATTTTGTTTTCAAACATTTGCATTGACTAGCACTAGTTATTTATTTAACCCTTAGTAATGCAAATAGTTTCAATTGCTTAAATAAGTAATATTATTGCTTAGATCGACAAAAAGATAGAGAGAGACAACTAATGTAATTATGAGAACAAATAAAAATAGCTTAAAATGCTTTGACGAGTAACTACCGAACTAGTGGCAAGTAGTTTGATGGTTAACCAGTGAACAAATTTCAAGTACTGCCAGTTGTATCCAATTTGTTTACGTGTGTATATACATACATCCTATCAACCTATATACATACATATGTACATATGCATATGTGTGTGCGTATTTATTAAAACTTTATATTAGTGGTAGTGTTGCGGAAATAGCATTAAAGAGTCACTTATAGAGCGGAAGAAATATTGAATTTACCTCCCATCATAAGTATGTGGGTATGTATGCATACATGTAAAGTATTTATGTATATCAAAGTGTTTGGCTTTAAGATTTATCCCTGCAGTTCGGGGTGCCTGGACAATAATAGTGTTTTTAACTACAATTTAGGACAAAATTCATTACGGCAATGTGGACCAGTTATTTTAACATGCTCATGTCCTAAAAGGAAGTGAATTATCGCAGATAATATTATCTCCCCTCTAGATTAAAGTGGAATAATAAAATTACTATTGACTTCCTCTGCGCATTGATTGTAATAATGAATTAAACATATAGAAATTCCAGTCAACTGAATATAGAGATATTTGGTGATATGTATTGACTCCTTGTAAACTGTAGGGTTGTATTTAAGCAAATGAATTTTAGCGAATGTGTAAAGTTTTTGCAGGTTTAACCGTTTTACTATGGGTAATAACTGTACCAAAATGTGTTGAGCAGTGGATGATGTTAAACGTATTAATAAAATTTCATTAAATGTTTATGTTTATTTGCAAAAGCCATGTAATTAATGACATGAGGAAGTGAAACATAATATTTAAGTGTATTCATAAATGTCTACTTAATCCTTAAATTCTCTTCTTCCAAATTGCTAAAAGTTTCTTGTAAACAAATTATGGTAAACCGTAATATGGTTTTTATGCCTTTAAACAAGGTCCCCGAAATACATACAGTGAAATACACACTGCATTGTCAAGACATCTTTTTATTGTCTATGTCATATCTTCGCTTTAAAACGCTAACCACACCATCAAACACTCACATAGTTACGTATGTATATGGGCATTCGTTTTATGTGTATTTCCCCTTCAAACATTTAAAAGAGAAAACTATTGCGCATCATCCCAGACGCCACGTCATAAACACTTCTGGACGATTGTCAAATGAGAACGCACATTTTACAAAAACAAAATACATTGATTTCGAATTTTCGTCTTCTAGAAATATACTTTTAAGTTACTTCCGGATGATAGTTAGAAAAGTGCATCCATTTTGCTTAAACAAAAAACCATGCCTGTTGAATTTTTTTCATCTGGAAGTATACGTTTTAGTGACTTCTGTATGAGAGTTGGGTGAGAACACACATTTTACAATAACAAAATACATTGTTTCCTAATGTGTATCTTCTTGATTTGTATGTTTATGTCACTTCTGGAAGACAGTTTGAAGAGTGTTCACATTAATGTTGTATTTTATTCATCTGGAAGTGTGGATTGTAGTCACTTCTGTACAATTGTCAGACGAGAGCACACATTTTACAAAAACAAAATACATTGATTTCTAGTTTTCGCCGTCTGGAAGTATACTTTTAGGTTACTTCCGGATGATAGTAAGAAGAGTAGAAAAACAAAAAAATATAAATACTAAAAAATAAAAATAAAGAATGCAGAAATTTTGCTAAGTTCAGTGATGTTTTGTGTTTTGTTCAGTCATGTTCAGTTTTAATTATTCATCGTAAAACTTAAATGAGTTATTGAATTTAATGTTCATAGAAAAATAGTGTAATTAAAATATTGTGAATCTTAAGTAATAAAAAACAATATGACAGTGTTGTGTTAAAAATCAACTGTTAATAAACATTTAAGAAGGTTTTCTTAATTGGCGAAGTGTATTAAATATATACCAAAAAGTATAAGGAAGGATTATATAAATAAAATTAAAAAGTAAGTTGTCATATTAAAATACTATTTTAGGAATATGTTAACAACTCTAAACGGCTTCCATTTCCATTATTTTGAAAAAAGTCTAATATGTTTAATTAAAAATGTTTTTATATTAAATTTTGACTCTCTCTTAATTCGTTTAGGAGGTATAAGCATTTAAAGACTTTTTCAAGTTGTACATTTCGGCTTTCATTTGATGAACATTGCATTTTTAACATATTTAGATTTATTTGAGTTAAATCTTAACTTTCAATATTTTTAAAACTATTTGCGCGTTTAGGTCTGGAATCATTATATTGAAATTAATACTACTGTTTTATACATAAATTATTTGTTGACTTGGGTCACTCGACACGAAATTGCCCATATAAGATATGTAATATTGAAATCAGATAGTTTTAAACCCACCTTTTTTAAATAAATACAATTTTATTAATTTTCATATAGCTTTGGATTTAATTATTCTAATTATAGGTACTTTTTTAGTTATTAACACCAGGTCTTTCTATGACCTATCATATGATACTAATATTCTTAATATTTAGCATGCCGTTCCCAAGTTATTGAACTTAAGTATTAGAAGAGAGCAAACAAAAAATAGTATTGCAATATTAGTGTCAAAAGCAATATCCCGTTTAGGGTCGTTAAGGTGTTTCTATCGTTAGTGACTGTAAATAATTTAAAAAATAATCCATGACTTAGTAATTTCAGATCTTTATAGACGGTTTAATTCCAAGTTATTGAAAAAATGTTCATGAAAGGTAATGTTTTTATTGATTCAAAACAATAAATAAATAAATTAATTAATTTTTAATTATTTTATTTTTTAGAAAGCAGTAGCTAATATTGTACCCCCTATTAAAATACTTCTAACCGAATTAAAATATAAAAAAGGGATCTGGTAAGTTATATATGTCTTATTTCATCACGTGGTTCCATTAAAAACGTCGATTATTTGCAGAAAATGTAAAAAATGGATCTGACCGTTTAAACTTTGGTGGTAAATGTATTGGACATGAGAGAATCCTATTTTTATTGCTTCCTAAAGTATAACTGGTAATTTCAATAAATACAAAAGTATGTATATTCAATATTAATTATAAGTTTATTTTGGTTTATTTCGTTGAAGGATTAATGCGTTCCATAATCTAACTCTTACAATTTGATGGATTAATCATAAAATTGATGAAGAACTACAAAAATATTTTAGAGTCCAACGTTTTACAATTTTTGGAAGTATACCAGTCAGCAGTTGGAATATTAATACAGATTCCCTGAAAATTATCTTATTATAAGGTAATAATTCTAAATTTTTGATACATATGTACATTAGACCGACTCACTCTGTATGGAAAGCAAAAACGTGTTTTTGTTACCCCTCTCAAAATTTACCTTGCTTTGTTTTATGATGATTCCCAAAATATTTTAAGTCTAGGGATGACCGTTCGTGAGCTCGACCAAATTAAAAAAAGGTATTTTGGAATTATTTTTTTTAAATTTTTGTTTGTTTTGAAACAAAATATCCAATACGGGGTATCGTTTAAAAGGTATTTTAAAGTCGCGTCCAATGATGTATTAATCATAAATAACCGTTTGCTTATAATTGTCATATTCCAAAATATTTAAAATTGTTAGGTTTTTACTAAGAAAAATGAAATATATGCACAATTTTGCAAATTTTGCGCACCACTAGACTTGGCTTCAAAAAACCTTTCAAATGATACCACATACTGTATATATTGTTTAAGAAATTCTGTATAATTTAAAACAAAATAACTAAAAAGGGAATTTTTTGTAACCGGTTCAGCTCACGAACGGCCATCGATAGACTAGAAATATTTTGGGAACCATTATAAAACATAACAAAGATTTTTTGAAGCTGGATAAAATATTGAATTTAACATGAAGAATCGTGTTCCCATACGATATTTTCTTTAAAACTGTCCAGCTCACGAATGGACAACACTTAACCGAAAATATTTTGGGTAACATCATATTACATAACAGCGAATATTATGAGGGGGGTAACTCAAGCACCATTTTTTGTGAGTCGGTCTAACATATATTACTTTTTTTAGATTAGTTGTTAAATCAATTATATTTTCTACTATTTTAATTTCAATTAATTCAATAAAAACTATAAAATTTCATTTTATTTAGATTTATTTTTATAGATTTTATTTTGGTGAGTATACAAATTGAAGAAGAGAAAACTCATCTTCTAGAAGACGAGAATACTCATCTTCTAGAAGAAGAGAACACTCATCTTCTAGAAGATAAGATAGGAACACTTCTAGAGGATACTAGGTAGTCACTTCAAGAAGTGACTTCCTAGTCACATCTAGAAGAGTCTTTGGCAATACCTTACTTCCAAGAGTCATCTAGAAGTTTCTTCTGCGGGTCTTCCAGAAGTATCTTCCAAGTTACTATTAGACGTTCCCCAGCTCGGCATCAGTTCTTCCCGACTGGTGACAAGAATTCTTATACTTCCGCAACATCGCTGGCGAGCTTTTAGCACGTTTGGAAGTTTCACACGGGTAACTTCCGCAATAGAAAATGTTTGTAGGGTCCCCTTCAAACATTTAGAAGACAATACTATTGCGCATCACTCCAGACGCCACGTCAGAAACACTTCTGGACGATTGTCAGACGAGAACGCACATTTTACAAAAACAAAATACATTGATTTCGAATTTTCGTCTTCTAGAAATATACTTTTAAGTTACTTCCGGATGATAGTTAGAAGAGTGCATTCATTTTGCTTAAACAAAAAACCATGACTGTTGAATCTTTTTCATCTGGAAGTATACGTTGTAGTGACTTCTGAATGAGAGTTGGGTGAGAACACACATTTTACAATAACAAAATACATTGTTTCCTAATTTGTATCTTCTTGATTTGTATGTTTATGTCACTTCTGGAAGACAGTTTGAAGAGTGTTCACATTAATGTTGTATTTTATTCATCTGGAAGTGTGGATTTTAGTCACTTCTGGACGATTGTCAGACGAGAACACACATTTTACAAAAACAAAATACATTGATTTCTAGTTTTCGCCGTCTGGAAGTATACTTTTAGGTTACTTCCGGATGATAGTAAGAAGAGTACAAAAACAAAAAAATATAAATACTCCATTTTTTAGCGTGAACGCGAAAAAAATAAAAAGAAATAATGCAGAAATTTTGTTAAGTTCAGTGATATTTTGTGTTTTGTCCAGTCATGTTCAGTTTTAATTATTCATTGTAAAACTTAAATGAGTTATTGAATTTAATATTCATAGAAAAATAGTGTAATTAATATATTGTGAATCTTAAGTAATAAAAAAGAATATGACAGTGTTGTGTTAAAAGTCAACTGTTAATAAACACTTAAGAAGGTTTTGTTAATTGTTGAAGTTTATTAAATATTAGGGTGATCGATTATTCGACATTTTTCAAAACCCGGTTTTCGAATAGTTCGAATAGTTGACATTTAAAAAAAACCGGTTGATATTTTTAAAATTCAGAAAAAACCGGTTAACCGGTTTTTTATTATAAATAAAAAAAATATATTTTAATTTGAAAAACCTAATGTTTATGTTTAAATTTGATTAATAAAACATGGCCCGAAATGATTTTTAACAGTTTAAAAGATTATAACTTTAGATCTAGTCGTCTGATTTACATTATTTCTTTAATATACAAAATTAGGAAAAAAGTGTGACACTTCTGTTAAACATAAGGGCTTATTTTAAAAGCCCTGTTTAGGAAATTTGCATAGGCATTCCAACACTTCCATAAAATTTCAGCCGTAAATTAATTATTGTAATTGGAATATAATCTTAAGATTGATAAAATTTTATCAAACAGTTATCCATTTTACAAAAAAGTTTAACCAAAGGAGCTGTAGAAAAATATACGCTAGTTCCTCGACTCGAATATTTTTAAAATTTAGACGGGCTGTATTATTTACTTAAAAATTTCATTTAAATAATCTTTGAATACAAAGCAAATAAAAGTATTCGAAACCGGTTTTTAAAAAGTGAAAAAAACCGGGTTATTCGATATTCGAAAAATCAACATTAAGAAAAAACCGACACTGGTAAAGCAGAAAAACCCGGTTTTAAAACCGGTTGAAAAATCGAGTCGATCACCCTATTAAATATATACGAAAAAGAAATTATCTTCAAGTTTTATATAAACAAAATAAAAAAGTAAGTTGTCGTATTTTACATTAAAATACTATTTTAGGAATAAGTTAACAACTCTAAACGCCTTCCAATTCCACTATTTTTAAACGAAGTCTAATATGTTTAATTAAAAATGTTTTTATATTAAATTTCGTCTCTCTTTTAATTGGTTTAGGAGTTATAAGCATTTAAAAACTTTTTCAAGTTGTACGTTTCGGCTTTCATTTGATGAACATTGCATTTTTAACCTATTTAGATTTATTTGAGTTAAATCTTAACTTTCAATATTTTTTAAACTATTTGCGCGTTAGGTCCTATTTCTAAATTACGTATGATCACTTTGAGCTAAAATTTTATTTGTATTTCATTATCGTAACAAAAAAAAATACATTCAAATTTTACTTAAAGTATTTAAACGCTAGCTGGAATCATTATATTCAAATTAATACTACTGTTTTACATACATAAATTATTTTTTGACTTGGGTCACTTGACACGAAATTGCCCACATAAGATATTTATAAATAAAACCAACTTTTTTAAATACAATTTTATTAATTTTCATATAGCTTTGGATTTAATTATTCTAATTATAGGTACTTTTTTAGTTATTAACACCAGGTCTTTCTATGACCTTTATATGATACTAATATTCTTAAGGTTATTGTATAACTCCTTACTTATAACAGCGCAAACAAAAAATAGTATTGCAGTATTAGTGTCAAAAGCAATATCCCGTTTAGGGTCGTTAAGATGTTTCTATCGTTAGTGACTGTAAATAATTTTAAAAATAATCCATGACTGAGTAATTTCAGATCTTTATAGACGGTTTAATTAACGGTTTATTTAAAAAATTTTCATGAAAGGTAATGTTTTTTTGATTCAAAACAATAAATAAATTAATTAATTAATTTTTAATTATTTTATTTTTTTTAGAAAGCAGTAGCTAATATTGTACCCCCTATTAAAATACTTCTAACCGAATTAAAATATAAAAAAGGGATCTGGTAAGTTATATATGTGTTATTTCATCACGCGGTTCCATTAAGAAGGTCGATTATTTGCAGAAAATGTAAAAAATGGATCTGACCGTTTAAACTTTGGTGGAAAATGTATTGGTCATAAGAGAATCCTATTTTTATTGCTTCCTAAAGTATAACAGGTAATTTCAATAAATACAAAAGTATGTATATATTAATTATAACATTATTTTTCTTTATTTCGTTGAAGGATTAATACGTTCCAAAATATAACTCTTACAATTTGAAGGATTGATCATAAAATTTATGAAGAACTACAAAAATATTTTAGAGTCCAACGTTTTACAATTTTTGGAAGTATACCAGTCAACAGTTGGAATATTAATACAGATTTCCTGAAAATTATCTTATTATAAGGTAATAATTCTAAATTTTTGATACATATGTACATTAGACCGACTCACTCTGTATGGAAAGCAAAAACGTGTTTTTGTTACCCCTCTCAAAATTTACCTTGCTTTGTTTTATGATGATTCCCAAAATATTTTAAGTCTAGCGATGACCGTTCGTAAGCTAAACCCAATTAAAAAAGGTATTTTGGAATCACTTTTTTCGTTTATCGTTAAAATAGTATTTTAAAGCCGTCTGCTTATAATTGCATATTCCAAAATATTTAAAATTGTTAGGGTTTTCACTAAGAAAAATAAAATGTATGCAAAATTTTGCAAATTTTGCGCACCACTATACTTTTCTTCAAACCTTTCAAATGATACCAAATACTGTATATATTGTTTAAGAAATGCTGTATAATTAAAAAAATGACTAAAAAGGGACTTTTTTGTAACCGGTTCAGCTCACAAAGAGTCATCGATAGGATAGAAATATTTTGGGAACCATTATAAAACATAACAAAGATTTTTTGAAACTAGATAAAATATTGAATTTAACATGAAGAATCGTGTTCCCATACGATATTTTCTTTAAAACTGTCCAGCTCACGAATGGACAACACTTAACCGAAAATATTTTGGGAACATCATATTACATAACAGCGAATATTTTGAGGGGGTAACTCAAGCACCATTTTTTGTGAGTCGGTCTAATGTACATATATTACTTTTTTAGATTAGTTCTTAAATCAATTATTTTTTCTACTATTTTAATTTCAATTATTTCAATAAAAACTATAAAATTTCATTTTATTTAGATTTATTTTTATAGATTTTATCTTGGTGGGTATTAGGGTGATCGACTCGATTTTTCAACCGGTTTTAAAACCGGTTTTTTCTGCTTTACCATTGTCGGTTTTTTCTTAATGTTGATTTTTCGAATATCGAATAACCCGGTTTTTTCACTTTTTAAAAACCGGTTTCGAATACTTTTATTTGCTTTGTATTCAAAGATTATTTAAGTGAAATTTTTAAGTAAATAATAATACAGCTAAATTTTAAAAATATTTGAGTCGAGGAACTAGCGTATATTTTTCTAAAGCTCCTTTGGTTAAACTTTTTTGATTTTCCTAATTAATTAAAAAAATTTATTTGTAAAATTGATAACTGTTTGATAAAATTTTATCAATCTTAAGATTATATTCCAATTACAATAATTAATTTACGGCTGAAATTTTATGGAAGTGTTGGAATGCCTATGCAAATTTCCTAAACAGGGCTTTTAAAATAAGCTAGGATTACATAGTACCTTATGTTTAACAGAAGTGTCCCACTTTTTTCCTAATTTTTATACCCACCATCAAAAAAGATGGGGGGTCTATTGATTTTGTCATTCCGTTTGTAACACATCGAAATATTAGTCATAGACTCATAAAAGTATATATATTCCGGGTCCTTATTAAATTCTAAGACGATCTAGCCATGTCCGTCCGTCTGTCCATCCGTCCGTCCGTCTGTCTGTTGAAATCACGATAGGGACCACACGAGAGGTGCTAGACAGTTGAATTTTGCATAAATATTCTCTATTGTTAAGATTTGTTTGGTATTGAAAATGGGCAATATCGGTCCACTTTTTCGGATAGCCCCCATACAACACTTATTTATAAGTAGGAGTATAGCGATGAAATTCGACATAAAGAAGTTTAATGTCAGCCAAAATCTTTCTACAAAATTTTTTGAGGATCGGCCTATAAATGACCCTACCCCCCATATAAGGTCCCCTTATGAAAATTACTTTAACACTCATTACTGGTCCCAAAATGCAAGTATAGCAATGAAATTCGGTATAAGTATGTTTTTTACGAACCAAAATCTCTCTACCAATTTTTTTTAGGATCGGCCCATAAATGACCCTACCCCCTATATAAGGTCCCCTTTAGAAAATGACTTTAACACTCATTACTAGCCTAAAAATTCGAGTATATCGATGAAATTCAGTATAAGTAAGTTTCTTACAAACCAAAAACTTTTAACCAATTTTTTTAGGATCGGCCCATAAATGACCCTACCCCCCATATAAGGTCCCCTCCTGAAAATGACTTAAACACTCATTACTGGCCCTAAAATGCAAGTATAGCGATGAAATTCGACATAAATAAGTTTCATGTGAGCCAAAATTTTTCTACCAAATGTTTTGAGGATCGGTCCATAATTGACCCTACCCCCCATATAAGGTCCCCTTTAGAAAGTTACTTTAACACTCATTACTGGTCCAAAAATGCGAGTATAGCAATGAAATTCGGTATAAGTAAGTTTCTTACGAACCAAAATCGCTCTACGATTTTTTTTTAAGATCGGCCAATAAATGACCCTATCCCCCATATAAGGTCCCCTTCTGAAAATGACTTTAACGATCATTACTGTCTAAAAAATATAAATATAGCAATAAAATTTTACACAATTAAGTTCCTCCCGAGCCAAAATCTTTTTAATAACTTTTATGTGGATAGGTCCATAATTGGCCCTACTCTCCCTATTGGGTCCATTTCAGAAAATAGCTTAAACGCTCATTACTGTCTTAAAAATACGAGTAAAGCGATGAAATGCTACACACGTAAGTTTCTTACGAGCCAAAACCTCTGTACCAATTTTTTTGGATCGGCCCATAAATAACCCTTCCCCCATATAAGGTCCCCCTCTGCAAATAACTACAATGCTCATTACTGGCTTAAAAATATGAATGTGACGAAAATTGACGCACATAAGTTTAATGCGTGCCAAAATCTCTCCACCAAATTTAGGGAGGATCGGTCCATAATTTAATTTTCAGAAAATTACTTAAACGATCATTACTGGCTTAAAAATATGAGTTATGAAATACGGTTATGAAATTCGCTCCGAATTTCATGCGGAATGTTTTGGTAATACACAAAAGGTTCCCTTCAGGTTAATAACTACGAGTGTTTTGGTAGTTCAAAAGAGCTCTGGCCATAATTGACTTAAGCCATATTCCAAATATCACCCTGATGTTTATAGGGGAGCATTCCTTTTACGGCATGCGGTTTGATGGTGGGTATATGAGATTCGGCACAGCCGAATATAACACTCTTACTTGTTTTATATTAATGAAATAATGTAAATCAGATGACTAGATCTATAGTTATTATCTTTTAAACTGTTAAAATCATTTCGGGTCATGTTTTATTAATCAAATTAAAACATAAACATTAAGTTTTTCAAATTAAAATATATTTTTTTTATTTATAATGAAAAACCGGTTAACCGGTTTTTTCTGAATTTGAAAAAAATCAACCGGTTTTTTTTAATGGCAACTATTCGAAAACCGGTTTTTGGAAAATGTCGAATAATCGATCACCCTAGTGGGTATACAAATAGAAGAAGAGAAAACTCATCTTCTAGAAGTCGAGAATACTCATCTTCTAGAAGAAGAGAATACTCTTCTTCTAGAAGATAAGATAGGAACACTTATAGATGATACTAAGTAGTCACTTCAAGAAGTGACTTCCTAGTCACATCTAGAAGAGTCTTTGGCAATACCTTACTTCCAAGAGTCATCTAGAAGTTTCTTCTGCGGGTCTTCCAGAAGTATCTTCCACGATACTCTTAGACGTTCCCCAGCTCGGCATCAGTTCTTCCCGACTGGTGACAAGAATTCTTATACTTCCGCAACATCGCTGGCGAGCTTTTAGCACGTTTGGAAGTTTCATACGGGTAACTTCCGCAATAGAAAATGTTTGTAGGGTCAGGACCATTACACTGATGTGTTAAAATGTATTGAAAACTGAATGTATTCATTCTACATCATTAATTCTATAAAATCCATAAACATACTTACATATTCTTATAAACTTATATTAGGATGGGTCTTTCTGTACGCAATCAGAAACGAATTTCGCATATTTAATTGGACTACGAATTCGAATGCACTACGGTCTGAATGTGGTTCATTCTGATTCTAACAGATTTTGTTATTATTCAACTCTTAAAGTTTACTTAAGCTTTTGATATATTCACAAAGACTCTTCGTTGGTCATTCGTTCCTACTGTAGACTTAATATACGGAAATCCACTTTAACGTTATTATGTGGTTGCTTAGTCCACAATAATAATCGACATCATTTCAAACAATAATAAACAGCACAAGGAATTTTATGCAAATGCATATTTGTAGTCCTTAACTCAAAATAACTTTTCACTGTTTTTATTTTCGAACCAAAGGCTTTGCTACAAAATGACACCAACTTGTTCTTGCATATTTTGAATATCTTGCTTTAAGTGCATAAATTGCATATTTTGCATTTAATTACATTCTATGGTCATTAGCCTATAATCTAATTTAAATTCTAGACTATAGTCTAGTCTTTTAACCAGTCTATAGCATAGTATATAGCCTAGTCTAGTCTATAATTTAGTATATAGTTTAGTCTATAGTACTATATAAGGTCAAGACTATAATCTAGCCTAAAGTCTAGTCTATATTTTAGTCTATAGTCTAGTCTATATTCTAATCTACAGTCTAGTCTAAAGTCTTGTCTAAAGTCTAGCCCAAAGTCTAGTCTAAAGTCTAGTCTAAAGTCAAGTCTAAAGTCCAGTGTAAAGTCTAGTCTATAGTCTAGTCTATAGTCTAATCTACAGTCTAGTCTAAAGTCTTGTCTAAAGTCTATTCCAAAGTCTAGTATAAAGTCTAGTCTAAAGTCCAGTCCAAAGTCAAGTCTAAAGTCCAGTGTAAAGTCTAGTCTATAGTCTAGTCTATAGTCTAGTCTATAGTCTAGTCTAAAGTCTAGTCTAAAGTCTAGACTATAGACTAGTCTATAGTCTAGTCTATAGTCTAGTCTAGCCTAGTCTATAGTCTAGTCTATAGTCTAGTCTATAGTCTAGTCTATAGTCTAGTCTATAGTCTAGTCTATAGTCTAGTCTATAGTCTAGTCTATAGTCTAGTCTATAGTCTAGTCTATAGTCTAGTCTATAGTCTAGTCTATAGTCTAGTCTATAGTCTAGTCTATAGTCTAGTCTATAGTCTAGTCTATAGTCTAGTCTATAGTCTAGTCTATAGTCTAGTCTATAGTCTAGTCTATAGTCTAGTCTATAGTCTAGTCTATAGTCTAGTCTATAGTCTAGTCTATAGTCTAGTCTATAGTCTAGTCTATAGTCTAGTCTATAGTCTAGTCTATAGTCTAGTCTATAGTCTAGTCTATAGTCTAGTCTATAGTCTAGTCTATAGTCTAGTCTATAGTCTAGTCTATAGTCTAGTCTATAGTCTAGTCTATAGTCTAGTCTATAGTCTAGTCTATAGTCTAGTCTATAGTCTAGTATAGTCTAGTCTATAGTCTAGTCTATAGTCTAGTCTATAGTCTATAGTCTATAGTCTATAGTCTAGTCTATAGTCTAGTCTATAGTCTAGTCTATAGTCTAGTCTATAGTCTAGTCTATAGTCTAGTCTATAGTCTAGTCTATAGTCTAGTCTATAGTCTAGTCTATAGTCTAGTCTATAGTCTCGTCTATAGTATAGTCTATAGTCTAGTCTATAGGTCTAGTCTATAGTCTAGTCTATAGTCTAGTCTATAGTCTAGTCTATAGTCTAGTCTATAGTCTAGTCTATAGTCTAGTCTATGTCTAGTCTATAGTCTAGTCTATAGTCTAGTCTATAGTCTAGTCTATAGTTAGTCATAGTCTAGTCTATAGTCTAGTCTATAGTCTAGTCTATAGTCTAGTCTATAGTCTAGTCTATAGTCTAGTCTATAGTCTAGCTATAGTCTAGTCTGTCTAGTATAGTTAGTCTATAGTCTAGTCTATAGTCTAGTCTATAGTCTAGTCTATAGTCTAGTCTATAGTCTAGTCTTATAGTCTAGTCTATAGTCTAGTCTATAGTCTAGTCTATAGTCTAGTCTATAGTCTAGTCTATAGTCTAGTCTATAGTCTAGGTCTATAGTCAGTCTATAGGTCTGTCTATAGTCTCGTCTATAGTCTAGTCTATAGTTCTAGTCTATAGTCTAGTCTATAGTCTAGTCTATAGTCTAGTATAGTCTAGTATAGTCTAGTCTATAGTCTAGTCTATAGTCTAGTCTATAGTCTAGTCTATAGTCTAGTCTATAGTCTAGTCTATAGTCTAGTCTATAGTCTAGTCTATAGTCTAGTCTATAGTCTAGTCTATAGTCTAGTCTATAGTCTAGTCTATAGTCTAGTCTATAGTCTAGTCTATAGTCTAGTCTATAGTCTAGTCTATAGTCTAGTCTATAGTCTAGTCTATAGTCTAGTCTATAGTCTAGTCTATAGTCTAGTCTATAGTCTAGTCTATAGTCTAGTCTATAGTCTAGTCTATAGTCTAGTCTATAGTCTAGTCTATAGTCTAGTCTATAGTCTAGTCTATAGTCTAGTCTATAGTCTAGTCTATAGTCTAGTCTATAGTCTAGTCTATAGTCTAGTCTATAGTCTAGTCTATAGTCTAGTCTATAGTCTAGTCTATAGTCTAGTCTATAGTCTAGTCTATAGTCTAGTCTATAGTCTAGTCTAAGTCTAGTCTATAGCTAGTCTATAGTCTAGTCTATAGTCTAGTCTATAGTCTAGTCTATAGTCTAGTCTATAGTCTAGGTCTATAGTCTAGTCTATAGTCTAGTCTATAGTCTAGTCTATAGTCTAGTCTATAGTCTAGTCTATAGTCTAGTCTATAGTCTAGTCTATAGTCTAGTCTATAGTCTAGTCTATAGTCTAGTCTATAGTCTAGTCTATAGTCTAGTCTATAGTCTAGTCTATTCTAGTCTAGTCTAGTCTATAGTCTAGTCTAGTCTAGTCTATAGTCTAGTCTATAGTCTAGTCTATAGTCTAGTCTATAGTCTAGTCTATAGTCTAGTCTATAGTCTAGTCTATAGTCTAGTCTATAGTCTAGTCTATAGTCTAGTCTATAGTCTAGTCTATAGTCTAGTCTATAGTCTAGTCTATAGTCTAGTCTATAGTCTAGTCTATAGTCTAGTCTATAGTCTAGTCTATAGTCTAGTCTATACTCTAGTCTATAGTCTAGTCTATAGTCTAGTCTATAGTCTAGTCTATAGTCTAGTCTATAGTCTAGTCTATAGTCTAGTCTATAGTCTAGTCTATAGTCTAGTCTATAGTCTAGTCTATAGTCTAGTCTATAGTCTAGTCTATAGTCTAGTCTATAGTCTAGTCTATAGTCTAGTCTATAGTCTAGTCTATAGTCTAGTCTATAGTCTAGTCTATAGTCTAGTCTATAGTCTAGTCTATAGTCTAGTCTATAGTCTAGTCTATAGTCTAGTCTATAGTCTAGTCTATAGTCTAGTCTATAGTCTAGTCTATAGTCTAGTATATAGTCTAGTCTATAGTCTAGTCTATAGTCTAGTCTATAGTCTAGTCTATAGTCTAGTCTATAGTCTAGTCTATAGTCTAGTCTATAGTCTAGTCTATAGTCTAGTCTATAGTCTAGTCTATAGTCTAGTCTATAGTCTAGTCTATAGTCTAGTCTATAGTCTAGTCTATAGTCTAGTCTATAGTCTAGTCTATAGTCTAGTCTATAGTCTAGTCTATAGTCTAGTCTATAGTCTAGTCTATAGTCTAGTCTATAGTCTAGTCTATAGTCTAGTCTATAGTCTAGGCTATAGTCTAGTCTATAGTCTAGTCTATAGTCTAGGCTATATTCTAGTCTATAGTCAAGTCTATAGTCTAGTCTATAATCTAGTCTATAGTCAAGTGTATAGTCTAGTCTATATTCTAGTCTATAGTCTAGTCTATAGTCTAGTCTGTAGTCTAGTCTAGTTTAGTCTAGTCTAGTCTAGTCTAGTCTAGTCTAGTCTAGTCTAGTCTAGTCTAGTCTAGTCTAGTCTAGTCTAGTCTAGTCTAGTCTAGTCTAGTCTAGTCTAGTCTAGTCTAGTCTAGTCTAGTCTAGTCTAGTCAAGTCTAGTCTAGTCTAGTCTAGTCTATAGTCTAGTCTATAGTCTAGTCTATATTCCAGTCTATAGTCTAGTCTATAGTCTAGTCTATTGTCTAGTCAATAGTCTAGTCTATAGTCTAGTTTATAGTCTAGTCTATAGTCTAGTCTATAGTCTAGTTTATAGTCTAGTCTATAGTCTAGTCTATAGTCTAGTCTATAGTCTAGTCTATAGTCTATAGTCTAGTCCATAGACTAGTCTATAGTCTAGTCTATAGTCTAGTCTATAGTCTAGTCTATAGTCTAGTATATAGTCTAGTCTATAGTCTAGTCTATAGTCTAGTCTATAGTCTAGTATATAGTCTAGTCTATAGTCTAGTCTATTGTCTAGTCTATAGTCTAGTCTATAGTCTAGTCTATAGTTAGTCTATAGTCTAGTCTATAGTCTATAGTTTAGTCTATAGTCTAGTCTATAGTCTAGTCTATAGTCTAGTCTAGTCTAGTCTACAGTCTAGTCTATAGTCTAGTCTATAGTCTAGTCTATAGTCTAGTCTATAGTCTAGTCTATAGTCTAGTCTATAGTCTAGTCTATAGTCTAGTCTATAGTCTAGTCTATAGTCTAGTCTATAGTCTAGTCTATAGTCTAGTCTATAGTCTAGTCTATAGTCTAGTCTATAGTCTAGTCTATAGTCTAGTCTATAGTCTAGTCTATAGTCTAGTCTATAGTCTAGTCTATAGTCTAGTCTATAGTCTAGTCTATAGTCTAGTCTATAGTCTAGTCTATAGTCTAGTCTATAATCTAGTCTAAGTCTAGTCTATAGTCTGGTCTATAGTCTAGTCTATAGTCTAGTCTATAGTCTAGTCTATAGTCTAGTCTATAGTCTAGTCTATAGTCTAGTCTATAGTCTAGTCTATAGTTTAGTCTATAGTGTAGTCTATAGTCTAGTCTATAGTCTAGTTAAAGTCTAGTCTATAGTCTAGTAATAGTCTAGTTTATAGTCTAGTCTATAGTCTAGTCTTTAGTCTAGTCTATAGTCCTGTCTGTAGTCTAGTCTATAGTCCAGTCTATAGTCTGGTCCAGTCTATAGTCTAGTCTATAGGCCTACAGTGACACAGTGACTAGACTATAGACTAGACTGTAATCTTGTCTAATTCCAGTTAGAGAGTATTTCAACCCGATCTCACCAAGTAATGTAAAGCTTTGTGAACCTAATAAATTTTGGCCAAATGCAAATTATTTTGTTACAGTGTAATGTATACTTCTGCATGTGTTAACTCGGGCATGTGTGCGGTTATATGTATTTATTTGCGAAAGAAGTATGTATGTAAGTCTGTTTTATATTTATTTAATAAATTTAATGCGCTAATAAAGTTAAATTATTACACATGACGAATCAGACACAGATGTTAATATAACACTCTTAAACATACATTCATATATCCATGTTAAACAGGAAATCTCCTGCGGATAAATATGAATTGATTAATTAAAAAAATATATGTTTAATACAAGTTATTTATAAAAAGCTTTAGATTGAAAATAAATTTTAAACAAAATAAATTTAATACCGAAAAGGAAAACCATTATCTTGATTACGAAATGTTGCTTTTCAAAATCATTAATTTTTTGTAATTTAGTTTTTGTTTACTTTGAAAATCGTTTTTATTATTTGATTTTTATCAATTGTCGTAAATGAGTGTAGAAATAATATTCGTAAAATAATATTTATTTAAGTAATCGAGAATAGCTAAACAAGTTTCATTTATTACTTTGGTATTAAATAGGTGGTTTAATTGAGAATTTTTTGGAATTTTATTAAAAAAATACGATTCTAAAATTAAGATTTTAATTTTAATATATGAATTTGCAATAAAATAGAAAATATACGTTAACAATTATTTTCAATTATATGAACTGATTCAATAAAATTTTCAATTAATCTACTTTGGCTGTCGAAAGTTGTCGATAATCTTTTTTAGCTTTTGTCTTGTTGTGAAAACAGCATAAAATTGACATTTGAATTTATTAATCCTAACAATTTGTGTTCCATATTATTGTTGCCTTTGTTGTTGTGAATACATATGTATATGTATTTCTTTTGTTGGCGTCCTGTCTAATATTTTAGTTGTTGTTAACATAGGCGCCCTGGTTAAATGATTTTTTCATCTTACACTATTAAAGATACGTTTCTGTTTATGTTTATAAAATCTAAATATCCCAGAAGTAATTTAGTAATGACTTTTTTCCTAGGATTATCTATTCAAAAGGCTAGTCTATATTCTAGTCTATAGTCTAGTCTGCAGTCTAGTCAATAGTCTAGTCAACAGTCTAATCTACAGTTTAGTTTATAGTCTGGTCCACAGTCTAGTCTATGGTCTAGTCTGGGGTATAGTCTAGACCTGTCAATAGTCTAGTCTATAGTCTAGTCTATAGTCTAGTCTATAGTCTAGTCTGTAGTCTAGTCTATAGTCTAGTCTATAGTCTAGTCTATAGTCTAGTCTATAGTCTAGTCTATAGTCTAGTCTATAGTCTAGTCTATAGTCTAGTCTATAGTCTAGTCTATAGTCTAGTCTATAGTCTAGTCTATAGTCTAGTCTATAGTCTAGTCTATAGTCTAGTCTATAGTCTAGTCTATAGTCTAGTCTATAGTCTAGTCTATAGTCTAGTCTATAGTCTAGTCTATAGTCTAGTCTATAGTCTAGTCTATAGTCTAGTCTATAGTCTAGTCTATAGTCTAGTCTATAGTCTAGTCTATAGTCTAGTCTATAGTCTAGTCTAGTCTAGTCTATAGTCTAGTCTATAGTCTAGTCTATAGTCTAGTCTATAGTCTAGTCTATAGTCTAGTCTATAGTCTAGTCTATAGTCTAGTCTATAGTCTAGTCTATAGTCTAGTCTATAGTCTAGTCTATAGTCTAGTCTATAGTCTAGTCTATAGTCTAGTCTATAGTCTAGTCTATAGTCTAGTCTATAGTCTAGTCTATAGTCTAGTCTATAGTCTAGTCTATAGTCTAGTCTATAGTCTAGTCTATAGTCTAGTCTATAGTCTAGTCTATAGTCTAGTCTATAGTCTAGTCTATAGTCTAGTCTATAGTCTAGTCTATAGTCTAGTCTATAGTCTAGTCTATAGTCTAGTCTATAGTCTAGTCTATAGTCTAGTCTATAGTCTAGTCTATAGTCTAGTCTATAGTCTAGTCTATAGTCTAGTCTATAGTCTAGTCTATAGTCTAGTCTATAGTCTAGTCTATAGTCTAGTCTATAGTCTCGTCTATAGTCTAGTCTATAGTCTAGTCTATAGTCTAGTCTATAGTCTAGTCTATAGTCTAGTCTATAGTCTAGTCTATAGTCTAGTCTATAGTCTAGTCATATCTAGTCTATAGTCTAGTCTATAGTCTAGTCTATAGTCTAGTCTATAGTCTAGTCTATAGTCTAGTCTATGTCTAGTCTATAGTCTAGTCTATAGTCTAGTCTATAGTCTAGTCTATAGTCTAGTCTATAGTCTAGTCTATAGTCTAGTCTATAGTCTAGTCTATATCTAGTCTATAGTCTAGTCTATAGTCTAGTCTATAGTTAGTCTATAGTCTAGTCTATAGTCTCTCTATAGTCTATACTCTCTATCTCTAGTCTATAGTCTCTAGTCGTATTCTAGTCTATAGTCTAGTCTATTCTAGTCTAGTCTATAGTCTAGTCTATAGTCTAGTCTATAGTCTAGTCTATAGTGTAGTCTATAGTCTAGTCTATAGTGTAGTCTATAGTCTAGTCTATAGTGTAGTCTATAGTCTGTCTATAGTGTAGTCTATAGTCTAGTCTATAGTGTAGTCTATAGTCTAGTCATAGTGTAGTCTATAGTCTAGTCTATAGTCTAGTCTATAGTCTAGTCTATAGTCTAGTCTATAGTCTAGTCTATAGTCTAGTCTATAGTCTAGTCTATAGTCTAGTCTATAGTCTAGTCTATAGTCTAGTCTATAGTCTAGTCTATAGTCTAGTCTATAGTCTAGTCTATAGTCTAGTCTATAGTCTAGTCTATAGTCTAGTCTATAGTCTAGTCTATAGTCTAGTCTATAGTCTAGTCTATAGTCTAGTCTATAGTCTAGTCTATAGTCTAGTCTATGTCTATCTCTATTGTCTATAGTCTAGTCTATAGTGTAGTCTATAGTCAGTATAGTGTAGTCTATAGTCTAGTCTATAGTCTATCTATAGTGTAGTCTATAGTCTAGTCTATAGTCTAGGCTATAGTCTAGTCTATTAGTCTAGTCTATAGTCTAGTCTATGTCTAGTCTATAGGTCTAGTCTATAGTCTAGTCTATAGTCTAGTCTATAGTCTAGTCTATAGTCTAGTCTATAGTGTAGTCTATAGTCTAGTCTATAGTGTAGTCTATAGTCTAAGTCTATAGTCTAGTCTCTAGTCTAGTCTATAGTCTAGTCTATAGTCTAGTCTATAGTCTAGTCTATAGTCTAGTCTATAGTAGTATATAGTCTAGTCTATAGTCTAGTCTATAGTCTAGTCTATAGTCTAGTCTATAGTCTAGTCTATAGTCTAGGTCTATAGTCTAGTCAATAGTCTAGTCTATAGTCTAGTCTATAGTCTAGTCTATAGTCTGTCTATAGTCTAGTCTATAGTCTAGTCTATAGTCTAGTCTATAGTCTAGTCTATAGTCTAGTCTATAGTCTAGTCTATAGTCTAGTCTATAGTTCTAGTCTATTAGTCTAGTCTATAGTCTAGTCTATAGTCTTAGTCTATAGTCTAGTCTATAGTCTAGTCTATAGTCTAGTCTATAGTCTAGTCTATAGTCTATAGTCTAGTCTATAGTCTAGTCTATAGTCTAGTCTATAGTCTAGTCTATAGTCTAGTCTATTAGTCTAGTCTATAGTCTAGTCTATAGTCTAGTCTATAGTCTAGTCTATAGTCTAGTCTATAGTCTAGTCTATAGTCTAGTCTATAGTCTAGTCTATAGTCTAGTCTATAGTCCAGTCTATAGTCTAGTCTATAGTCCAGTCTATAGACTAGTCTATAGTCTAGTCTATAGTCTAGTCTATAGTCTAGTCTATAGTCTTAGTCTATAGTCTAGTCTATAGTTTAGTCTATAGTCTAGTCTATAGTTTAGTCTATAGTTTAGTCTATAGTCTAGTCTATAGTCTAGTCTATAGTCTAGTCTATAGTCTAGTCTATAGTCTAGTCCAACGGTTCCCAAATGGGGGTCCGCGGACCCCTAGTGGTCCGTAGTAAAATCCTAGGGGGTCCGCGAAGACGAACGAAAAAAACCATGAATAAACAATATTCTGCTTTTATATGTATGTACAAATATCTCCAATTTTTGTGCAATAATCCCAAATTTTTTGGTGACTTTTTGAATTTTATTTTTTCGGTTGTTTATAAGGAAGAAGCTAGGCCCTACAAATTTATTGTATAACTTTTATAAAATAAAGTATTGCGTGATTTGTAATTTTTATTTCCTGTATATGTACTGAAATAATGGTTTTTATTTCAGACAAATAATACTCTGCCTTACAATTAAATTAGGGATACTGGTACCGGAGTATGAAGTTCAATTCAAAGACAAGCTTATTACAGATTTAAGTTTATCAAATTGTAAGCAAAAGTGTTCTTGTTTGAAAGGACTAAAATTATATATTTCCAAAACAGAGGTGACTCTTTATGTATCTCTTTAAAAATATTCCAATCCGACGTGATACACAGATTTTAACTTGATTTTGTTGACCAATACATATTATTAAATTAACATCAGAAAATCCATAGCGTTTCGCGTAAATATGTAGCCAAAAACCATGAAGTAAAATAATTCGTTGGTATTTTAAAATTCAAATTTAAGTTCCAAATTCACAGTACTTTAACAAAGAGTTCAAATCATATATTATGCGGATAACTCATTCCGCAACAACATAGAAGAAGTCCAACTTTCTTATATTATTTTCCCGAAAACTTAGCTCACTTACTCAGTTCACCCTTTGTAATCGCAACAAATTTTTGAAACGTGACTCCTTAAGCACATGTGACAATATTTGATAAGGAAACCTTTTCGCTACCTTGAAGAAAAATGAACATGAAAGATCTCACGATCATAAAATTATACATCATGTTAACATATCAACAAAGAAGTCATTCTATCTTCAAAACATGCAATTGAAAACCTATCTGAAATATTATATATTCTCAAAGTACGGGAATATTTTATAGATATGACATCTCTACATTTATTAGACCTAGGAATTAATGAACTAGGTCAATTTTCGGATGGACAATTATTTAGAACAATAAGATATCAAAATATGTATGGGGGTCCGCGAAATTAAATAAGTTCTTCAAGGGGTCCGCGAAGTAAAAATCGGTGGGAACCGCTGGTCTAGTCTATAGTCTAGTCTATAGTCTAGTCTATAGTCTAGTCTATAGTCTAGTCTATAGTCTAGTCTATAGTCCAGTCTATAGTCTAGTCTATAGTCCAGTCTATAGTCTAGTCTATAGTCTAGTCTATAGTCTAGTCTATAGTCTAGTCTAGTCTAGTCTATAGTCTAGTCTATAGTCTAGTCTATAGTCTAGTCTATAGTCTAGTCTATAGTCTAGTCTATAGTCTAGTCTATAGTCTAGTCTATAGTCTAGTCTATAGTCTAGTCTATAGTCTAGTCTATAGTCTAGTCTATAGTCTAGTCTATAGTCTAGTCTATAGTCTAGTCTATAGTCTAGTCTATAGTCTAGTCTATAGTCTAGTCTATAGTCTAGTCTATAGTCTAGTCTATAGTCTAGTCTATAGTCTAGTCTATAGTCTAGTCTATAGTCTAGTCTATAGTCTAGTCTATAGTCTAGTCTATAGTCTAGTCTATAGTCTAGTCTATAGTCTAGTCTATAGTCTAGTCTATAGTCTAGTCTATAGTCTAGTCTATAGTCTAGTCTATAGTCTAGTCTATAGTCTAGTCTATAGTCTAGTCTAGTCTAGTCTATAGTCTAGTCTATAGTCTAGTCTATAGTCTAGTCTATAGTCTAGTCTATAGTCTAGTCTAAGTCTAGTCTATAGTCTAGTCTATAGTCTAGTCTATAGTCTAGTCTATAGTCTAGTCTATAGTCTATCTATGTCTAGTCTATAGTCTAGTCTATAGTCTAGTCTATAGTCTAGTCTATAGTCTAGTCTATAGTCTTCTAGTCTAGCTATGTCTAGTCTATAGTCTAGTCTATAGTCTAGTCTATAGTCTAGTCTATATTAGTCTATAGTCTAGTCTATAGTCTAGTCTATAGTCTAGTCTATAGTCTAGTCTATAGTCTAGTCTATTCTAGTCTATAGTCTAGTCTATAGTCCTAGTCTATAGTCGAGTCCTATAGTCTATTAGCTAGTCTATAGTCTAGTCTATCGTCCTATGTCCTAGTCTGAGTCTTATTCTAGTCTATTCTAGTCTAGTCTAGTCATAGTCTATGTCTATAGTCTAAAGTCTATATTCTAGTCTATAGTCAGTCGATAAGTCTAGTCCTATAGTCTAGTCTATAAGTCTAGTCTATATTCTAGTCTATAGTCTAGTCTATATTCTAGTCTATAGTCTAGGTCTGTAATAGGTAGTGCTATGCTTTTCTACATAATTCTTCAATATCATTTTAATGCCATTTCTTCCCTGCTTTGTTTATTATTAACAAGGACATCACTTTAACCATTCATGTCATTTACCAAGTTGGTGGAGACCAATAAGTCTGGCAAAAGCTAAACATTGTTTTTTTTTTTTTGTCAAATTCCCCTCGAAGACCAACAACTTTCGGTATTTTTTTTACGTTTACTTTGGAATTGTTTAGTGGAAATTTAAGCCTAAATTGAACATGAATAGGAAATAGAAAAAATGAGACGATGACAACGGCAATAAGAAGTGTTTTTGTTAAGGGGAATTACAATGTAATTAGATATGACAAACAAACAGACAGACATACGAATAAATGGAAACTGGGAATGAAAATAATCTCTCGAGTGATTTAATGTAAATGACAAATAATTTGAAAATGTTAGTATTTAAAACTTGAAGTTTTGTTTTCATTACTTGTACAATTTTCTTCTTTTTTCGTTTTGGGGCGTATTAATATTAAAGCAGTCATTGTCTATTTGACTTTGTTAAAAATACATATATAAAGTGATTTTATTTCAAGAGTCCCACAGGTAAGTACAACGGTATAAAAATAAGGGAAAGTAAAAACGATTTGAGTTAACTGAGTACTATTTTTTTGCATTTTAATACAATTATTTTAAACGTCTGAGTGTATTACAAGAAATTTTTAATTGGGAGAATTTCTGGTAAAATTTTTTATTTATCCATAAATTTATGTCATCGTTTATGTGTTTTTTCTCTTAATATTGTTTTTATGTTAATGTAGGCGTCACAAGTCTATCGCGTGTTTATTTTATAAAAAACGAAAATAAACAACAAAAAAACACTTAACTACACTCATTTTAACTTATTTCTTTTTATTAATTCTACCCTTTTCTTAGTAGTTATCTAAAAGTTTTTTATAGTGTTTATAGGTTTTAGCAACTATTTAGCAACTAAAATTATGCTATTAGTTTTTGTTATCGCAGTAGGGCTTAATGTATGCTGTAGAAAATAAAATTACATAACATTTTGAAATTATTTGTATTACTATAATAATTTAACACTATATGTGATTCAGTGGTTGGCAGTGACGTCATTTATAGCGTGACTTAAGATTTTTTTGCACCATCATCATGCTAGAAAAACATTGATGATATTTATTTCCATGTTAAATCTGCTAACAGCAAAATGGTTAATTTAAATTTTATTCAAATATTAACATTTCGAAACCTTAAAGCTTTCAATTATCTATTTGTTATTAAAATTTTCTTTTATCCTACTAAATAACATCACTTTGCAACTAATTATTCTATTCGAAAAAGAAATTTAAGACAATTTTAAAAGTAAAATAAATTAAGAGAAATTTACAAAATGAATTCTTAAAAGGCTCAACTAATCAAATCATACCTTCAAGGAGAAAATTCTAATGTACATACATATGTATGTATCTAAGTGCATAAGAAAGAAAGCGGATACTTTTTGTTTTCTTGTAGAATTTCAAAACACACAGTCCTTAAATTACACTTGATTAGAAAGTCAAAGTTAACCTTACAAATACACGGTCATGTTAGTATCTCCTTTTGGTTATTCCATTATTCTTACAAATTCAATGCCACACTTGAAACATTTAACAAGACGCATAAGAGGCAAGGGAATATGAAATTGTTAACAAATGAACATGTTTAACACAAGACACGTGGTGGTTAATATTCATCCTGCATATCCCGAGGATACTACGAAAGTGAGAGTTTGTATATGTATGGCTGTCTAAATAAATACAAATCATTTAGGATCCCTTAGATACAATAGTCACATCTAAATAAATAGTTAGTTAAGTTTAACAATATTCTATAACAAAAACAGAAAAACTCTTAATATTCCAAGTGTTGTAAATACTTCCGTATGCAATACTGTTTAATATTCCGTAAAAGTTAACGAAAATAAACTCCGACTAAACGGCAAAGTTTGAAAAACACTTTTTCATTTTTAGATAAAGGAGAACAATGGGATGAAAATGGTTAAATTCTAAATAAATAGTAGTCATCAAGAAACAAATCTTCTGTATGTAGATAAATATTGGTAGGGGTAAAAATAGCTGGATACAATTTTCTAAGGAAAAGTTATAGATAATTTTGAATTTCTGTGCAGAAGACGTTACCATTTTCTATGGAAAATTTTTTGACATCAAAATTTTTTCTACAAAATTGATCGGTATCAAAAATGTTCTACAAAAAATTTATTGATTCCAAACATTTTCTTTAGAAACTTGTAGAATACTGACCATATACTGGACCAGCGACTCCACATTAAACTAGAATGTGGACTCATTTATATATAAGATTATACTATATACTAGACTATAGACTAGACTAGACTATAGACTAGACTATAGACTAGACTATAGACTAGACTATAGACTAGACTATAGACTAGACTATAGACTAGACTATAGACTAGACTATAGACTAGACTATAGACTAGACTATAGACTAGACCATAGACTAGACTATGGACTAGACTATAGACTAGACTATAGACTAGACTATAGACTAGACTATAGACTAGACTATAGACTAGACTATAGACTAGACTATAGACTAGACTATAGACTAGACTATAGACTAGACTATAGACTAGACTATAGACTAGACTATAGACTGGACTATAGACTAGACTATAGACTAGACTAGACTAGACTAGACTAGACTATAGACTAGACTATAGACTAGACTATAGACTAGACTAGACTAGACTATAGACTAGACTATAGACTAGACTGTAGCTAGACTATAGACTAGACTATAGACTAGACTATAGACTAGACTATAGACTAGACTATAGACTAGACTATAGACTAAACTATAGACTAGACTATAGACTAGACTATAGACTAGACTATAGACTATAGACTAGACTATAGACTAGACTATAGACTAGACTATAGACTAGACTATAGACTAGACTATAGTCTAGTCTATAGTCTATAGACTAAGACTAGACTATAGTCTAGTCAGTCTATAGACTATAGTCTAGTCTATAGTCTATAGTCTAGTCTATAGTCTAGTCTATAGTCTAGTCTATAGTCTAGTCTATAGTCTAGTCTATAGTCTAGTCTATAGTCTAGTCTATAGTCTAGTCTATAGTCTAGTCTATAGTCTAGTCTATAGTCTAGTCTATAGTCTAGTCTATAGTCTAGTCTATAGTCTAGTCTATAGTCTAGTCTATAGTCTAGTCTATAGTCTAGTCTATAGTCTAGTCTATAGTCTAGTCTATAGTCTAGTCTATAGTCTAGTCTATAGTCTAGTCTATAGTCTAGTCTATAGTCTAGTCTATAGTCTAGTCTATAGTCTAGTCTATAGTCTAGTCTATAGTCTAGTCTATAGTCTAGTCTATAGTCTAGTCTATAGTCTAGTCTATAGTCTAGTCTATAGTCTAGTCTATAGTCTAGTCTATAGTCTAGTCTATAGTCTAGTCTATAGTCTAGTCTATAGTCTAGTCTATAGTCTAGTCTATAGTCTAGTCTATAGTCTAGTCTATAGTCTAGTCTATAGTCTAGTCTATAGTCTAGTCTATAGTCTAGTCTATAGTCTAGTCTATAGTCTAGTCTATAGTCTAGTCTATAGTCTAGTCTATAGTCTAGTCTATAGTCTAGTCTATAGTCTAGTCTATAGTCTAGTCTATAGTCTAGTCTATAGTCTAGTCTATAGTCTAGTCTATGTCTAGTCTAGTCTATAGTCTAGTCTATAGTCTAGTCTATAGTCTAGTCTATAGTCTAGTCTATAGTCTAGTCTATAGTCTAGTCTATAGTCTAGTCTATAGTCTAGTCTATAGTCTAGTCTATAGTCTAGTCTATAGTCTAGTCTATAGTATCTAGTCTATAGTCTAGTCTATAGTCTAGTCTATAGTCTAGTCTATAGTCAAGTCTATAGTCAAGTCTATAGTCTAGTCTATAGTCTAGTCTATAGTCTAGTCTATAGTCTAGTCTATAGTCTAGTCTATAGTCTAGTCTATAGTCTAGTCTATAGTCTAGTCTATAGTCTAGTCTATAGTCTAGTCTATAGTCTAGTCTATAGTCTAGTCTATAGTCTAGTCTATAGTCTAGTCTATAGTCTAGTCTATAGTCTAGTCTATAGTCTAGTCTATAGTCTAGTCTATAGTCTAGTCTATAGTCTAGTCTATAGTCTAGTCTATAGTCTAGTCTATAGTCTAGTCTATAGTCTAGTCTATAGTCTAGTCTATAGTCTAGTCTATAGTCTAGTCTATAGTCTAGTCTATAGTCTAGTCTATAGTCTAGTCTATAGTCTAGTCTATAGTCTAGTCTATAGTCTAGTCTATAGTCTAGTCTATAGTCTAGTCTATAGTCTAGTCTATAGTCTAGTCTATAGTCTAGTCTATAGTCTAGTCTATAGTCTAGTCTATAGTCTAGTCTATAGTCTAGTCTATAGTCTAGTCTATAGTCTAGTCTATAGTCTAGTCTATAGTCTAGTCTATAGTCTAGTCTATAGTCTAGTCTAGTCTAGAGTCTATTCTATAGCCTAGTCTATAGTCTAGTCTATTGTCTAGTCTACAGTCTAGTCTATAGTCTAGTCATAGTCTAGTCTACGGTCTAGTCTATAGGCTAGTCTATATTCTAGTCTATAGTCTAGTCTATACTTTAGTCTATACTTTAGTCTATAGTCTAGCTAGAGTCTAGTCTATAATCTAGTCTACAGTCTATTCTATAGCATAGTCTATAGTCTTATCTATAGTCTAGTCTATAGTCTAGTCAATAGTCTAGTCTATAGTATTTTCTATAGTCTAGTCTATAGTCTATTCTATGGTCTATTCTATAGTCTATTCTATAGTCTAGTCTATAGCCTATTCTATAGTCTGGTCTATAGTCTAGTCTATAATCTAGTCTATAGTCTGGTCTATAGTGTAGTCTATAGTGTAGTCTATAGTCTAGTCTAGTCTATAGTCTATAGTCTAGTCTATAGTCTAGTCTATAGTGTAGTCTATAGTGTAGTCTATAGTCTAGTCTATAGTCTAGTCTATAGTCTAGTCTATAGTCTAGTCTATAGTCTAGTCTATAGTCTAGTCTATAGTCCAGTCTATAGTCTAGTCTATAGTCTAGTCTATAGTCTAGTCTATAGTCTAGTCTATAGTCTAGTCTATAGTCTAGTCTATAGTCTAGTCTATAGTCTAGTCTATAGTCTAGTCTATAGTCTAGTCTATAGTCTAGTCTATAGTCTAGTCTATAGTCTAGTCTATAGTCTAGTCTATAGTCTAGTCTATAGTCTAGTCTATAGTCTAGTCTATAGTCTAGTCTATAGTCTAGCCTATATAGTCCTATAGTCTAGTCCTATAGTCTAGTATATAGTCTAGTCTATAGCTAGTCTATGTCTATCTATAGTCTAGTCTATAGTCTAGTCTATAGTCTAGTATATAGTCTAGTCTATACTTAGTCTAGTCTAATAGTCTAGTCTATAGTCTAGTCTATAGTCTAGTCTATAGTCTAGTCTTAGCTAGTCTATAGTCTAGTCTATAGTCTAGTCTATAGGTCTAGTCTATAGTCTATCTATAGTCTAGTCTATAGTCTAGTCTATAGTCTAGTCTATAGTCTAGTCTATAGTCTAGTCTATAGTCTAGTCTTATAGTCTAGTCTATAGTCTAGTCTATAGTCTAGTCTATAGTTCTAGTCTATAGTCTCGTCTATAGTCTAGGTTATAGTCTAGTCTATAGTCTAGTCTATAGTCTAGTCTATAGTCTAGTCTATAGTCTAGTCTATAGTCTAGTCTATAGTCTAGTCTATAGTCTAGTCTATAGTCTAGTCTATAGTCTAGTCTATAGTCCTAGTCTATGTCTAGTCTATAGTCTAGTCTATGATCTAGTCTATAGTCTAGTCTATAGTCTAGTCTATAGTCTAGTCTATAGTCTAGTCTATAGTCTAGTCTATAGTCTAGTCTATAGTCTAGTCAATAGTCTAGTCTATAGTCTAGTCTATAGTCTAGTCTATAGTCTAGTCTATAGTCTAGTCTATAGTCTAGTCTATAGTCTAGTCTATAGTCTAGTCTATAGTCTAGTCTATAGTCTAGTCTATAGTCTAGTCTATAGTCTAGTCTATAGTCTAGTCTATAGTCTAGTCTATAGTCTAGTCATAGTCTAGCCTATGTCTAGTCTATAGTCTAGTCTTAGTCTAGTCTATAGTCTAGCCTATGGTCTAGTCTATAGTCTAGTCTATAGTCTAGTCTATAGTCTAGTCTATAGTCTAGTCTATAGTCTAGTCTATAGTCTAGTCTATAGTCTAGTCTATAGTCTAGTCTATAGTCTAGTCTATAGTCTAGTCTATAGTCTAGTCTATAGTCTAGTCTATAGTCTAGTCTATAGTCTAGTCTATAGTCTAGTCTATAGTCTAGTCTATAGTCTAGTCTATAGTCTAGTCTATAGTCTATTCTATAGTCTAGTCTATAGTCTAGTCTATAGTTCATTCTATAGTCTATTCTATAGTCTAGTATATAGTCTAGTCTATAGTCTATTCTATAGTCTAGTCTATATTTTAGTCTATAGTCTAGTCTATAGTCTAGTCTATAGTCTAGTCTATAGTCTAGTCTATAGTCTAGTCTATAGTCTAGTCTATAGTCTAGTCTATAGTCTAGTCTATAGTCTAGTCTATAGTCTATTCTATAGTCTATTCTATAGACTATTCTATAGTCTATTCTATAGTCTAGTCTATAGTGTAGTCTATAGTCTATTCTATAGTCTGTTCTATAGTCTAGTCTATAGTCTAGTCTATAGTCTAGTCTATAGTCTAGTCTTTAGTCTAGTCTATACTCTAGTCTATAGTCTAGTCTATAGTCTAGTCTATAGACTAGTCTATAGTCTAGTCTATAGTCTAGTCTATAGTCTAGTCTATAGTCTAGTCTATAGTCTAGTCTATAGTCTAGTCTATAGTCTAGTCTATAGTCTAGTCTATAGTCTATAGTCTAGTCTATAGTCTAGTCTATAGTCTAGTCTATAGTCTAGTCTATAGTCTAGTCTATAGTCTAGTCTATAGTCTAGTCTATAGTCTATTCTATAGTCTGGTCTATAGTCTAGTCTATAGTTGTCTTAACTTTTAAATAGACAATTTACATAAATGCATATGTATTTTTCTTGAAATTTTTTCGTTGTTTTAAATTTTTTTAGGAACTTTGTTTATACTGTTGATAAGAATCAAGGTATGTTTGCATTTACATTCTACCCTCTTGATCCTTCTCAAACTTATTATAGTTCTCTTATCATTACAATAGCTGTATTTTGTTAAAAATTTCTGCGCTACTCATAAGTTTACATTACATTTTCTGCATTTTTTTAATTGTTGTAACAATTTCAACAAAGAAAAATACTTAAATGTTGTAATATTTGCAGATGTTACTTAATGTTAAGTGTGGGCGTTTTTTCATTTTTGTATTTATCTTTGTTTATTTTCCATATAAATAAATTGCATGTATTCTAATCATATGTACATGATTACATATTCTAATGTGAGTGTTAAATTTGTCGAGATTTTAACATTTTAAAAAAATTTCCTTTGAAATCTTCTTAATTTCAAGCTCATGTTGCATTTTAGCATGTTTTGCAAAGATCTTTCTGATTTAATAAACTTTCATACATGCATGTGTATACGAGGGATGCTTTTACGATAACAATAATACTAATTGCCTTCCAGGAAATTTTTTAAAAGACTCACTTATATGTATTGAAATCAATGTGAGTTTTCAAGTGATATCCTCCATTAAACACCTGCATAATTTACCCATTCACTTGTTTTATGCAATTATAACAAGAATTTTAGAGTGCATTACATTTCAAAGGCATTTTACTTTAACCCGTATACATTTTTGTACATTCCATTCACAACATGGTTTTAAACAAGTAACCATTCTAACAAATTAAAGGAATGAAGAAACGAATAAATGAATGAGTAAAAGTTGCATGTATTTATGTGTAAATTTGGAATAAACATTGTTTTGGTGTGTATACTTAGATGTACATACTATCTGTATCTTTTAGTAAACTTATACAATATCCACAAAAATATGCAAGTTAAATAAACCAACACGTGCACTCATATTTGCATTTGATTGCGAACTGGTTGCAAGTATCTCTAGTCTTTCTATATGTCTGTCCATCTGAATGTCTGTATATACATAGTTATTTATCTATTAAGTTTGCATAAGATACTTTTCGAGCTTTTGTCTTTATCTTATTCTATGTTGAGCTATTAATGCATATTAACATTTCGTTCTCATTGTGAAATTAAGTTTCATTTCTTCACTCCTTTTCATGGTTTTGGCTTGGTTAAATCTGAATTTGGTAAACAAAGATTTTGTGCATTCCAAATTGTATGTATGTAGTCTGCTTTGAAGTGTATTCTGTAAATATTTTGTGGGTTGTAAGTTGCTGCATTTTCCTATATACTATACATTCTTTAGGGGAATTTAAAAAATTTTGATAGAAAATGATTTAAATTGGAAAAATTTATGTTAGCGAGAAATTTTCTTTTGAGATTAAAAACTAAACACAAACATAATGCGGGAGAAAGTTATAACTTTGAATCCTCAAATGATTATAAAAATACCATCATACAAGGGTAATGTAGGGCGAATGAGGGATGAGGTGAATGACAATATAGCTAAGCGATCGACTGCCAAAAACCTCTGAGGAAAAGAGAACCAGATTTCCCCACAAGCTTAACACTAAGAACAGACCCAAGAATAAAAATGTTTCCCGTCTTTAAATGTACTGATAAAGCCAAGTCATATCATTCTCATAGAAGACTCGAGTCCAAATCCTACGACTGATCTTATTAGCAAAATCATTCTCAAAGTAAAGTGTGCCTGAAAGAAGACCCTATGATGGGAAGAAACTGGACGTGGAGGATTAAAGAGAGCCAATATCTTAAACCAAAATAGCAAAGAAATTTTACCGGCAGGATATCAGCTATATAGTATAGGTCGACGGTAAAACAACAGATAAAATTGCAATGGACTAGTGAAGAAGTAGAAGTACTTTAAGTGAACACCTACCTTGTTGGCCTTAATTCACGGTGGTACTTTTTCAACAAGAGGGTGAGCTGATTAAACTTCTATCCACCACCGGTGGCAATTTTTGTACATGCTTCTGCCGGTTCATGCACAAGCACTTTGCTCAAGTACTCGAACTATCTAATATCTGACCATTGCTGCCCTGTTGCTTAACTCTCAAGACGTCAAAACTTCATTTCCGTTTACAACCACGCTGATGGTATGGCCTTTGTTGAGTTGCCAACTGCACCTAGAGACGTATTCGGTAATCCGCAACACGAATTAATCAAATAAGCCGAGTTAATCTAGTATGTACAGAACATATCCGGTCAAAGAAGGAAAATTCAATATCACTTGTATAAGATACCTTTCTTTCACCACCATTCAACCCAGCACTCTTCCCAGTGCTCATAAAGAACAACATTCGAAACACTCAACTCATCCCCAAGGCTTGGTCCAACTCCACTGCTGGGTATCTGTTGTCTCCCAACAGCACTGAACTTATACAGATTTATATACTTTACACGCATCAGTCTTTTACCGACGTTCTCTTCCCGCAAATTTGGATTTAAACCAGAGCCACCACGTGCACCCCGAAGGGACCTCTCCAATAACCGGGACAAGACAAAGTCCGAAACTCTGCACTGCGGGCTACCGGTTCCCATGTTACCAGATTAGGCGGTTCTCCCCATTTTAAATAATTTCAAGGATACATTTGATCATCATCAGTTTATAGTCCCGTTAGGCTATAGGTACTGATAGCACATCTTTTCTTCGGGATTTCACTAACACCAAGATGAGAGTCTTTCATCAAGGTCCCCGGGGGGACCTCTGAAGAAAGGAGAATCAGAGAATCATTGCAAAGAGAACTCTACGAACCGTATTTTTGTGGTAGTTACCAGAACTCTGAGCTGGTCAGCCTCTAAAGCTGTCAAGATACCTTATGGATTAGAAAGTCTGTTATTACTGGCCCCATAAGAACATACAAATAACTATGAGTGTGATTACAGCATTCCCCAGAGCATGTTAACAGCCCAGCCTTGGGTGTTATTACAATCCGACAGAAAGACAAGTTTATAGTCCCGACAACCAAACACTATTCCCTGATTAATCTAAATATATATATAAAAGAGTAGCGTTACTGACTGACTGATTCATCATCGCACAGCCCAAACAGCTGAACCTAGAATCATGAAATTTTGAGAGTAGATGTCTTTTTGGTTATATAGATCCACTAAGGAGGGATTTTTGGAAATTTGTACATTTAGGGGTAAAAGGGGGAAAAAACGGGTAAAACAGGTTTTCTTAATTATCTTACTTAATATTAATGATATCTATATATATAAAAGAGTAGCGTTACTGACTGACTGATTCATCATCGCACAGCCCAAACGGCTGAACCTAGAATCATGAAATTTTGACCGTAGATGTGCTTTTGGTTTTTGGATTTTTGGAAATTTGTACATTTAGGGGTAAAAAGGGGAAAAAAGGTAAAACATGTTTTCTTAATTATCTTACTTAATATTAGTGATACAAGAAAAATTTTAAATGCACATGTATCTACTCTTAAAATAAGTAGATGGGTGTCTGGTACTTTTTTGAAATTCGTACTTTGAAAATGTGTAACAGAGGTGATGTTGGTACCTTTTTTGGCCCTTTATAACTTTTTAACTAATAAACAAAATAAAATTTTTGTAAATATTTTGAATATATCTCCCAAAATAAGGAGGCACCTGTTTCGTACTTTTTTAAAATTCAGCCCTTTTTCGGCGTAAAAGGGAGAAAACTGTATTTTTGGTACTTTTTCAGCACATTATGAAAACTTTTTCGATTTATTGAAGTATTCCTATTAAATTACGGACTAACTCTGTAATATTTATTGAAACAAAATGTTTGCTATTTCACTGGGGAAAAAAGTACCAAAAAGGGGAAAAACGGGAAATCTAATTTTATTCAAACTCATTGAGCCAATTTTTAGAAAATTTTAAAAAGTAGTTTATTTACTTACACAAAATAAGCTATTGGTATATTATTTTGGAATTCGAGTACTAAGCTATATAGGACCAAATTCGAGTAAATTATTTGGTACCTTTTTGAAAGCACAATTTTTCTGAAACAAATGAATGCAGCTTTGAATCGTTTAAGTTTTATCAGTGTAACAAACTATAGATTTAAATACTGAACATTTTGTAAACTTAATTATCAAAAAAAGTATATTTCTAAGCGAAAAGGGAAAAAATTGTACTATTTTTATTAGTACTTTCCACTAAGGTAGAATTTATTCCACTTTTGGTACTTTTTCTTTTTTCAAATGATACTCTGTATGTTTTACAATATGAATTCAAAACACATGATTATTAAACATTGATTTAAACATTAAAAAATGTTTAAATCAATTTTTATTTCCTATAAAAGTAAACATAATTTTTTATATATTTAATTTTGGTTAGGGTAGCGAAGCACCCAGGGTATGCTACTATATAGGATAAAAGAGTTGTAGGTATGTATGTTGGATTGAAATGTTCGATATTCATACCAGTAATAACGAAGTCTCGTCTTATTGGATATGTTGCCTTAAAATTGCTTTAAATTTCCTATGGAATATCAAGAATACTTTTTTACATGAAAGTTTATATAATCGATGATTGTTCTATACAAAATTTATATCAGAATTAAAAGTTGTATAAAAGTTTTATGTTAACCATAAAATTTCAATAAAAATATTAAGGGTTTTCATTTAAACGTTCAAAACCCTCGTAAACTGTGCAACCTGTGCATGTTTCCATTCTCGCAATTGAATTGTATGAAAATTGATTTGCACAACACTTATAAGTTTGAGCGACTATTTAGACTGGCAAACTTGAGCAAACTCATTGTGCATTTAATAAATCTGTTCATTATTGTTCACTTTTGAATTTATGGACTTGAATATTCACATTTTGTAAAATTTTTTGTTAAAATAATTTATTTTTTATTATACCCTCCACCACCATCAGTGGTGATAGAGGGTATATATAAGTTTGTCGATCCGTGTGTAACACCTAGAAATATTCATCTAAGACCTAACAAAGTATATATATTCTGGGTCCTTATGAAATTCTGAGTCGATTTAGCTATGTCCGTCTGTCTGTCTGTCTGTCTGTCTGTCTGTGTAAAACACGCTCACGTTAAAACTAAGCAAAGGAAATCAACCAAATTCATCCAAAGTATTTATTATTATCCTAAGCAGTTTGGTATTGAAAATCAGCAAAATCGGTTCACAACGTAAATTTATGAGTAAAAATTTCAGACTACCTCGAAAAAAATTCCGTTTTTTTCATAATTCTTTTGAAGTTTTCTCAGAAACTACCAAAGATATTTCGATGAATTTTGTCACACATTATTTTTTCATGGCAGTGATCAATTATGTTGAAAATCTTTAGAATCGATCCAATATTTCCCATAGCCCCCATACAAAGGTATATATTCCCGGAAATTAGTTTATCGTTAATAACTCCCTCAAATATATCGGTATCAACACAAAATCTTGTACATGTAAATATAATATGAACAGAAACCATACTGTCAACGCAGATCTCAGTCGGTCCACAATTGGTCATAGCTCCCATACAAGGTCCACTTCCGAAAATCACCTAAACGCACATATTTTAATAATGAATAAAGCTATTGTGATAAAATTCGAGTTAAATATGTTTTGTGTACATACAAATCATTCTACCAAATTTTTTACGGATCGGTCATTTATTGGTCATAGCTCCCATATAAGGCCCACTTCCGAAAATCATTTAAAAGCTCATATTTCATTGTCACATAAAGCTATCTTGATGAAATTCAACATAAATATATTTCGTATAAATATGAATTATTCTACTAATTTTTTTCCGGATAGGCCCATAATTGGTCATAGCTCCCATATAAGGTCCACTTCCGAAAATCACTTAAACACATATATTTCATTGAATTCTAAAGCTATTGGGATAAAATTCGACAAAAATGCGTTTTGTGTACATTCAAATCATTTCACTAAATTTTTTACGGATCGGTCCATTATTGGTCATAGCTCCCATATAAGGCCCACTTCCGAAAATCATTTAAAAGCTCATATTTCATTGTCTATAAAGCTATCTTGATGAAATTCGACACAAATATGTTTAGTCAAAATAAAACACTCTACGAAATTTTGTCCGGATAGGCCCATAATTGGTCATAGCTCCCATATAAGGTCCACTTCCGAAAATCACTTAAACACATATATTTAATTGAATTCTAAAGCTATTGGGATAAAATTCGACAAAAATGCGTTTTGTGTACATTCAAATCATTTCACCAAATTTTTTACGGATCGGTCCATTATTGGTCATAGCTACCATATAAGGCCCACTTCCGAAAATTACTTAAAAGCACATATTTCATTGTCAAATAAAGCTATCGTGATAAAATTCGACACAAATATGTTTTGTCTTTATATGAGTCACTCCCATAGAGGAAAGGCTCCCATAGATGGTCCACTTACGAAAACCACTTAAACGCACATATTTCTTTGAATATTAAAGCTATCTGGATAAAGTACGACTTGAATATGTTTTGTGAGCATATAAATCATTCTACCAATTTTTTTCCGTATTGTTCCATATATGGTAATAGCTCCTTCAAAAAAATCACTTAAACGCACATATTTCATTATCAAATAAAGATATGTATCTTGATAAAATTCGACACAAATATGTTCTGTGTAAGGTCATAGCTTCTATACATATAAAGTCCACTTCCGAAAATCACCTAAACGCACATATTTCATTAATTAATAAATCTATTGTAGTAAAATTCCACTTGAATTTTTATTGGCTTATATAAAATTCATTCTACGGAATTATTTTCCGGATCGGTCCATAGGTTGTCTTAGCTCCCATATAAGGTATACTTCTGAAATTCACTTAATACCACATAATTCGTAATTAAATGAGTATGTTCTGTGTACAGATAAACCATTATATTAAAATGTTTTCAAACTGGCCTATTAATATACATTTTTCTAGACCTAATTAAAATTAGTTTGACATATGCATATATGTTAGTACCCTTAATAAGGAAACAAAAATTTTGCCAAGTTATCTAAAAATTAGATAGTTAAATGGGTTTCAATAAAAAGTAGCTTGCTGGTGGAGGGTATTTAAGATTCGGCATAGCCGAATATAGCATTCTAACTTGTTTTTTGATTTCGTTTGACAGTGTTGTAAAATGTTTATAAATATTGTAATTGAACAGAATTTGAACAGGGGTTTCATGAAACAAGTCGAATAAACTTGCCCACATGCACAAATGGGAAACTTAAGCGTTTAAATGAAAACCCTTATTATGTCTGCTCTTTTTATGTAAAGAAATTTTCTCATTATCGATAAATATCCTGGTTCACATGTGTTTTAAATTTTCCTTGTTTATATTTGCAAAGGAAATAAACACATTTATAAATATTTTCTACATGCCACCTATGGAACCAGGAGTGTTTGCTTTAGATTTGTTTGATTATTTGTTGCGGTATTCTTTTACGTACAAATTACCTTTAATAGGAAGACATTAATCTTAAAATGCGAGCAGATGTAAATGGTGCGATTTTGTGGCACGAAAGCACTGAATGAAACGCATAAAATCATCAAACCGCAGAAAAATGTAAACTTGGAAAACAATACAGAAATAACAAGAGGAAAAAAAGTAACGAAAAATTATTGTTTGTAATACTTTTATGGAATAATAAAAAGGTTTGTTTAGCATGAAATAGATTAATAAAACTTGGAAATAAACACATAAAATACCCAAAAAAAAAGGAAATAAAAAAGCACATTCGGAAGTAATAAAGTTAACAAATACACCCAGAATCTCAATCAACGATATAAAGTGTTACACATTGTAATCATAAGGTGTAACAACGAACAGTATTAAAGTATTCGTGGCCAATGACTTTTTTCCATTTTTTTTGTTGTGCTTTCTAAAATGTCACTCACTTTAGTTGTTTTTCTATTTCTATTTTCTTTGTATTTGTTGTATTATTCTAATAATAAATTTGTTTAACCAAAAACCACAACTGAAGCTAAAAGTTGTTAACAAATACCTTTGAGGTAATAAAAAAAAATCAAGTTGTTTGTTTGTAAGTTAATACAAGTCACCAAATATTTGAAAATGTTTCTGGATTATTTTTTAATAATTTTCTTTTTACGCAACAGAAATTGATTTATGGTTAGGTTCTATGTATTCCTGCTTGTTTTGTTTTAAAAACAGGGGGTTGAGAGTCCTTTACCTTGTTTAACTTATTCCTTTAGGAGTACTCTCTATAGGCAGTGGCTTTTAAAAGGACATCTTGTTGCCCCTGTAAAATTGTTCTTATTCCTAGAAACATGTATATTTCATAGTAGTTATTGTTGTTGTTGTTCTTGTCGTTGATTGGTTTTTGTTTCCAACTTGTTGTTCAATTTATGTTTTATTAATGCCAAACACATTTCGTATTTGTTTCTCTTTCACCTTTGTACCAAGTTTGTTTGATTTATTGTAAAATTATTCAAATTAAATTAGAAAAACTATAAATTTTGTGTGAAAATCTAATAATCACACAGATAGGTTTGGGAAAATTGATTTATGTTGTTGTTGTGTGGTTTGTGATCACAGAATTAATTTGAAAATGTTTGTATTACAACGCTGTATGCGATGGGCATGATAATAAGATTAAATGGAAAAACTTTAATAATTTCATTAATATATCAAAAGAAAATAGTATTATTTTCTTTATAATGATTTTTTAAATTACAAAAAGGAAAAAAAAAACGCACAATAAATCACGACTGAGTTTAATTAACGCCCAAACGGAAAGCTTTTCTGCTTCGAGCTAAAATCTGTTTAAAGTTTATTTAATAAATTAATACCTTGAAAATATTGTTAAAACATAGTACATTGGTGTGTCCCATGGACCCCTTATTTTCAGAAATAAATCTCAAACTATGAGTATTAATGCACCAAATACGAGAAAAACAATTTTCTGAAAACGTTTCAAAATTACGACAATTTCATTAAAAAACGAATATAATATTCAGCTCAAAAAAAAAAAAAAAAAAAATTTTAAAAAATGTATAAGCTGTATCATTAAAAAGTGTTTTTCATAAAAATGATTAAGCTTTTTCCTGAAAAAGTAAAATTTTTTTTATTTGGTGAAAAAGCTTTGTTTTATTTAAGCACTTTTTACGGAATTTTCGATAAAAAAAACTTTTTTTATGCAATTTTTTTAAAAATCTTTTTTATATAAAAAGCTTAAAAAGCTTTTTTATACAAAAAGTTGAAAAAACTTTTTTATACAAAAAGTTTAAAAAGCTTTGTTATACAAA
Source organism: Lucilia sericata (assembly GCF_015586225.1). NCBI lineage: Eukaryota > Metazoa > Arthropoda > Insecta > Diptera > Calliphoridae > Lucilia > Lucilia sericata. Next base: position 246,638 of record NW_023994376.1, on the reverse strand, counting down.
AAAGCTTTTTTATACCAATGGTTTAAAAAGCTTTTATATACAAAAAGTTTAAAGACCATTTATATACCAAAAGTTTAAAAAGATTTATATACAAAAAGTTTAAAAAGCATTTATATACAAAAAGTTTAAAAAGATTTTTGCACAAAAAGTTTAAAAAGTTTTTTATACAAAAAGTTTAAACAACTTTTTTATAAAAAAGTTTAGAAAGGTTTACAAAGCTTTAAAAGAAAGTTTTAGTTTTTTTTTAAGTTTTTTATATACAAATTTTAAGCTTTTTATACAAAAAGTTTAGAAAGGTTTAAGAAGCTTTTTTATGAAAAAAAGTTTAAGAAGCTTGAACAATTTTGAAAACGCGTTTTCATTAAAGTTTGAAAAACAAGTTTTTTTATACAAAAATGTAAAAAGCTTTTTATACAACGAGTTTAAAAACTTTTTTAAAAAGCTTTTTCATGAAAAAAAGTTTAAGAAGCTTGAAGAATTTTGAAAACGCTTTTTCATAAAAGTTTGAAAAGCTTTTTAATGAAAAGTTTTAGTCTTTCTATACAAGTTTTTTTATACAAAAATGTAAAAAGCTTTTTATACAACGAGTTTAAAAACTTTTTTTGTACAAAATGTTTAAAAATCTTTGTTATACAAAAAATTTAAAAGGGTTTAAAAAGCTTTTTCATAAAAAAAATGCTTTTGCTTAAGAAAAAGTTTAAAAAGGTTTCAAAAGCTTTTTCATAAAAAAATATAAAATATATTTAAAATATTTTTTATAAAAAAGTTAAAAAGCTTTTTTATGAAAAGTTTAAGCAGCTTTTTAATAATGAAATTTCAAATTAATTTTCATAGAAACATTTTAAGATTAATTTCCTATAAAGCTATACAAAATTTTAAAAATTAGCTTTTTTAGGTTTTTCAGAAGAACTCTTCTCATATATGAGAAAGGAATAAACGAAAATATTAAAAAACTATTTTTCATTATAAAAGTTTCATTAAAAATGCTTTTTTAGTAGAAAAACTTTTTACGTAAAGTTAAAAAAAGCATTTTCAAAGCGGAAAAAATTTTTTCATTAAAAAATTACGAAAAGCTTTCTCATTAAAAAGTGACAAAAATCTTTTTTAGAAAAGACCGTTTTTACTTAAAGCTATAAAACGCTTTTTATTAAAATATACAAAAAGCTTTTTCTTTAAATGCTACAAAAACTTTTATTACAACCTACAAAAAAAAAAAACTTTTTTATACAAATTTACAAAATGCTTCTTCATTAAAAAAACACTGAAAACATTTTTATAAAAAACAACAAAGAGCTTTTCCTTAAAAAACCCATTTTTTAATAGCTACAAAAGTTATAACTAATAAGCTTTTTGCTATAAAAGCTTAAAAAACTATAAAAGTTTCTTGAAGGCGTTCAAAAGCTTACTGTTTTTGCAACTATTATTCATTTTAAATCGTTATAATTATTTATTTTAAATCGTTGTAGATAACTTTCTAATACTTTAGGTTTAAATACGATCATATGTACATATATTGACATTAGTGTTTAACATTTATTTGTTTAAATAATTCCTAATATCTCTTAATATTTACCTAATGATGTTATGCATTTCTATAATGTAATAAATTTATCAAATTTAATTTACCACAAATATTATGGTAGTGTTTAATATACTAAAAAAATACGAATACAAATATCTATATATAAACCACTAACAAATTATTAGCTAAATTAAAATACTTCAATGATTTTAAATCATTAAATTTTAATTACATGGTCATGACATCAATTTACAAACAAAAATACATGTATATGTATACTAACGTTCACACTGAAACGCCATTTCATTGAAACTAAAACACTTTAGTATTCAAAATTCATAAATTTCTCTTACAACCTTGTTGATTTCAACATGTTGCCTTGCATGCCCTGTGTTGTCATGTCCTCTTGTTTTCAGATTATACATTATGAATCACCCTATAATTATTTCCAATTACAATATGGGGAAAAACAAACCAAAAAATATTTAATAATTTTTTAATTTTTGGGAACACATGCAACCTCACCCATATTCATTTCCCAAAGAAGAGATATGGATGTATGAGTTTTTTCCCCGAAAAAAAAAACTATATAAACAAATAAAAAATTATTTTCACATTGACATGTAAATTAAATTTTATCATGATGGGGTTTCGACATTTTATGACACTTTTGTGGTTTTCAAAAAAATGTGGTTAAAGAGCTTCCACTATTACATAATTTTTTATTTGAATTTTTATGTGAATATTTGTTTATTTATTATACCACAGGAATATTTTGACATATTTAGAAAAGAGTGGTAAAGTTATTAGTTTAATTTTAAAATATAAAGTCTACATTTGTTATGGGTGGCTAACATACAAACATTGTTTTTTTGAAATTACATGAATTAATTTAGGTATATACTAAAATCTGGGAAATTATCCACATTTTCAAGATGGGGACTTGTGGGATCTTTTGCAAAATTTTTATCTTTAATACTTCACTATAAAATCTCTAATAAATTTAATTTGAAAAGTAATAGTGACTTTCAAATTCCAAAGCTATTTCTAAAATATTGTTAGTCTGCCTCACTGTATACTAGGGTGATCGACTCGATTTTTCAACCGGTTTTAAAACCGTTTTTTTCTGCTTTACCAGTATCGGTTTTTTCTAAATGTTGATTTTTCGAATATCGAATAACCCGGTTTTTTCACTTATTAAAAACCGGTTTCGAATATTTTTATTTGCTTTGTATTCAAAGATTATTTAAATGAAATTTTGAAGTAAATAATACAGCCCGTTTAAATTTTAAAAATATTCGAGTCCAGGAACTAGGATACATTTTTCTAAAGCACCATTGGTTAAACTTTTTTGATTTTCCTAACTAAATAACTGTTTAATAAAATTTTATTAATCTTAAGATTATATTCCAATTACAATAATTAATTTACCGCTGCAATATTATGGAAGTGTTGGAAATCCTATGAAAATTTCCTAAAAGGGCTTTAGAATAAGCTAGGATTACATAGTACCTTATATTTAACAGAAGTGTCCACTTCTTTCCTAGACCCAACTTAAAGTATACCAATTGGCTTAGAATCGTTTTCTGAGTCGATTAAGCTATGTCCGTCCGTCCGTCTGGCTGGCTGGCTGGCTGTCCATGTAAACCTTGTGCGCAAGGTACAGGTCGCAATTTTCAAGATAATTGGATGAAATTTGGCACGCACGTTTTATTTGACCCAAGGACGAAGCCTATTGAAAATCGTTAAAATCGGTCCATTATTTCACCTAGCCCCCATAGAACAGAACCCCCCGAAAAGGGCTTCTGAGCTCATAATTATGTTAAATATACAGATATATTGATAAAATACGGCACATACGGTTTTATAGAAGTCTTGATAACCCTGCCAAATTTCATAAAGATCGGGCCCCATTTGACCCTAGCTCCCATACAAAGTCCCCTTCAGAAAATTACCTGAATGTCCCAAATTGACTTATAAACACACATATCGCGATGAAATTCAGCACAATAAAATATTATGTAAATATAAATATATTCACAAAATTTTAGCCCCCATATAAAACCTCTTTCAGAAAATTAGATTTTCATCCATAAATTGTTTAAATGTATCGGAACAAGGGAATATTGAAGATAAATGCGATATTATGAAAAATAAATCACATTTAATATTGATAACTGGTGTAGGGTATCATATGGTCGGCCACGTCCGACTATACTTTCTTACTTGTTATATTAAAGAAATAATGTAAATCAGACGACTATATCTAAAGTTATAATCTGTTAAACTGTTAATAATCATTTCGGGCCATGTTTTATTAATCAAATTTAAACATAAACATTAATTTCTTCAAATTAACATATATTTTTTATTTATTATGAAAAACCGGTTAACCGGTTTTTTCTGAATTTGAAAAATATCAACCGGTTTTTTTGAAATGTCAACTATTCGAACTATTCGAAAACCGGTTTTTGGAAAATGTCGAATAATCGATCACCCTACTGTATACACAGAAAAAAATGAAATTCAAAATTAAACAAAAAATTCATAAAGCCAAGTATTTTTTTAACTAAAATAGGACCTATCACGAAATTCGTAAAATCAAGTACTCAAATTCGTAAATTCTTTATTGAAAAAATTTCAGGATTTTTCTTATTAAAATAATATACTATTTACGAAAAACATTAATAAATAATCGCAACATTTCCAAACAATTATTTTACTGAAACAATAACACAAGTTATTAGTATTTGTACTGAAATTCAAGCAAATAGGTTATCTGAAACAGTTAAATTATTTATTGTATTTTGGCAATAATAATAAGCAAAATTTTTTATTGAATCTATAAAAATTTTGTTAAAAAAATATATATTGAATTTTAACAAAAATTTTACTAATTCTATAAAATTAAAATTTGTAGAAAAAAGTACTTATATACTTACAACAAATTTATTTCACATTCTAGAAACTATTATTTGTACTGTGAAAACTGAAACACTTATACATTAAATGTTATAAACCAAGTAAGAATTATATCATTTCATTTTAGTACATTCCAAAACTAGTTTTATTGTTGTATTCCATATGCTGACATATAAATAAAACTCAAACAAAAACATTTATTGAACCAGTAAAAATATTTACTGAAAATTAAATTTATTTCAATAAAGTGTTTGTTAGAAAATATTTTCCTTCTGCGTGAAAATCAAACAAATTCGTTATAAAACCAAATAAAAATTTTTATAAAAATCGAAATTAAATTTAAGCAAACGATTGTTAAGAAAAAAAAATGTGCATATTTTTTTCTGTGTACTTAAAAACGTTCTTAGTTCTTTAAGGTTAATCTTATATGGGAGCTAAGACAACTTATGGACCGGTCCAGAAAAACTTCCGTATAATGATTTATATACATATATACAAAATACACATTTATGTCAAATTTTATACCTATGTATAAAATGTGCGTTTAAGTAATTTTTAGAAATGGTCCTTTTATGGGAGTTGTGACCAATTATGGACCGATCAGGAAAGAATTTCGTATAATGATTTAAATGCAAAAAAATATCAATTTTAATTTTACTCCAATAGCTTTATTAATCAATAAAATATGTGCGTTTATGTGACTTTAGGAAGCGGACTTTATATAGGAGCTATGAGCAATTAAGGGCCTATCCGGAAAAATTTCGCAGAGTGATTCATATGTGCACAAATCATATTTTATCCAGATATATTTATCTGATAATGAAATATGAGCGTTTAAGGGATTTTTTGAAGTGGACCTTATATAGAAGCTGTTACCAAATATGGACCGATACAGCAAAAATTTGGTAGAATGTTTTATATGCCTATCCGGAAAAAATTTCATAGAGTGATTTATGTAAAGACAAAAGATATTTGTGTCGAATTTTTTTAAGATAACTTTATTTGGCAATGAAATATGTGCTTTTAAGTGATTTTCGTAAGTGGGCCTTATATGGGAGTTATGACCAATAATGCACCGACCCGTAAACAATTTGTAAAATGATTTTTACGTACACCAAACATTTTCAAGTCGAATTTTATCCCAATAGCTTTAGAATTCAATGACATATATGCGTTTAAGTGTTTTTGGAAGTGGACCTTATATGGGAGCTATGACCAATTATGGGCCTATCCGGAAAAAAATTCGTAGATTGATTCATGTTTAGGTAAAACTTATTTGTGCCGAATTTTATCAATATAGCTTTACTTGGCATTGAAATATGTGCTTTTAAGTGATTTTCGGAAGTGGGCCTTATATGGGATCTATGACCAATTATGGACCGATCCGTAAAAAATTTTGTAGAATTAATTCTATGTATACAAGACAGATTTATGTCGAATTTTATTCCGATAGCTTTATAATTATAAGAAATATTTAAGTGATTTTCGGATGTCGACCTTATATGGGAGCCATGATCAATTATGGGCCTATCCGCAAAAAATTTGGTATAATAATTTGTATGTACACAAAACATATTCAACTCGAATTTTATCATCATAGCTTTATTCATCAATGAAATATGTGCGTTAAGGTGATTTTCGGAAGTGGACCTTATATGGGAGCTATGACCAATTGTGGACCGACTGAGATCTACGTTGACAATATGATTTATGTTCATATTATATTTACATGTATAAAATTTTGTGTTGATACCGATATATTTGAGGTAGATATTAACGATAAACTAATTTCCGAGAATATATACCATTGTATGGGGCCTATGGGAAATATTCCATCGATTGTAAAGATTTTGAACATAATTGATCACTGCCCTGAAAAATTTAAGTGTGACAAAATTCATCGAAATATCTTTGGTAGTTTCTGAGAAAACTTCAAAAGAATTATAAAAAAAAGTCATTTTTTTTGAGGTAGTCTGAAATTTTTACTCATAACTTTTTACGTTGTGAACCGATTTCGCTGCTTTTCAATACCAAACTGCCTAGGATAATAATAAATATTTCGGGTGAAATTGGCTGATTTCCTTTGCTTAGTTTTAACGTGAGCGTGTTTTACACAGACAGACAGACAGACGGACATAGCTAAATCGACTTAGAATTTGATAAGGACCCAGAATATATATACTTTGTTGGGTCTTAGATGAATATTTCTTGGTGTTACACACCGAACGACAAACTTGTATATATATCACCACTGATAGTGGTGGAGGGTGTAATAAAAAAATTTTGTGAAAATTTTACTTTTTCAGTGAAAAATAAACTATTCTAATGCCAAATAACTTTTTAGTGTGGCTATAGTCTAGTCATAGTCTAGTCATAGTCTAGTCATAGTCTAGTCATAGTCTAGTCATAGTCTAGTCATAGTCTAGTCATAGTCTAGTCATAGTCTAGTCATAGTCTAGTCATAGTCTAGTCATAGTCTAGTCATAGTCTAGTCATAGTCTAGTCATAGTCTAGTCATAGTCTAGTCATAGTCTAGTCATAGTCTAGTCATAGTCTAGTCATAGTCTAGTCATAGTCTAGTCATAGTCTAGTCATAGTCTAGTCATAGTCTAGTCATAGTCTAGTCTAGTCATAGTCTAGTCATAGTCTAGTCATAGTCTAGTCATAGTCTAGTCATAGTCTAGTCATAGTCTAGTCATAGTCTAGTCTTAGTCTAATCTAATCATTGTCTATTCATAATTTAATCATAGTCTAATCTAATCATAGTCTATTCATAGTTTAATAATAGTCTAGTCAAATTCTAGTCATTGCCTAGTCATAGTTAAGTCGAATGAATTTTTCATATATGATTTAAGTTTAATAGTATTAATCGCATATGTTTGCTGGGTACATATATATGTATGTAAATAGCTACTTATAGAATTATGTGTGAATTACACAAGCAGCCGCATACATTCTTTTGCGTGAAAATTTCTATCTCTACAGGCATTTTTTTACAAATATCACAACCTTGCATGCCTTTAACTCCCACAATAATTGAACCGAGATCCGTAAGCCACCTGCAGCATGAGACGAAAATAAAATCGTAAAACATTTTCTTCGAAATTCTCGAAAACCATAAAAATTTAAGATACATTAATGTTTAAGTTGAATTTTTAAATGAAAACAGACTTTATCATAGGCTTTTCTATAAAGCGAACAACATATGGCTGCAAGTAGCAACGTGATGCAACTAAATTATGCAATGTTCCTTTAACTTCCAACCAGCATCATTATCTTCATCGTCGACAACAGTAATACACGTTCCAACATTCATCTTTAGCTCTCTCAACACATACATACATATATACTATGTAACTACATAATCATGATGGTGCTATTATATTTTTGTTGCACGTTTCACAGATGCCCATGATGATGCAGCACCACAATATAAACAAAATGTTACATGTTGTTGAAAGCAAACAAATAAAAAGAAGAACTATAGTAGCTTCTTTTCTGTGCAGTTTTTATTTCTAAGAAAAATTTATGATGTACACTTAACATTAAATTGTGGAAGGGGTTGGTGTAATAATGTTTATAAAGGTAGATTCCGGCAGTTTGGAAGGTCAGGCCAGAACTAGGTATTTATGGTTGCCACTAGCTATTTAGGGTTACCACTAGGGGACAGTAAAGTGACGACGCAGGCATTATGTATTGGTCATTGCAAAATAAGTTCTTAAGTACAAGTCATTGCCATGTTTTTGTTGGGTATATATGTATGTATTTATTTTAAAACGTACTCAAAATATGAATAATAAATTAAGTGCAAAAGAAAACTCTTAACTCTCTAATATTACATTATACATATTATTTTGAACCTGAATTGAATAATTAGTCAAATCATTGCCCTTTAGTTTTTTACGAGCAATTATAATTTGTTTTTAATTGTAAATAATTTTTCCTGCTATTTACAACCATAAATATAAATAAAATTCTACGAAAAGAAACAAAAGACTAAGCAGAAAAAGTATAATTCCTTAATTTGGCATTACGTCACAATGACAGAAAAATTAATGCTAAACAATCAAGTAATCTTAATGATTTATTACACAAACGAAAATTATACTCAAAAAACACTTTCCTTAATTTTTATATTTTATTCAGTTAGTTATGCTTAAAAGGCAAAAAAAAAGAAATTCATTTACTTTTTCAGACAAGTCATACGCTCACTTAAATATTTTTTGACATTTTGTTTTTTGCATTTCAAGAAGGCGTTGTACCTTATTTTTAATCTATTTTGCTTATTTATTATTTTTTTTTTCTCTTACTCAACTGCAAAAATGTATAAATGTCAAAAACCTGAAAAAAGAGTAAAAATATAAAAAATAAATAAATCACGAGTTTGTTAACCCACATCATAAAAGTTTTTAGCTGAAAGCAACAGAAGGAAGGAAAGTAAAGGTATTTTTAAACCCTATTAAAAGACAATGAAACTGAATGATGTTGCAGAGCAAAAATTACTTTTAAACTAATTATATTTTATTATTTTTGTTCTTTTATTATTTATCATGATAACTGACAATAATCAAGCTTCAATGTCAAATGTAAAAGATATTAACAGGAAAATTATAAATTTGTTTATTTTAGTACTAATTTTAGAATGATCACTTTTACAAAGGGATTGACATTTGAAAGAAAATTAAAAAAAGGCAGGAAGATTTTACATTTTTAAAAGGTCTCATATTAAGTCAAGATAGGTTTTTAGTAATCATCATCTACTTTAGAAATTCATCATTTCTTAACCGTTAGTTTAATATGTACATATATCTAAGTACTTGTCCTCTCACCTACTTAGGTCTATATACATACATATTTTGAATTTAACTACTGAATCAATTGTTGAATTAATCTACGGAATTTGAGGAATCCATAAATTTCTCAGAATAAATCTTTTTATGTCGATTTTTATACCAAACCTATTTTCTGCCTAATATGTTTGGTGGGTCCTTATAACATTTGTGATAGAGGTTCTGGTTATTATTGAGCAGTACCTCGTTTCTGCAATTGTCTCGAATCGAGAAAAAACTTAAAATATATTAGTCTTCCAGTTTTTAACAGTGTGACTCTGATTATTTTTGAACTGTACTCATTAAAATTTAATAAGAAATTTTTAAATTTCTTGTATTCACCCTGTTTTACACGAGATGATCATGAATTTTTCGACAGATTTTCTCGATGCGAGAATTACAGAAACGGGGCACAGTTTTATGTACAATTTTTTTGCAATTCTGATATTGTTAAGCCAGTTTTGAAAGTTAAAAGGGACATTATATGAGGGATATTCATTGTTCTTATTGGACTCTAAGACGCTATAGCAACGTCAGTCCAAATATCCGTCTGTCTGTTGAGAGAACGACAGCTTTTGAATAAGGAAAGCTTACGACCTGAATTGATGTAGTTTATATGGTAATTAAAACGGACTTGCAAAGCCGCAATGCAGCTACCTCCCTCCTAGGTTTATTTATTAAATACTCATAATTATGTTAATTATAATCCATGCCCCCCCAATTACGACATGTTGAAGTTTCGTAAGAACCAAAATCTTCTCTACCCCTCATATAACCCTCCCACAGTGGGGCAGAATGGAAATTTTTTGGAAATAAATCTGGCATTTCTAAACGGCTGATCCGATCGGGATAAAAAGCGTAGCCAAGGAGTATTCGAGTTTAAGTTTTGAAGATGAACCCTGCAGATGCCCCAGGGACGGCGCTGTGGCGGCTCAAAGTAGGGTACCTACGACATGTAAAATTTTTAAACTCGTGCCATTTTTTTGTTTTTCACCCAAATACAAAGATTTTTATATTTTCTGAAAGCGCTCGACGACATACTACTTATCTCTTATAATATCAGAGTTATAGGCATTTAAAAATTTAGTGATACAAAATTTACCATACCTTGGTCCGCCTTTTTTTGAATACCGGGCGTAATTTTGGACCAAATGTTAGTTAGACAACAAAATTTCCAATAATATACAAAAAATTTCAGATCAATATCATTTACAGATCCAAAAATATACGTTTTTTAATTTAAAAATTCAAAAAATTTTAGATTTTTGCCGTTTTTTTGCCAAAAATGTGTCTTAACTCTTTTATTAATAAAATAAAATTTTCTTTAAGAACATATAACAATTATAGTTTTCTAAAAGGTATCTTTACGCAGAACGCTTTGGCGTAAAAAATTTGTCCTATTTTTTGAAAATGTTGCCACTGCGTCCTTCCGAATATGACCTATTTTTTATCAAAACTTCAACTTTGGGCGACATGTTCTAAAATCCCAAAGCTGTGATCAGAAAACTGAAAGCAGTTTTGGAAACCTCAATATGTTTTCTATTTACTCCAAAAGTACTTTCCCAGCCCTAAAAGAAATGTGGACCCTATGCGCAAAAAAGTAAAAAATCCCATTTTTGGGATTTTCATTCCCATTTTTGGGAATTGCGGGATGCCCTTTGACCTTTTTAATTTTTGCATTTTCTTATTTGAAATGACAAATTTAACAAGCGTTGAAAATTTCATTGAGTTTTGTTCATAAATAAAGATTTTGTCATATATTACATGTTTGTTTAATTTCTAAAACTATGATTTATATCAAAATTTTAATAGGGTCGCAGATAGCTACAACAATTTAGTCCATATTTATCCCTTAATATCTTTTTTTAGTTAGATATGGAAATTCTCGACCCTGTACAAAAAATTTGAAGCCAATATCTCAATTACATTCAAAAATATGTTCATTTAAACCTGTGTCCTTTAATTTCATCTTTTTCATATTTTAGTATTAAGTATGACAGAACATACATTTGGTGTTGAATAAAATATTTGGAAAATTTTTAAAAATTATTTAGTTAATTATTTTATTAAAGACTATAACATTGTATATACAATAAAAAAATTATAATTTTATTATGAGCCACGCACAACAACACCTAAATCACCCCACACAAACCACCTTTCCCGCCCACCGAAATATAAAACACAATTTAATACAATATCATCAGTTAGTATAATAGCTTTTTATACCCTCCACCACCATCAGTGGTGATAGAGGGTATATATAAGTTTGTCGTTCCGTGTGTAACACCAAGAAATATTCATCTAAGACCCAACAAAGTATATATATTCTGGGTCCTCATGAAATTCTGAGTCGATTTAGCTATGTCCGTCTGTCCGTCTGTCTGTCTGTGTAAAACACGCTCACGTTAAAACTAAGCAAAGGAAATCAACCAAATTCACCCAAAATATTTACTATTATCCTAAGCAGTTTGGTATTGAAAATCAGCAAAATCGGTTCACAACATAAAAAGTTATGAGTAAAAATTTCAGACTACCTCGATAAAATTACGTTTTTTTTTTCATAATTCTTTTGAAGTTTTCTCAGAAACTACTAAAGATATTTCGATGAATTTTGTCACACATTATTTCTTCATGGCAGTGATCAATTTTGTTGAAAATCTTTAGAATCGATCCAATATTTCCCATAGCCCCCATACAAAGGTATATGTATATTCCCGGAAATTAGTTTATCGTTAATAACTCCCTCAAATATATCGGTATCAACACAAAATTTTGTACATGCAAATATAATATGAACAGAAATCATACTGTTAACGTAGATCTCAGTCTGTCCACAATGGGCCATAGCTCCCATACAAGGTCCACTTCCGAAAATCACCTAAACGGACATATTTCAATTATGAATAAAGCTATTGTGATAAAATTCGAGTTAAATATATTTTGTGTACATACAAATCATTCTACCAAATTTTTTACCGATCGGTCCATTATTGGTCATAGCTCCCATATAAGGCCCACTTCCGAAAATCATTTAAAAGCTCATATTTCATTGTCATATAAAGCTATCTTGATGAAATTCGACACAAATATGTATAGTCTAAATATAAATACCCCTACGAAATTTTTTCCGGATAGGTCCATATTTGGTCATAGCTCCCATATAAAGTCCCCTTCCGAAAATCACTTAAACGCATATATTTCATTGAATTATAAAGCTATCGGGATAAAATTCGACACAAATATGTTTTATATACATTCAAATCATTTCACCAAATTTTTTTACGGATTGGTCCATTTTTGGTCATAGCTACCATTTAAGGCCCACTTCCGAAAATCACTTAAAAGCACATATTTCATTGTCAAATAAAGCTATCGTGATAAAATTCAACACAAATATATTTTGTCTTTATATGAGTCACTCTACGAAATTTTTCCCGGATAGGCTCATAATTGGTCATAGCTCCCATATAAGGTCCACTTCCGAAAATCACTTAAACGAATATTTTTCATTAAATTCTAAAGCTATAAGGATAAAATTCGACTTGAATATGGTTTGTGTACATATAAATCATTCTACCACTTTTTCCCCGGATCGGTTCATTATTGGTCATAGCTCCCATATAAGTCCCACTTCCGAAAATTACTTAAACGCACATATTTCATTGTCAAATAAAGTTATCTTGATAAAATTCGACACAAATATGTTTTGTCTTTATATGAATCACTCTACGAAATTTTTTCCGGATAGGCTCCCATAGAGGGTCCGCTTACGAAAATCACTTAAACGCACATATTATAATAAAGATATCTGGATAAAGTACGACTTGAATATGCTTTGTGAGCATATAAATCAATCTACCAAATTTTTTCCGGATTGTTCCATATATGGTAATATTTCCTTCAAAAAAATCACTTAAACGCACATATCTCATTATCAAATAAAGATATCTTAATAAAATTCGACACAAATATGTTTTGTGTAAGGTCATAGCTCCTATACATATAAAGTCCACTTCCGAAAATCACCTAAACGCACATATTTCATTAATTAATAAATCTATTGTAGTAAAATTCTACTTGAATTTTTTTTGGCATATAAATCATTATACGAAATTTTTTCCTTATCGGTTGATAATTGGTCACAACTCCCATATAAGGACCATTTCCGAAAATTACTCAAATGCACATTAACAATCAAAATTATCGGGATAAAATTCGACATAAATGGGTATTTTGTATATATAAATCATTCTACGGATTTTTTCTTCCGGATCGGTCCATAGGTTGTCTTAGCTCACACATAAGGTATACTTCTGAAAATCACTTAATACCACTTAATTCGTAATTAAATGATTATATCCGGATAAAATTCAAAATGAGTATGTGCTGTGTACAGATAAATCATTATATTAAAATGTTATCAAACTGGCCTATTAATATACATTTTTCTAGACCTAATTAAAATTAATTTGACATATGCATAAATCTTAGTACCCTCAATAAGGAAACAAAAATTTTGCCAAGTTATCTAAAAATTATATAGTTAAATGGGTTTCAATAAAAAGTAGCTTCGTGGTGGAGGGTATTTAAGATTCCGCATATCCGAATATAGCACTCTAACTTGTTTTATTTGAACTGTTTATCTTAAACATAATACAATTAATTCTTATAACCTACTTATATAGTTAATTCCTAACACTACTTATTTTCTATAAAATAATCGGTCATATCGGTATACATATCCAGAAGGTAATATAAGTCCTTTAAATCTTTCTTGTTTTGAGATGATAGAGTTTCATAACAAATCCATCTTTTTCGCATAGTTGAAAGAACAGGATCAGAAGATAGAAGTATACTATTAAAAATATCTTCATTCTGTGATTGCCTGGAGCATTTTCTTGAGCTGAATAGTTGAACATGCTTAAAATCTCGATTCCTCGCTTCCTGGGCTTCTTCTGTTAACTCTCCAAGTGGAAGAATATTCGATTCAATTATTATTTGACCATGACACAATACTTTGTGTATACAAGTAATTTTGAAATTTCAGATGTATATTCCCCAAATCGATTTCCATTAATTTTATGTTTACTATTCAGTGCCATTAAAATAATGTTAACTCTTCGAAGCAACTCCTTGTCGATTCAAGTTATTTTTGAAGTAATTTCAAAATCACGATAAAACCTTCTCGCCGTATTACCGTCATTTGTACTAACGCAACTTGGAAGTGGTTTGTCGATGTTTCATCCCATCTGAACTTTAAATTCTTCTTGGATTCTGCTTTTTTCCGCAGCTCTCAGTTCTTTCAATTCTTCATTATTTTTTGTTGATTTAGTAAGATTCTCTGGCACACTTCTATATTTGAGGTCGTATGCTATGTGTAAGAAGTAATCCAAAAATCGTATTCTGGCATGAAGTGGTGAAATTCCGAAAGACAGGACTTTTTCATTAATACTTCTGCTTTTGTTTATATTTGAGAATTGCGACTTTTTCTCATTACATATTGAGCATCTCCAGAAGGAAGAAGTTTCTGTTATGGCATTGCTGACCTTTCCATCAATCATTGTTAAGCTTAGCTGATATGATACGTTAATAGAGAATTCCTTTATTTTTATGCAAATGGGCTCCAGTGCATTTATTTCATCTTTTAAATATTCCACTAAATCTTTTGTTGTTTTCTTTGACTCCTTTATATATTCAAATCCAATGGGTCTACAAAAATTTTTTGAACCCGGAGTTGTATTGATCCATATATCTTCAAATGAATTTCCGATGCTTGACGATGATGGATTAAGGGAATATGAACGAATTCGTAATGGCACTAATGATGACATAAATACACTTTTGTAGTCTGCTAATGTCCGACTTCCACAAGCTTGTTTCTATTCTGGAAGTGCTGATAAACCGTCACATCCCCACTTACACATTAAAACAACATCACAGTTATGAATTTTCCTTAATTGGTCTTCTGAAAAGTCTGACACAATTCTTGCTTGATGCTGTGTTTTAGAGCAAAGATGATATATCAATACAAGCTTCCACATCATCAACAGCAATAGGTGATGGTAGGATAGTTTGTTTTTTTTCCTGGATCGTAAGTGGATCCAAAGTAAAAAATTACGAATTGTCTACCTATTAACATTTAGGACTATATTACTATAACCTGTAATTCAGTCATGATTATTTCTTATTAGTGAATGAATCGAAATTATCATTACCTGTATATTTTTACCTACATGATCATAAACGAAACAGAACGAAATGATCTGTCGAAAAAATTTAGGTAAAAAATAGTTGTAAATTTCTGAAAATTTAAGCATAATAGGACCTTTCAATTATAAGGATACGCAAACAAATAGAAAATAGGTAAATATAAGATTTAAATATGTTCTGTCATATTTAATACTAAAATATGAAAAATATGAAATTAAAGGATACAGGTTTAAATGAACATATTTTTGAATGTAATTGAGATATTGGCTTGAAAATTTTTGTAAAGAATCGAGAATTTCCATATCTAACTAAAAAAAGATATTAAGGGATAAATATGGACTAAATTGTTGTAGCTATCTGCGACCCTATTAAAATTTTGATATAAATCATAGTTTTAGAAATTAAACAAATATGTAATATTTAGAAATGCCAGATTTATTTCCAAAAAATTTCCATTCTGCCCCACTGTGCCTCCTTATAGAAACATTTGATAAATGGTCGATTTATAAAGACATATGTCCATATATTCGATGTAAATAATTCGAATCTTTTATTCCAATCAAGCCAATTTCTGAAGCCTATTCCATCGATCGTAACAAATACTTAGTAGCAGAAGTGGACATGCTCTAGATCAAAATATCCCTACCATTTATTTCTAAATAAATATTATTTAACAGATTTTGCAACATGTGACCCTGCGTGGTCATGAACGAATATTGCACATTCATATCTGACCTATGGCCATTATGACATTTTCAGAAAAGTGTCAACGAATAATATCTATGAGTTTCAAATAGTATATTGTAATAACTTAATGCCATACCTTTTTCGAAATACTTTGGAGTTTAAAGACCCTGCGTCTTTTTAGGAACAATTCTATCGTAGAACAAGTGAGAGTGTTATATTCGTCTGTGCCGAATCTCATATACCCACCATCAAACTGTATGTCGTAAAAGGAATGCTCTCCTATAAATATCAGGGTGATATTTTAAATACATATGTATATCTTAAGTCTAAATTATTGACGGAGGACTTTTGAATTAAAAAAATATTTATTTTTAAAAACAAAATATTTTTGTTAAATTTTTAAACCGTGAACATACATTTTTATGTACATGGGCAGTAGGGTCAATTATGGACCGATTGTAGTAAAGTTATTCGTTTCGAATTTTATCGCTCTACTCGTAGTTTTAATTCAGTCATGAGAGTAAGAGTAAGTTTCTAAAGGGGACCTTATAAACGGGTAGGGTCAATTTTGAACCGAACTAAAATTTTGTATATAGATTTTGTTTTGTATAGAACTTGTTTTGTATAAAACTTTCATTGCTAATAAGAGGCAAAACCCTTTCCTGAAGGGAGCCTTATATATAGGATAGGATCAGTTAAATCCTCATTAAATTCGGAATGATTTTGTTTCTACTCGTAATTTTGTGAATCCTACTCGTCAAATTAACTGAAGAGGACCTTATATGTGGGTTAGGGTGAATATTTGGTTCATATAAAACAACATCGCATTATATGGCATTTTTATGTCAATAATTAGCGGTAAGGTAAGTTTCTGAAGGGACGCTTATATGGGCGAGTAAGGTGAGCTACCGACACATTTTCGTTCCTATATCAAAGTTTCTTATATCAAATTTCATAAATGTACACCTAATTTTCTGAAGGGGACCCTAGAGTAAATTATGGTCCGATACACATACAATTCATGTCGAATATCATCTCTAACTCGAACTTTTGAAATAAATATGCCCGTTAGCTGTTTTTCGAGGGTCCACTTGTATGGGGCTATCCGAAAATGTGCACCGATATCGCCCATTTTCAATACCAAACAAACCTTACATATAGAAAATATTTGAAAAATGTTAACCCACTAACTCATGCCGTTCGGACTCTATCGTGCTTTCAACAGATAGACGGACGGACATGGCTTGATCGTTTAATAAGTATCCATAATATATATACTTTTATTGGTTTTTGACAAATATTTCGATGTGTTACAAACGGAATGACAAAATCAATTTAACCCCCATCTTTTTTGATGGTGAGTATAAAAAAGTGTCTCTATGAAGTCATATAAAAATATACCAATTCAATTGTTTTTTAAAAGTTTAACGTAACGTTTGCATTTGTTACAGGTTCCCTGTGATGGTCTGATTATATTTCAGAAACTCATAATATATAGGGCCATTTTGGGTTCACCTAATACAGAGCATTTCACTATAGCATTAATAAGTGTCTTTGGTTCCGCTGATTGGCCGGATTTCACATACGATCTATTATAGTAATGTTCTTCAAACTTTATTGGCTGACCTTGTCCATCGTTGTCTTCCCGGTCAAAAAATCACCATTTCTGAATAGCACAAATCATCTTTCGCACGTTGAAGCACATGGAACACATTCAGCATCGGTGAGCAATTTGTGTTCTTTAAATATTCTACACCACTTTAGTTCGGGTAATCGGCTAAGAATTATTTCAGAGATATCTGTCCGACCTTCTTTTTCTAATTGTCTGTCTGTCCGTCTGCCCGTCTATATATAATTCTTGTCAAATTTTATTAAAATGGAACTACAGTTTTAATTCGTAAGACGAAATATCTCTATCATGCCACAATAGATTGATGGTGCATTTAAAAATTTTCTTTATGGCCAATACTTAAATTGCAGCACTTACCAAGTCGGTTTTGATTTTTAAGAAATAAAACTCACTTTATTTTCAAATTTGAATATTTGCATTTTTTTAAATAACAGCAAAAAATTGTTTTTTATTAAAGTTTGTTCTTTTGTTATAATATTTATTGTTAATACTTAATATCAATTTATTATAGTTGCAGTAATTTTACAATATTTATTTAAATTTGTTATTTTTAGTTTGTTTATGTTTTAATGCATTTTTTAATAAATATATAAATAACAAATGAATTGAATTTGTATCATCAATATTTAAATGTTTTATGTTTAGTTTTACTTAATTTGTTATTTATTTGTACATTTATGTAAATAAAATAAATAGAAAAATATCAATTGAAATGCTAGATTAAATTTATTTATTTAAATATTTACTTATTTATTTATTTCACATGCAAAATTTGCCAGGGCATAAGTTAAGAGGAAAACTTTCATTTATTTATGTTAAACATATTTTATTATTTAGTTAAATATTTTAAAGTGTTAATTTTATATACAATTTAAATAACATAAATTTGCACTTAAACAATTAATTCAGCAAAAATAAATTAAGTTTATAGTTAAGAGTTTACAAATTGATAAACAAATGGCTAAATGTTAATTTAATTAAGTATTTTTGTTGAATTTATTTATATTATTTATTAATAGGTATAAGTATTTAAATTTAACTTACAAGCTCAAAGACAATTAATTCCCTAAATATAAGTATTGAAATTTGCTTTTAATTAAATATTGTTGCATTTTTACAAACGAGTATTGAAATGATTTATTTAAATACACTTTTTGTTAAATTTTTATACAATTATTATTAAATTTATTATTATTTTGTTATTTGTGTAAATATTAATTTCTTTACTTTAAGCGTATTGCCCTACCCCTTTTTAATTTACCAGACCTAGTAAATACTTGCAAACTAATCTCCTCCCTACGACTACTACAACTACTGCTCCCCGCCACCTCGGTTAGGGGCTACAACTGTGTTCGTTTCCCGTTCGTATTGCTGCCGATATCCATCACCAACGGATGACAGATTTCATAAACAGGAACTTTCAAACTCGTCTTACGGACCCCCAAACTATTCGATGAACTTGAATTTGTGGGTCCAAATGAACGTCATCTGTCGTTCGAACTCATTTCGGAATGATGCAACTCCGACTCATCGCCAAACGAATGGGCCGCTGCACTGGGTGTTATGCTGGGTGTACGTGCTCGTATGCGTATGGCTGACATATCGGAGCCACGTCTAGAAGTTTTCATATTGATACTTTTGCCGGAACAGAAGCATTTGCATATGATGCGTTTAAAGGCAAAACGGAAATCCTTAGAGAATAAAGCATAAATCATGGGATTAACAGCGGAATTGCAATAGCCCAACCAAAATAGTACGGAAAATAACAAAGGATCTATACAATCTTCACAGAAAGGCCTTATAATGTACATGGTAAAAAATGGCAACCAACAGAATATAAAGAGACCCACTATAATGGCTAAAGTTTTGGCAGCCTTTGTCTCCATGCGAAACCTTTTCACTTGGGCTTTAATATTTCTCTTGCCCATTTTCTTATTGGGTCTATTCTGTTGATGTTCACTAGTATTAGAAGTTCTTCTCAACATATCCGGCATATTTTTACCCACTTGCAAATAACAACTACTATCGTGTTGATGCTGATGTCTATATAACTGGGTCTCATTACAATCCCGTCCATTATGTGAACCATAGTGTACGGCAAACAACATATTACCACTACTAGCCGATGATGCTCGATGTTCTCTTCCTCTTTCGAGATGATGTATGCTATCATGACCATGTGCTAATTCCGAAATATTATCATTCGAAGGATAAGAAACGGAAATTTTGATTTTATCATGATTATTATGCTGCCTACGGGTAGAGTATTTACTTAATCTCTCGGGAGATGGTGTACCTAAAGTCGTGGTAGTACTTTGTGTACTACCATTGCTGTGTGTGGAATCGTGTTGATTAGAACCTCGTCCCCGATGGATTCGTAGAGTGAGTCGTTGTTCATCGAAGCGAGAGCCAATACCCTTGGAGCCTAGAAGAGAAACAAGTAGATATCTTTGTGAAATTCTTAGTTAATAAATGAACATTAAAGTGTATATATTATGGTGGATCTAAAAATTAAGAATTGGGTTTCAAACATTAATTTCTTTCCATAAAAATGTATTGCTAAGAAAAATGTTTTAGAAAATGTTTAGTTGACATTAACATTTTAATGAAGATAAATCGCTAACACGAATCGAAACTGAGAGACAAAACAAGTCTGGGGGTCTACATTGAAAACCTGGAAACTGAGATATACTACTGCTTCCATTCCATTAATAGATCAGTATATCTACCAAAACTTTGCATGAAAAGAGCCCATGCAAAGAAATAAATCGCTTTTTTAAAATTTCAACAGAATACTTATTCTTCTAATAAATGTTTTATAGAAATGTTATCGTTGATACGAAATATCACTTCCATTCTTCGAAATAATTCCATATGCCTAATATCTAACTCTTCTATTTTAATTAGCTCAATGATGCTACCAATTAAAGTTTATCTATTATTATCCTTTTAATTGTCATAACAACAAATAACATAAATGTCAATTATTGTTATCTACTTATCTCGAAAACATTTTCTAAGAACTTGTTAACATTTACTTAGAAATCCAATCACTCACACTTTAGAGACAAACACAACAAATTTCTAAATTAGTTGTCATATTCTTTTACCTTTTTTCCCCATTAACAAGAGTGTTATATTCGACTATGCCGAATCTTATATACCCACCATCAAACCGTATGCCATAAAAGGAATGCTCTCCTATAAACATTAGGTTGATATTTGAAATAGGGCTTAACAGCCTGTTTTTCTAAAACAATTTAGTTCTCACACGAACATTTCATTTTATTACGATCAAGTTTAAAATTAGGTTTTTATAAAACATTTGAAAGTTTTCGTTTAAAAATGTCTAAAATGAAATGAGCTTTTTCTATCGTAACAGAACATTATTGCCTACGTATTTCATTTCTGAATTTTTAAATATTTGTTCATGTAGTAATAAGGTGTTTGGTGTTAACCCTAAAAAATAAACAAAAATAAAATAATTTTAGAAAAAAATTGAAATTATGAAAAAAGGTTTTTTTAAAAGCAACATGAAAATTGTATGCAATGTATCAAGAAATTTAAAGGTTTGTATTGCGAATTACATTCTGGTTCAAATGGCCACATATTATTACGTATTTTGGTAAAATTTTCGTTGTTTTTTGGGCAAACGAAAGGCCTTTGCCTATCGTCTATTTCTGACATTTCTTTCGTTTATTACGAACGAATTCATTTTCTAAAAACCAAAAATATATGGAAAAATAAAGCTCTTTCGTTGTCACTCACATGAAAATTTATTTTTTCGTTACAAAAACGTAAAGCCAATTTCGTTCGTTATTTTTAAGAACGAAGACAAATTTTCATTTTAGAAAAACAAGCTGTAAGTCAATTATGGACACATCCCATTCGTATTAGAGATTTGTGCTCGTAAGGGGTAGGGTAAATTATGGACCGACCCTCATAAAATTTGGTAGAGAGAATTGGACTCATATAAAACCTATTTATGTCGAATTTCATCGCTATACTCGTATTTTCAAGCCAGTAGTGAGTGGTAAAGTCATTTTTTGAGGAGGACCTGTTATGGGGACTAGGGTAAATTATGGACCGATCCTCATAAAATTCGATACATAGATTTTAGCTCGTAATAAACTTACTTATATCGAATTTCAGCACGTTAAAGTAATTTTTTGGAGGAGACCATATATGAGGGTTAGGGTCAATTATGGACCGATTCTCATAAAATTAGTACCAAACAAACCTTATTTATAAGAAATATTTGTGGAAAATTTCAACTGTCTAGCTCTTTCCGTTCGGACTCTATCGTGTTTTCAACAGACAGACGGACGGACAGACATGGCTAGATCGTCTTAGAATTTAGTAAGGACAAATAATATATATACCTTTATGGGACTATGATTAATATTTCGATGTGTTACAAACGGAATGACAAAATCAATATACCCCCCCCCCATATTTTTCGATAGTGGGTATAAAAATAATCAATAATTTGTTGTGTGTGTGTGTGTTTGCAAACAAAACGGGGGGAAACTAAATAAAATATGCACTGATTATGTGTAAATATTTGATTATTATGTACTACTCCGCCAATTGTGTAATCACAGTTAACTAAAACTGAAAATAGTTTTAGTAGTGATAATAAAAATGGTCATGCTATTCCCACATACCAACAACCTAAATAGCAGGATTACGGCTATAAACAATAGTAAATACACAAACTAAATAATAATAAACTATTTTTATTTAATACATATTGTTGAAGCAATTAAATGCCACAAGTCAATAGAAATATGTACATACATATATAGGAAAAATACAAATACATACATATGTATAATAAAAAAAAATTATAAAAATGTTTTATAACCCGGTAGTTTTAAAAGCAATAGTAAAGGAATTTCCTTTAGATATAATATTTTCTACTTGTATGTATATACATGCATATAAGATACTTATATATAGTGAGTTCGACCGAACTTCTTTTTTTAAATCTTCATTAATTCTATTAGACATCCATTCGAGAAGATTTCTTTTAAAATCAGCAAAAATGGTTTATCAAAGGAGAGATGAGAAAAGAAGAAAGTCATACCAAACTTTTTGCTGTCGTAAAGAAAAAACTAAATGTTTAAATGATCTTATAAACAATCTTCATCAAATATTAAAAAAAAAATTCAAAATCATTTTCAGTTATTCCTAAATTCTAGTGTATTTCTAAAAATATAAGAATCATACTTTATCCATATAAAATTTGAAAAATTTTTCCCTTTACTGCTGGTTTAATGGTCATGTGTACATACATACATATGTATGTACATTTACAATGACATATGTAAGTCTCCTAATAAGTTTAACTTATTTCTCTTTAGTTAAAACAACAATAGCAACTAAAAATAACAAAACAAATAAAACATTAACAGTAATCCATCTTCCAATACCACTCAAAAGAATAGAAACCCAGTAGCTTGGAAAATGTTAATGTATCCCCTTCGTTAAGCCGGCGAAATGTTAAATACTTACTTTATTTGAAGTTTTGAGTATAGATATGTACATTAATATATCATAAGAATGCTTACATATACAGATCTGAAGATGTAATTAATTCTTTAGATGTATAGAAGATATCATAGAAGGTATTAATTGATCTTGCAATATATGATGCATCTACACATAACTATGAAGTATAAATAATTAAATTTTTTATTGGTTTAAATGATAACCTCTCACTAATTTCCTGAAATGGTAAATAAAAAACAGGTTTTTAGATAACCGGATAAAATCTAATCCAAACAGAACTATGGGAAAATCCTACTAATAGTTACACACATACCTACCGAACAAAACCAACAAACCACTAATACATTTACAACGATTCTTAAAGCATTAAGGACCAGCTGTAGTAATGTTTGTATTGGAGTGTTAATAAGTGTGTGTGTTTGCGGGTATTTTAGATGTTGTGTTACATAATTTTTTATAACAATTTTAAGAATTCTTATATATGTATAAAGAAATCCACAAGCCAAACAAAACTTCAATAAAACAAATGGTAAAGAAATCGAAATCAAAAATGGAACAAATATAAATTGTTGTTTTGTGTGAAATGAAAGTGGAAATACTTAATAAGACCCAATGGACGTAAGAAGACACAAACATGTTTGAACATATAAAAATTATAAAAATTTCGATAAAAGTACGTAGATAAATTGATAATTGAACTAACTAACTAACTAACTAACTACTAACTAACTAACTAACTAACTAACTAACTAACTAACTAACTAACTAACTAACTAACTAACTAACTAACTAACTAACTAACTAACTAACTAACTAACTAACTAACTAACTAACTAACTAACTAACTAACTAACTAACTAACTAACTAACTAACTAACTAACTAACTAACTAACTAACTAACTACTAACTAACTAACTACTAACTAACTAACTAACTAACTAACTACTAACTAACTAACTAACTAACTAACTAACTAACTAACTAACTAACTAACTAACTAACTAACTAACTAACTAACTAACTAACTAACTAACTAACTAACTAACTAACTAACTAACTAACTACTAACTAACTAACTAACTAACTAACTAACTAACTAACTAACTAACTAACTAACTACTAACTAACTAACTAACTACTAACTAACTAACTAACTAACTAACTAACTAACTAACTACTAACTAACTAACTAACTAACTAACTAACTAACTAACTAACTAACTAACTAACTAACTAACTAACTAACTAACTAACTAACTAACTAACTAACTAACTAACTAACTAACTAACTAACTAACTAACTAACTAACTAACTAACTAACTACTAACTAACTAACTAACTAACTAACTAACTAACTAACTAACTAACTAACTAACTAACTAACTAACTAACTAACTAACTAACTAACTAACTAACTAACTAACTAACTAACTAACTAACTAACTAACTAACTAACTAACTAACTACTAACTAACTAACTAACTAACTAACTAACTAACTAACTACTAACTAACTAACTAACTAACTAACTAACTAACTAACTAACTAACTAACTAACTAACTAACTAACTAACTAACTAACTAACTAACTAACTAACTAACTAACTAACTAACTAACTAACTAACTAACTAACTAACTAACTACTAACTAACTAACTAACTAACTAACTAACTAACTAACTAACTAACGAACTAACTAACTAACTAACTAAGAAATAACAAAGACATTTGACATAAAGAAAACCTGATATGGGCGGATAGGATCAATTATGAAATTTGCTAAAGATATTTCATAACTTACGTGTAGTTTTATGCTAGTTGTAAGCGTTAATGAGATTTTTTGATGGGTCCTTATAAAGGAGATAGGATCAGTTATGGACCGGTCCTCATTAATTTTTTGTTGATGTAAAACTTGTTTGTGTTGAATTTCCTTATAAAGGAGATAGGGTCAGTTATGGACCGATCCTCATTAATTTTTTGTTGATGTAAAACTTGTTTGTGTTGAATTTCATCACTCTACTGATATTATTAAACCAGTTATGAGCGTTAAAGTGAGGAACTAATATGGCCTCAATTCTAGTCAGATGTCCACCGTACATTAAAATATAATTTTTAGTTGTATAAAACTAAATTTAGCAAAATTGTATGACGATTGCTGTATAATTAACTAATTTTTATTTCTTAAACTGTATGTCTAGGACACTTGTTTGGGGCTTATGCGAAATCAAGGACCGATATTGCTTATTTTCAATACAAAACAAACCATATCAATAGGCAATCACAGAAAAAATAGACAAACTTTTTTTCAATAAACACATGTTATTAATAAATATTACAAAATTCAATAACAAAGCTCATTAATTTAATAAATTTTTTATCAATACGGCAAAATTAAAAATATTACTCAATAAAAAGTAGTTGATAAAGAAATTATCGAATTTCCTCATAAATTCAATAAACAATGTTGCAAAATTAAATAATTTGTCTAATTTTTTGAATTTTGACGGTTATTTCACGTTTTTTCATTCATTTTTTTGCCTTTTCTGTAAAATAAAATATTATTTGGCAACAACAACAACCTAGAAACAAAAAATTCTGCATTTTTTTTCAACAAGGAAGAAAAATAACGGTTATATTTTTTGTTTTGCTTCTGCTTTTTGCAAAAAAACCTGTTTCTTAGAGTATTAAGAATCATGAATAGACAAAACAATGTAGTTATACCCTACACCACTTTAGTGGGGAGGGTATATTGGGTTTGTGCTGATGTTTGTAACGCACAATAATATTGGTCCTATACCCACCTTAAAGTATACCAATCGGCTTAGAATCATTTTCTGAGTCGATTTAGCTATGTCCGTCCGTCTGTCCGTCCGTCCGTCCGTCCATGTAAACCTTGTAATCAAACTACAGGTCGCAATTTTGAAGATAATTCAATGAAATTTGGTACATGATCTTCTATTGTCTCAGGAACGAAGCCTATTGAAAATGGTTAAGATCGGTCCATTATTTCACCTAGCCCCCATACAACTGAACCCCCCAATAGGGCTTGTAATCCTTGTAATCAAACTACAGGTCGCAATTTTGCAGATAATTCAATAAGATTTGGCCCATGATCTTTTATGGTATCGTAGACGATACCTATTGAAAATGGTTAACATCGGTCCTTTATTTCACCTAGCCCCCATACAACTAAACCCCTCGAATAGGGCTTTTAAAATTTGTAATCAAACTACAGGTCGCGATTTTGGAGATAATTCAATGAAATTTGGCACATGATCTTTTATGGTACCGTAGATGAAGCCTGTTGAAAATGGTTTACATCGGTCTATTATTTCACCTAGCCCCCATACAACTGAACCCCTCGAATAGGGCTTTTAAAACTTGTAATCAAACTACAGGTCGCAATTTTGGAGATAATTCAATGAAATTTGGCACATGATTTTTTATGGTACCGTAGACGAATTGAAAATGGTTACCATTTTTGAAAATGGTTACCATCGGTTCATTATTTCACCTAGCCCCCATACAACTGAACTCCCGAATAGGGCTTTTAAAACTTGTAATCAAACTACAGGTCGCAATTTTGGAGATAATTCAATGAAATTTGGCACGTGATTTTTTATGGTACCGTAGACGAAGCCTATTGAAAATGGTTACCATCGGTCCATTATTTCACCTATCCCCCATACAACTGAACCCCCCAATAGGGCTTTTAAAACTTGTAATCAAACTAAAGGTCGCAATTTTTGAGATAATTCAATGAAATTTGGCACATGATCTTTTATGATACCGTAGATGAAGCCTGTTGAAAATGGTTTACATCGGTCCATTATTTCACCTAGCCCCCATACAACTGAACCCCTCGAATAGGGCTTTTAAAACTTGTAATCAAACTACAGGTCGCAATTTTGGAGATAATTCAATGAAATTTGGCACATGATCTTTTATGGTACCGTAGATGAAGCCTGTTGAAAATGGTTTACATCGGTCCATTATTTCACCTAGCCCCCATACAACTGAACCCGCCGAATAAGGCTTTTAAGTTCATAATTATGTTTAATATACTCATATCTCGGCAAAAAGCTGCAATAACCAAGTTGTATACAAGACGAATTCCATAATAATAGGTTCTCATATGACCCTAGCCCCTATGAAAAGCCCCATCAAAATTTCACTTAAATGTCCCCAATTTTATTCAACAATAAACGGCTTAAGTATGTATATCTAAGGCAAGGTACAATTCAACTTAAATGCTTTATTATGGCAACTAAATCACATTATATTTTTGTCAAAGGTGTAGGGTATTATATGGTCGGCCTCGCCCGACTATAATTTCTTACTTGTTTTTGTTTCTTTTGTTTTTAGTTTATGATTAATTGACGTTTGATCTTCTTAAGTGAAAGTGTTTTATATCGTGCGTGTGTAAAAAAGTTAAATAAAATTAAAATATAAATTAAACTAAATAGTAATTAAACTATGTATATAATTACATATAATAGTTATATACATATATAATAGTTATATAATAATTTAATTTGCCAAAATGGTTAGTATCAGTTGTTTTATGTGCAGTGACGTTTAAAATTACACTATACTCCTCCTGGAACAGTGTGTACTAATACATGTCTTATATAAGATAATATGAATACAGTTGTTGACAACACTCTACTTGACTTGTTAATCGAATGGGATTTGGAACATCTTCATAATCATTTTACTGGTAAGAATTTTCAACTACATTGCTAATATAAATCGAACTACACAAAATAATGCATACATTTCTTCCAGAACATCGAATAACAACTAAAGTTTTAAAAATTTTAAATCCTGACCACATACGAACACTTTTTCAAGGTCTTGCAGTCGGGGACCAAGCTCTGTTTGAATCAAACTTAGAAAGCTGGAGAAAAGATGCCTGTGGTACATTAACAACTTTCCCACAAAACGTAATCGCAAAACAAGCAATTTCTTCTGTATTGACCATGCTTCAAAATACAAAAAATAGAAGATCAATTTTACTGTATTATGAGGAAAACAAAATCCTTCACGAAGAGCAGAGGCAGTTGCTTATTAAAACTATTGCAGCTTATATTGAATCCAAGGATATGACTTACTCGATGACCGATTGTAAGGAAATGGAAAAAGAAATATTCTCCATTTTTCTCACCGAAAAATTGGTAAGCTTTATTTCTTTAGAATTTTCACAATTTATTCATGAGTTTTTTTATTTCAGGAATATTACAACAATGGGAAAAGAGGAAAGTTATATTCCAAAATTTATAATTTAAAAATGCTTTCAAAACAAGTTCTTCAACCTAAAGAGCCTGCTCAGGAGGAATGTCATCAAGAATATGGTATAAATACATATATTGATATAGAAATACTTATAATAATAATTATTTTTTTTAGTTTCAGAATCAGATGCCAAATATGCTGTTGAAAATCTCCGTAGTAAAGGTATATCAGCTGACGATTTCGATATCTTTTGGAGAAAGTGCTCGCAATATAGATTTAAACAAATGATAGAATCTAAGTCCACTGCAGATATCTTACATGAATGGCCGGAGTACACAAGACCTTCTGGATTCCAGCTGGTAAGAAATCTAAATTTAATAAATATGTAAATGATCAAATTTTAAATTTATCAATGACAGAAAAAACAATGTATATATTAAACTTTGATGAATTTAAAATGTGATTATGTATTATATATAGTATTGATAACTTTCAGATTGATATTGACTTCCATTTAAAATATAAGGATGCTATGTATTTGACATCAAGATGGAATACATACGAGAACAAATTGTTATATTTGCTGACAACAAAAATTACCAGTTCTTTTGTATCACAACAACTAAAAACGTTAACTTCATGCAATCAAGGTATCAAAAAGTTTTTGTTTGTGCTATTATTTCTATTTAAAGACTTACCCCCTTATTCACAAACAAAATTTTTATTTTATAAACAGTTTATAAATTAGATTTTGTATGGAAATTTTGTTTTAAAAACCTTTTATAAAATAAAAATGTTGTTTGTAAATAAGGGGGTTATTATTTTCAGAATCAAAAACGTTTGGAATAATTTGGAATATAATGGATGAAAAAGGGGCCAAATTAAAGAAAAAATTTTCAGTGTCCGATTCTCAAGAGGCATTCGCTATAATTGCAAATACACAACAAGAACTTAACGTTAAGCTAAATTTGTTAAAGATTCAAAAATTAAATATACAGCCAAAACTTTTAATTATTATTTGTTTTAGATGTAAAAGAAATTTTTGTGTACTTCGATGACATAAAATATCCTATGTGTAGAGTTTTAACAGCTGTTGACATATTATTCAAAAATTTTTTTGTTTTCAATTTGGAATTTCCCAAAGAATCAGAATTATTTTTCAATTTCTTACAAGTATTTTTTTATGAAATAAAAACAGATAAAAAATTTACAAAAATTTTTACTATTAAAAATGAGATTTTAAATCTAAGTAATTTGTAATGTAATTTAGTTAAGATAAACTCATAATATCTATAGTACAAAATTCTATATTATGTTTCGTATACATTTTTGAACTAAAAAATAAAATTGATTTTGTTTTTTTAATTATATAAACTCAATTTTATGTACAAATATCTTAAATTATATATATTTATATTGAATAAACAGCAATATTTTGATTTAATTTAAAATAAAAAACTATAAAAATTTAAAAGCATTTTATTTAAAGAAAAAATATTTGAAATTTGGAATAAATTCAACAACATTTTTGTTGAATTTGGGATAAAATTCAATAAAATTTTGATTGCTTTTCTTTTTTAATACAAGCACAACATTTGTTAGTTCAAATATTATTTTATTGAATTTTTTTTATAATTCTAACAACAAACTTTATTGATTCAAGTAATATTTTTATTAAAAAATGTTAGATTTGCAACAAAAAAATTTATTGTTTTAAGTAAATTTTTATTAAAAAATATTGTTTTTTTAAAAATCATAATTATTGGTTTAAATACTTTTTTATTAGTTATTGCCTAAAATTTCAATAAAATATTTGTTCAATCTGGAAACATACCTTGGTAAAGATATGATGCATATCAATAAAATGTTTTATTAATTCAATAACTATTTTTATTAAGTGAAAAAATTACGAATATATTACAATTTAGGTCATTGGTTTTGCGAAAATGTTGATCACAGGAAATTTGAAAAAAAAAAACAAGTTAGAGTGCTATATTCGGCTATGCCGAATTTTAAATACCATCCACCAGCAAGCTACTTTTTATTGAAACACATTTAACTATCTAATTTTTAGATAACTTGGCAAAATTTTTGTTTCCTTATTGAGGGTACTAACATTTATGCATATGTCAAACTAATTTTAATTAGGTCGAGAAAAATGTATATTAATAGGCCAGTTTGAAAACATTTTAATATAATGATTTATCTGTACACAGAAAATACTCATTTTGAATTTTATCCGGATATAATCATTTAATTACGAATTAAGTGAAAATCACTTTTCAGAAGTATATCTTATATGGGAGCTAAGACAACCTATGGACTGATCCGGAAGAAAAAATCCGTAGAATGATTTATATATACAAAATACACATTTATGTCGAATTCTATCCCGATAACTTTGATTGTTAATGTGCATTTGAGTAATTTTCGGAAATGGTCCTTATATGGGAGTTGTGACCAATTATCAACCGATAAGGAAACAATTTCGTATAGTGATTTATATGCCAAAAAAAAGTTCAAGTCGAATTTTACTACAATAGATTTATTAATTAATGAAATATGTGCGTTGAAGTGATTTTTTTGAAGGAGCTATTACCATATATGGAACAATACGGAAAAAAATTGGTAGAATGATTTATATGCTCACAAAACATATTCAAGTCGTACTTTATCCAGATAGCTTTATTATTCAAAGAAATATATGCGTTTAAGTGATTTTTGTAAGTGGACCCTCTATGGGAGCCTATCCGGAAAAAATTTCGTAGAGTGATTCATATAAAGATAAAACATATTTGTGTCGAATTTTATCAAGATAACTTTATTTGACAATGAAATATGTGCGTTTAAGTAAGTTAAGTTAAGGGACTTATATGGGAGCTATGGCCAATAATGAACCGATCCGGGGAAAAAGTGGTAGAATGATTTATATGTAGACAAAACATATTCAAGTGGAATTTTATCCTTATAGCTTTAGAATTTAATGAAACATATTCGTTTAAGTGATTTTCGGAAGTGGACCTTATATGGGAGCTATGACCAATTATGAGCCTATCCGGAAAAAAATTCGCAGAGTGACTCATATAAAGACAAAACATATTTGTGTCGAATTTTATCACGATAGCTTTATTTCACAATGAAATATGTGCTTTTAAGTGATTTTCGGAAGTGGGCCTTATATGGTAGCTATGACCATTAATGGACCGATCCGCAAAAAATTTTGTGAAATGATTTGAATGTACACAAAACGTATTTTTGCCGAATTTTATCCCAATTTATCAATGAAAAATATGTGTTTAAGTGATTTTCGGAAGTGGACCTTATATGGGAGCTATGACCAATTATGGGCCTATCCAGAAAAAATTTAGTAGAATAATTCATATTTATACGAAATATATTTATGTCGAATTTTATAACGATAGCTTTATTTGACAATGAAATATGTATTTTTAAGTGATTTTCGGAAGTGGGGTTATATGGGAGCTATGACCAATAATGGACCGATCCGTAAAAAAATTTGTAAAATGATTTGCATTCATACAAAACATATTTGTGTCGAATTTTATCCCGATAGCTTTATAATTCAATAAAATATATGCGTTTAAGTGATTTTCGAAAGGGGACTTTATATGGGACCTATGACCAATTATGGACCTATCCGGAAAAAATTTCGTAGAGTGATTTATATGTAGACTAAACATATTCGTGTCGAATTTCATCACGATAGCTTTATATGACAATGAAATATGAGCTTTTAAATGATTTTCGGAAGTGGGCCTTATATGGGAGCTATGACCAATAATGGACCGATCCGTAAAAAATTTGGTAGAATAATTTGTTTGTACACAAAACATATTTAACTCGAATTTTATCGCAATAGCTTTATTCGTCAATGAAATATGTGCGTTTAGGTGATTTTCGGAAGTGGACCTTGTATGGGAGCTATGGCCAATTGGGGACCGACTGAGATCTATGTTGACAATATGGTTTCTGTTCATATTATATTTGCATGAACAAAATTTTGTGTTGATAGCGATATATTTGAGGGAGTAATTAACGATAAACTAATTTCCGGGAATATATACCTTTGTATGGGGGCTATGGGAAATATTGGATCGATTCTAAAGATTTTCAACAAAATTGATCACTGCCATGAAAAAATAATGTGTGAAAAAATTCATTGAAATATCTTTGGTAGTTTCTGAGAAAACTTCAAAAGAATTATGAAAAAAACGTAATTTTTCTCGAGGTAGTCTGTAATTTTTACTCATAACTTTTTGCGTTGTGAACCGATTTTACTGATTTTCAATACCAAACTGCTTAGGATAATAATAAATATTTTGGGTGAATTTGGTTGATTTCCTTTGCTTAGTTTTAACGTGAGCGTGTTTTACACAGACAGACAGACAGACGGACATAGCTAAATCGACTCAGAATTTCATGAGGACCCAGAATATAGATACTTTGTTGGGTCTTAGATGAATATTTCTTGGTGTTACACACGGAACGACAAACTTATATATACCCTCTATCACCACTGATGGTGGTGGAGGGTATAATTATTGGATACCGGGATTTTTGTTATTGAATGTGAAAATTATTTTTTTCTGTGATATTTGTGCACAATCGTGGTTTCAACAGACAGACGGACAGATATGGCTAGTTCGTCTTAGGATTTAATAAGAACCCAGAATAAGTGTATATACTTTTGTGGGTCAACAACCAAAATTTCGATGTATTACACTTTTCAATTCACTTTCGTTTTCGCAATATATTTACTTTATTTGGTCTTAGCGTTCAATAATATTATTATTTTCATTATCGTCTTTTTCATGCTTTAAAACTTTCATTCTGCTTATTAACCTCCCCTGTTCTTTGGTAGTATTTGTAAATTAAAGTTCTTTTGTATTGATTTCCTGAAATACACGTGGATGTCGAAATGTCTCCCATAGCTGTAGTTTAATTTACGCACGACCACATATACACATACAGACATTATTCCTTAATCTATCCAATCATATTGTATTATTAGTTATCGATAAAAATTGCTTTTGGGTTTAACCAAAATGATCCTTATGTTTCGTTGTATATTCTTAGTGAAGAATAGGGCTGCACGAAGAATTTAATGCTTCAAGATCAAGTTTATCGTAGGTTTTCTGTAGGAAATTAATTTCTGCTATATAATTTTGGATCGGCCTAATATACACAATGTGTCTACACTCATTCGATATTTATTTAGACACACGCTCATTCTGTCTAATCAAATACTAGCCCATGTGTATTTGTCTTCTAACGTACATACATACATACATTTATATTTGCCGTTACAGTTATTGGATTATTGGCTGTAGCCAATGTTTGGTTAGTAACAAACTATTGGTATGTGTACGAAAATTATTATTTTCATTTTCAGTTTATTAATAATCATCTGAGCAATAAGTAAGTATTTCTAACTTCTCATTGTCTGGGTTTAGATTTGTTTTTATATGTTTGAAGTATAAGCTATTGGTTCATTTTTACTTCAACAATGGAAATAGGAATGTTGGAAACAAAAATTATCGCAGACATTAAGATTCTCCAGCAAATTTGTCACTGATATGAAGTAATAATTTATAGCTAAACTTTGACATACAATTTCTGCAGAAAATTTATCGCTTACAAATTATTGCCGACATAAATTACACAGGCTTATAAAATTAAAAAAAAATCGAAACCCAAAAACTAAAGTATATAGGATTGGGAAGCGCTGAATCCGATCTCGGCACACACTGTATCCCCCACATTAGGTTTTCCAGATATCATATCATAAATAAAATTTAAAACGTGTCAATTTAAAGTAATGTTTAGAACTGCTCCATCTTATAGAAAAGTATTATTTGGTATCTTGGTTAAAAGTTGGTTGGCCTGTGTTATCTGCTGAATAGCTGTTTAAAAAACACTAAATTCTTTTAGAAAATGTGCTAATGACACAAAGTTAGTTAGTTAGTTAGTTAGTTGGTTAGTTAGTTAGTTAGTCAGTTAGTTAGTTAGTTAGTTAGTTAGTTAGTTAGTTAGTTAGTTAGTTAGTTAGTTAGTTAGTTAGTTAGTTAGTTAGTTAGTTAGTTAGTTAGTTAGTTAGTAGTTAGTTAGTTAGTTAGTTAGTTAGTTAGTTAGTTAGTTAGTTAGTTAGTTAGTTAGTAGTTAGTTAGTTAGTAGTTAGTTAGTTAGTTAGTTAGTAGGTTAGTTAGTTAGTTAGTTAGTTAGTTAGTTAGTTAGTTAGTTAGTTAGTTAGTTAGTTAGTTAGTTAGTTAGTTAGTTAGTTAGTTAGTTAGTTAGTTAGTTAGTTAGTTAGTTAGTTAGTTAGTTAGTTAGTTAGTTAGTTAGTTAGTTAGTTAGTTAGTTAGTTAGTTAGTTAGTTAGTTAGTTAGTTTAGTTAGTTAGTTAGTTAGTTAGTTAGTTAGTTAGTTAGTTAGTTAGTTAGTTAGTTAGTTAGTTAGTTAGTTAGTAGTTAGTTAGTTAGTTAGTTAGTTAGTTAGTTAGTTAGTTAGTTAGTTAGTTAGTTAGTAGTTAGTTAGTTAGTTAGTTAGTTAGTTAGTTAGTTAGTTAGTTAGTTAGTTAGTAGTTAGTTAGTTAGTAGTTAGTTAGTTAGTTCGTTAGTAGTTAGTTAGTTAGTTAGTAGTTAGTTAGTTAGTTAGTTAGTTAGTTAGTTAGTTAGTTTAGTTAGTTAGTTAGTTGTTAGTTTTTAGTTAGTGTTAGTTAGTTAGTTAGTTAGTTAGTTAGTTAGTTAGTTAGTTAGTTAGTTAGTTAGTTAGTTAGTTAGTTAGTTAGTTAGTTTAGTTAGTTAGTTAGTTAGTTAGTTAGTTAGTTAGTTAGTTAGTTAGTTAGTTAGTTAGTTAGTTAGTTAGTTAGTTAGTTAGTTAGTTAGTTAGTTAGTTAGTTAGTTAGTTAGTAGTAGTTAGTTAGTTAGTTAGTTAGTTAGTTAGTTAGTTAGTAGTTAGTTAGTTAGTTAGTTAGTTAGTTAGTTAGTAGTTAGTTAGTTAGTTAGTTAGTTAGTTAGTTAGTTAGTTAGTTAGTTAGTTAGTT
Organism: Lucilia sericata; assembly: GCF_015586225.1. NCBI lineage: Eukaryota > Metazoa > Arthropoda > Insecta > Diptera > Calliphoridae > Lucilia > Lucilia sericata. The sequence continues at coordinate 211,022 of NW_023994376.1, read as the reverse complement.
AGTTAGTTAGTTAGTTAGTTAGTTAGTTAGTTAGTTAGTTAGTTAGTTAGTTAGTTAGTTAGTTAGTTAGTTAGTTAGTTAGTTAGTTAGTTAGTTAGTTAGTTAGTTAGTTAGTTAGTTAGTTAGTTAGTAGTTAGTTAGTTAGTTAGTTAGTTAGTTAGTTAGTAAGTAAATACCCCTATTTGGACCTGTTTTGAAGAAAGTTTACGTATTTAAAATTCTGTTTAAATTTTTCTTCGCTACACTGTTTATTATATGGATTTTATAGTTATTATTGTCTTCATTGGTTTTGGGTCATTCTCTTGTACGAAGTTAATAAATTTTTAACTAATATTGACATAATAGATTTCTCCTGCTACTATGTACATTGTACATATGTATTTTTAGTTAGTATTTATGTAAGATTATTCCTTTACATTGTAATTGTGTCCTTTAGCAGACAATGTTGATTGATTGTGATCTAAGAAAGACAAGCCAGGCATAGTCAAGGGAAATGTCCAATAATTAAACACATTTTTTAACTTATAACAATATCTGCACCAACTTAAAGGTAAAAGCTAATAAATACTCAATACAACCAGACAGCTTACAATTGTGTAGTATTGTCAAGGATAAATAATTTTCTATGAAATTTACATGTAAAAATAATAAACACTAATGATGTAAAGAAACTAAATATTTTGTAATAAATACTATTATAATTTGCAATGTTTTTGTTTAGCATAATTATTATTTTTTGTGGAAATTATTTTGGTTATTAATGACTATAGTTTCCCTCACTTAACCAATTAATTATAGACGTCTGTCTATGATTTGAATTGTTATGAATAAAAAAAATGAAGATTATATAACTGTTACTTATTAAACACATTAGTCTAATGGAAGAAGTTTTTTCATTTTATTAATAATTATGGTGGATATCTATAACTGTCATAATTAATTAAAGACTACTTTTTTAATAAACATTATTAATAGTATATTTAATTAATCAAAATTTCATGGTGTTTACCAATTTTTAACATAATTGTATTTTTTTTATATATATTTATAAAAATTTTAGTAAAAGCTTTAATTAGTTTAATAAAAATGTTGATTATAATGGTTTCAGTACTTATTATGTCTAATTATTATCTTTTTCAGTTTTGGTTTTAATTGCAACACTAAGGGTAAGTTTTGTATGTTCATTAAATGTAAATTGAATTTCTAAATAAAATTGATCAAGTAGCAAATACCTAAAGTTTCTATAAAATATTTGTCGCTGTTATGATATTTCAACATAAAAAATTAACGTTGACAAACAATTTCTGTGAAAAAGCCATTTTAACATTTCAGGAAAAATTTATCACAGTAATAAATTTTATATGAAAATCCATTAGCTACTTATTCTATGAACTTCTATTGCCGACATACAATGTTGATGAAAATGTGTAATTGGTATCAAATTTCTACAAAAGATTATCTATCGATGTAAAATTCCATTTGAAAATTTTTATTGAAATATGTCACTGATACAAGAAGTCCAATAGCTAATTTTTTCAAAACTAAATATGCTTCATGCTGGAAACACATGAAATACAACTATCAAGTATAGGCCGGTTCTTCAAAGTCAATATTGGGACAACTCGACCGTATACAGGAGTTCGACCTTCACGTTCACTGAAGCAAAATACGAGTTTTCCTTGTAATGGTTTGTGCTACTCACTGGCTAATCGATTGCAAATGGGTGTGTTCTTAAAGAAAACCTGTACCCTTATTTCATATTATTACATTCCATAAAACAATGAAACTCACCATGTTGCAACAGTTCCCGATAAGCAATAGTTACCGATAATCACATTCACCCTTTAATTTAATAGAATTGAATAGAAAATATATATAACGAACAACAATTTTCTTTTTTGTTTAAAAACGAAACAAGTTTTTTCTATAAATCGACTTTATTTTAAAAATATTTTTTAAAATATTCCAACTTCTGCACAACCCCCATTGTATTACGTATACGTGATATGCATATGTGTATAAATTACATATTACTCATACGTTTAGTGAACTGGAAAAAAAGTCAGTTTTTTTGTTCGTTTAGTCTATTATTGGATAAGTGTAAGTTATTGTGATCTTTGACAGACATTTTAAATATTGATTTTTGTTAAACGTAGTAAGAAAAATGCGTGTGTGTATTTTACCTGTTTTATTACTAAAACGCTAAAGGTGAAAAAAATAAATAAATTTAAACCTTATAACCTACACGTGTGTAAAATGTAAAATAATATTTATTGTGTTTTATTTTCATTTCAAATACAAACCTCTCTGTTTTGTTTTTAAGTATTATTTTTCTTTCTTTTTAAAAATATTTAATATTTTATTTGTTTCTTTTTCTGCTTTATACACAACACTTACATATACATACATATACATATATTTTATTTATTTATTTTTGTATATTAAATTTAAACTTATTTATTAATCTTTAGTTTAGTTTCTGTTTTTCTTACATTACATTAACTTATTTATGACATAAAATTTTGTTGTTTAGTTTGTTTGTTTAAAATGCTATGATTGTTTTATTAAGTTTTCTTTTAAAATTTTATTGAAATTTTCTGCTTAAATTTAATGTAAAACTTAATAACACTGAATAGTTATATTTATTAAAAATTATAAAAAAAAATTGTTTAAGTAAAAATTATTGCCATTTGTTTACAATTTCGTTTAATATTTATTTGTTTAAAAACACTATACAATATGCAACTATTATGCAATACAATTATTCATTAATAATCATTTACAATTTTACAGTATTTTTTTACATAATGTGTTTAATAAAAATGGCATACTTTTAGGGTTTTGGCAAAATTCTTATGGGGTTTTTCTTTTACGAAGAGTCTTTTTTAGGTTTTATGTTAAATTTTTTGATGTGTTATTTTAAATTTTCATAAATTCTTCAAATATTGTAAAATTATATTTCTGTTTTAAAATATTGTTATTTATAGTATATTTGTTTTGAATATAATTTTTATTATTTAATATACAACCCTCTAATGCTTTTATTGAGACTATGTTTATTTGGTTATAAACAATTGAAAAAGAAGAGGTTTTGCTGATGAAAAACTATAAAAATACTAACATTTCTCATAAGAAGCTTTAAGCTTCTTTTGCAACATTTGCAAATAATGGTTATTTTACAATTGTTATTTACAAAAACTGTAACTAATGCTGTCCTGTTAATTAAGAAGATCCAAGAGATTTACCTTTTTATACCCTACACGACTATAGTGGGAAGGGTATTATTCGTTTGTGCTGATGTTTGTAACGCATTAAAATATTAGTACTTTACCCACCATAATGTATACCGATCGACTCAGAATCACTTTCTGAGTCGATTTAACGATGTCCGTCCGTCCGACCATCCATGTGTCAATGTAAACGTTGTTATCAATGTACAGTTCGTAATTTTCAATATACACCTTTGTTTTGACCCAAGGACGAAAGCTATTGAAAATGGTTCAAATCGGTCCATCATTTCACCTGGCCCTCATACAACTGAACCCCCCGAAAAGGGCTTTTGAGCTCATAATTATGTATAATATAAATGTATCTCGATGAAAGTTCGCACAACTAAGTTTTATACAAGCCTTGATGACGTTGCCGAATTTCGGACTTCATTTGACCCTAGCCCCCATACAAAGATAAATGCTTTATTATGAAAAATAAATCACATTTAGTATTAATAACTGGTGTAGGGTATCAGAGCAAAACCACTTCCTTCTTCAACCTGCCACCTATCGATATATTTTAATGGTAATAGGAGACTTGGGAGGTAAAAAAGAATGGGTAATATTTTAGATATAGGATTTAATTATTCAAACATCTAAAACGGCAAGAACGAATTTAAAGGCCCTTTACATGATCACACTTTACGTACCTAAATTCTAATGAAAATGAAAATGAAATTCGATCCGTACGACAAAAAAGAGAATAAAAGTCGTATGATTTATATTTTTTGTGTCTACACGATTAGTTTTAAACTATAACAAAGTAAGATGGAAACAGCTGAATTATTGCAAATAATTAAGAGAGTCACGCGACTGTCAAATTACCCATTCGTATTTTCTCTCAATATGTGATGGTTTCATTACATATTGCGTTTGGACGATCCCATCTGTACTCTTCTACACAAAATTTTGACAGATCATATTACTTGTGTGCTCGTGTAAAGGGGGCTTTACTCTATAGTGTGTTGCGCAATCCACTAAAAATTGGTATGTTCTTGAAAAACGATCTGTTTTTCAGAAAAACTGTTTCTTTTATAGTTAGTATTTAAAATCATCTATGCAGTCATCTATGCAGTCGCGAACATCATTCTGTGTTTTCATGTACAAAATATACATTTCTGATTTCTTAACACATATTATTTAAGAAGTTTGCTTCAAATGCATTCAGTACGACTGAAAAAAAAATATAGTATGTTGTGCATACAATCGACCACTAATGGGTGTGGTGTTTATAAACGATGAACCAATTCCATTATAATGTTTGTAAAACAAAGAAACACAACCTAAGCCAAGATGGTTCTTAAGTGAATCAATAAATTTGGATACTCTGCTATCACCAATAAGTGAAAACCATATTACTTACATATCCAGAACATCAAATTCTTCATCAAGATTTCATCAAGAAGTTTGTTTCACATGTGAATAGTACGACAAGTCCACTAGACGATCAAGTACTAATGGGAGTGTTCATGATGATAAACATGTTCCCTAATTTCAAAGTAACAAATTCTAACAAGCAATACATTGCAACAGTTTTCCAGGGAATCCATAGAGGGCAATACCTTACTATCTTCGATAAACATCTTCTTTAGAACGCGGAGGCGAACATCAGACTATATTATCTTAATCAAAAGATACATTTTTGTCTACTCTATATATGTAGATTAATTAGAAAGTTGTGGTAGACTAATAATTAAGTGTCAACTAAACTGGAAATGTTCTTCATAAAAAACAATTCCTAAAATTTATAACAGTTCCTAAAAGTATAAAGAAATAAAATACACCACAGTGAATCAATAAAATACCCTACTGTCAGCAATCAACACCTTTGCCCTTCTTAATATCATAATGTGTTCTCATGTCCAGAATCAAATTTGTGAGTTTATGCTTTACAATGAGAAATTAGCACGATTCTATTCGGAGATTGTCATTATTGTAAGAATAAAAAGAACAATTTCTGTTCCACCTGGAGAAGTATAGATAGAGTTGGCAGTTTGACATATTTTTAAAAGATTCCTTCTATAACAAACGTTCGAGAGAACGTTATTAAACAGCTTGCCATACTTTATCGAATGCCTTGGAATTTACAATCGTCCCCATTTTCCTTTTACGATTGAAATATGATGAATTGAACTACAATGTAGTGCTGTAATATTCTACTACTTTTGATTACTCAATACTACTCAATACTTTTCGTTTGGGTACTCAATACTACTCGATACTTTTAACGGTTTTATTTTAAATTAAAAACGAGGAATTTAATTAAGTTAAATCCATATACAAGTCTGAAAGTATTGAGTAACTACTTTTTATTATTGAGTACCCAAAAAATAGGGCAAATACTCGATACCCACTACTCAATACTTTAACAGCACTACTACAATGTCTTTCCGATAATAAGTTTCCAGTAGTACGTCTACCACGACAGATATCCGATCGATAAGTGAATGTGAGCATATTCATATAAAACATCTAAGAATTTGTAGTCGGGCATGGCCGACCATATGATACCCTACACAATTGAAAATTTTAAAAAATTTAATTATTCAGAAATATTTTAACAATTTGTCGACAAAAAGGTAGATTTTCTAAAAAAGGGGTTATATAGAGACATGGGCTTAATATGGTTATTAGTGTTTATATGTGAATTTTGACCATCAAGTCATTTTCTGAAGGGGATTTTATATTAGGGATTGGGTTAAGACTTTTTAGAGAGATCTTGTATCTTAATATTAAAATTAACATAATTATGAGCTCAAAAGCCGTAGTATGGGAGCTATGCGATATAATGGAACGATTTTAACCTTGGGTATAAAGAAGAGTTTGTGCCAAATTTCAGCAAAATATCTTGAAAATTGCTACATGTAGCGTGCGCACAAGATTTAAATGGACACACAGACGGACAGATGGACAAACGGACATAGCTAAATTGATGCAGAAAGTGATTCTGAGCCGTATACTTTAAGGGCATTTTTGGGTGTTACAAACATCAGAACAAACATATAATACCCTCCCCACTATAGTCGAGATTTCATTTACCTATCGCTGTCTTTTGAATCTCAGTGAGAGCAATGACTTCTTATGTATTTCGATACTGCTCTGTCAACATTTTAAAATATCGATAGAACTATCGATTGGCATAAGTCTGAACGATGTGAACATCAATTCAAACTAGATTATAAACTATGATGTCTTATATTTTCCCCTGTATTAAAGTTATCAATGGTTTATTAAACAGTTTTCCCATATAATTCCTATTATAAATCATCCAGTAAACAAAATTATTTCAAGCGGGGAAAAATTTCGTAACTTAAACATTACGCCCATTGAAGTTATTCTATGACAATAAATCATTGCGATGGGCATCCTTCCTGTGACAAGCAGGCTTTACTTTTGATGTACTTATTCATCGCTTGCATTTTTCTTCTTTTTTAAGTCAATTTTCGGTATCGTGTGGCTTAACACGTATTTTTTATTTATTAAAGAAAAGTAAGTGTATATTTTTTATCACATTTTACAAAAAAGAAAAATCTCCTTAACAAAGTAATATTTTCATTCAATTTACACTCGTCTAGAATAGCATGATTGATGACTGGTTTTTTGATTTCTTAATTTAGCATTCAAAAAAGAAATAAATTTAGATTTCAATCTGCATTACTGTAAACTTATATGAACAAAAATACAAAATTCATTATTCTTATCTTAAAAAAATATAAAAAAATATATGTACCTACATATATTCGAAAAAACTCTACCCAGCATTAGAGGGTTGTTAGTACATAATTTTACCTTTACAAAAACCACCACGACGGCCACTTTTATTTGCTGAATTATTGCGAGCCATCATCACACTCGCACTCATCTTTTCGCTCAACTCCCCTTTCACTGGCTTCACTTCCAACACCTTTTCATTGTTTGGCAGTGATGTTGTTGTTGTTGCTGTTTTGTGTTTCATTTTTGAGCTCTGTTGTTGTTGTTGTAGTGAAGCATTTTCATTACCCTCTTCCGCCTCAATGCCATCTCCATTAACATCACCGGTACCAATATCTCCACCTTCATCATTTATTATCATTAGTCAACTAAAGTCTGGACCATCACCTTCATCGGAACAACCCGAAATAGTTTTATGAAATGTAGCCGGTGCCATAAGGGCTCGTGCTGCAATCATTTGGAAATTTTCCGAGGCACGGAAACCACTGCGTGTACAAACACAGCGACAAACAATACGCTTAAAGGCAATACGGAATTCATGTGAAAATAAGGCGTAAATTAAAGGATTTATGGCCGAGTTGCAATAGCCGAGCCAGAAGAGCACAGAGAAGACGGTTGGTTGTATGCAGTGATCACAGAAGGCTCTTATTAAGTACATGGTAAAAAATGGCAACCAGCAGAAAATGAAACCACCCACTATAATGGCCAAAGTTTTGGCAGCCTTAGTTTCAACCTTAAAACGTTTCACTTGGAACTTGACCGATCTTTTGCCTCTATGCTTTTTATCCGACTTCTTAAGCAAACTATCGGTGTGGGATTCCATTAATTTATTTGAGTGTGAGGGAGTATTAGTGTCAACATGCTCGTTGTTGTCAACATTAAAGGTGGTCTCTCCAATTTCGAATAGACTACTCTTAAAGGAACTTCTACGACCATTGATCAGTGACGTGGATGCCGACTGTTGTGTGTTGGTGGCGGTGCTGCTCACCACTGAGGCATAAGCCGGCGGTGTACTATTGATGGAAGTGGTGGAATCCAACATATTTTCCGAGGATGGAAATGATACTTTTATGGAGACTTTTTCATGTTTTGTTCTAGGAACTCTCATTGAGGTGGCTCTCTTAGGAGTGGCACTCAGTTGATGTGGCACACTGGCATGATGATGTTGCAAAGGATACATTTCCTCATTGTTGCTATTCACACTCAACGTAGAAGACATGGAATGCACGGAGAGTGGAGTTCTTTGTGGCGTAGAACAGGGTCGACCACGATGTATGCGCAGCACCAGTTGTGTCTCATCTACTCGATTTGTACGTGACTCATGTGGACTGCCTGCAAATGTAAGTTTTTGTTTCGTTTTGTTGGTTTTGGTTTTTATTTCTTAGAAAAAATTTATATTTTTTTTGCGGAAGGGGGGACAAAAAAATGTATGTATGATGGCATTAACAAATTTTACCAAGACATAAAGAATTATATATATAAAGAAACGTTATTTATACAAACAAATTAGTGATTTAGTTGCGGACAAAAAAAATTTTGATGACACATTCGTTAAAGGGACATCCAAAAAAATTAGATTTATATATATTTAAGGAAGAAAAACGTTCTTAATTACAAAATGCATTAATTAAAAAAATGTGTGTTAGGAATTAAATATTACAGTTTAATGAATGTATTTTTATTTATATTTTATTATTAACAATATTTAAATAAAATTAGGTTATTTATGTAGGCAAATGCTATTGGTTTAATATTGTATATTATGTGTGTAATGATTAAATTTTCAATAGTATTTTTATACAAATACTGCTTATGTTAATGCGTAATGAGGCGTTTATTTAATTTTGATTTCAAAACTCACAACTTGGCCTTGAAATGTTCTTTAACAGAAAATAAATTGAAAATTTTTAAAATATCTTTATGTTATTCTTATTCATGAAATCATTAATCATTTTGATCATTAAAGGCGGAATGAATGAAAGTTAAATGTTTACCTTTCTCCTTTAGTAAATAACTTGTTATATGCTGGAATTCTTATATGGAGACTATTGTCCTACACCCACGAGAACAATAATTTAGTCAGAATTAACTATAAACATCTGCACAGTGCCACATTTAGAACATTCTGGCACTACCAAAAAGTCTAATTTTAGAAGTACGGGCATCTTATTAAATATACATACATATATGTTCATAATAAGATTTAGGACAACCTCAGCAAAAAAGGGGCGGTTATATCATGTCCACGACCACTTCGTATATTAATGCTAATTTAGGTATTCTGGAGTACAATAACAAGTCGTAACTTAATAATAGACAAACTCAATCAAACCTTATCAGATCAAAATGCTTTAAATAAGCAGCCGTAATTATAGTGAGGACACGCCTTAAGTATAGTCTGGCGTGACCGACCATATGATACCCTACACCAGTTATGAATATTAAATGTGATTTATTTTTTATAATAAAGCATTTATCTTTAATATTACCTTGTTCCAATACATTTAAGCAATTTGTGGATGAAAAACTAATTTTCTGAAAGAGGCTTAATATTTTTGTGAATTTAAAATTTTGTGAATTTATTTATATTTATATAATATTTATTTGTGCTGAATTTCATCGCGTTATTTGTGTTTATAAGTTAATTTTGGACTTTCAAGTAATTTTTTGAAGGGGGCTTTGGGTCAAATGATAAAACTTATTTTTGCCGCTTTTTATCGATATACAGGTATATTTAACATATTTATGAGCTCTGCTCAGAAACACTTTTCGGGGGGTTCTGTTTTATTGGGGCTAGGTGAAATAATGGACCGATTTTAATCATTTTCAGTAGACTTCGTCCTTGAGCGTGTGTGCCAAATTTCATCCAATTATCTTGAAAATTGCGACCTGCACCTTGCGCACAAGGACACTAAAGTGGTGTAGGGTATAAAAAATCCGTGTTAATTATACCCTACACCACCATAGTGGGGAGGGTATTATACGTTTGTGCTGATGTTTGTAACGTACACCTTAAAGTATACCGGTCGACTTAGAATCACTTTCTGAGTCGATTAAGTATCTCTACAAAAATCGGCAAAACTTAGTCCTATGTACATACGTCTTAATAATAATTCCGATTTTCGTAATTATAGGACTTTATTTGACCCTAGCCCCCATACAAAGTCCTCTTCAGAAAATGACTTGAAGGTCAATAATTCACTTATAAACACAAGTATCACAATGAAATAAAGTATACATAACTCTAATGTAAACGTTAAGCCATGTACCAAAATGTATAAGGATAGCCCCATATTTACCCCATATTTACCCTTGACCCCATATAGCCCCTCTTTTAGAAAATCACTTTTTTCAACAAATTGTTTAAATATTTCGGAATTAAGGTAAACAACTTAAATGCTTTATTATTAAAAATAATACACATTTTTAACATTCTCAATGGTGTAGGGTATCATATGGTCGGGCATACCCGACTATACTTTCCTACTTGTTTTACAAATTATTTTTTAAATGTATTAAAACTTATATCATAGCATTTACAACTTTAATAATAATAGTTGATAATTTTAAAGATTATAGCATATCGTTCAAAATTTTAAAAGTGGGCGTGGTCATTACAAATATTTCAGTTATATTTGTTAAGATTAATGCAGATTTTAATAACATTTAGTTTTAAACAATGTTGAAAAGAACATTTTCAAACAAGTAAATCAAAAGCAGTAAAAAAAGTAGACATGGTCATGATATTGCCGCCCACATTTTTTTAGGTTTATAATTAAGTTTTTGTCATAGCTTTTGAAACTCATATTAACTAGAAAAATATACATTTTTTTAGGTTTATAATTAAGTTTTTGTCATAGCTTTTGAAACTCATATTAACTAGAAAAATATTATTTTGAAAGTGGAACTTTAGAGTCAGATTTCTCCAAAAACAAACATGTTATCGTATTTTTCCGATGTTTTCATGCTACTGGAAGTCGTAGGTCACATGTACGCAAAAATCGGGAAAATCGAGCAGATTTCGGCAAATGAAAAATTTTAAGGACTAGTATATCAAGTAGTTTACAGATTAATCTATTGACTGGTCTATACGGCCTAGTTTATTGACTAATCAATAACGGTATTATTGACTAGTCTATGGAATAGTTTATTGGAAAAATTATGGACTGGTCTATTAACTAGTCTATGTGTTAACCTACTGACTAATGTATTGTTTAGTTAATTGGCTAGTATATTAACTAGTCTATTGACTAGTTTATTAACTAGTCTATTGACTAGTCTATGAACCTATCTATTGACTAATCTATGAAATATTGTATTGAATAATTTGTGCTTTATCCATGAGAACGGTAATTTATTTAGAATTGTTTTCTGAATCTTCTTCACGATGTTCGTCTGTCTGTTTTTTAAATCAAACTAGAGTTCATAGACTAGTCTATTGGCTGGTCTTTGAACGAATCTATTAAGTACTTATTTAAACAAATATATTGAATATTCTATTGTCTATTGACTAGTATATTTACTAGACTATGTTCTATGGATTAGTCTATGAAAAATTTATGGAAAAGTCTACAGAATAGTTTATGGAATTGTTTATTGAGTAGTCTGTGGATTAGTCATTAACCAGTCTTTGGACACTGATCGAAGTAACTGATTGGAGGAATTTGTAAAAACTATTTTAATTGATTTCTGTGTTTTGTATCTTATTGGAACAATGATTGCACACATTCCAATTATTTTATGTTAAAACCTAAAAATATATTTATTGCTAATATTTTTGCAAAAATCCTCTTCAGAGCCGTGTTCCACCAGTTAACGTAGTCGTGTCGATGATTTAAAAAGATTTTTAATAGGAGATAGATTGCAGGCATGGGGGGTAATGATTACATTTTAAGTAATTGTAATTGAAGTTTTACCAATTACAATTACTTGTAATTGTAATTGAAGTTTTGTACATTACAATTATTTGTGATTGTTATTGAAGTTTTGACAATTACTATTACTTGGTAATCGAAATTTTGCCAACTACATTTGCAATTACATTTGAAGTAATTGTAATTGAAGTTTTTACCAATTAAAATTAATTGTAATTGTAATTGAAGTTTTGACTATAACAATTACTTGTAATAGTAATTGAAGTTTTGCCAAATACAATTACTTGTAATTGTAATTGAAGAATTTCCAATTACAATTACTTGTAATTTTGAACTTTGTTCCTTATAATTACATGTAATTTGTAATTAGTAATACCTAATTTACAATAACAAGTAATTTTAATTGGAAATAATTTTAATTACAAGTAATTGTAATTGGAAAAACTTCAATTACAAGTATTTGTAATTGGTTATTGCTCAATTACACATTACAAGTAAATGTAATTGATCATATAATGAATTACTTTGTGTAATCATTACCCCCCATGCCTGATAGATAGATCCTTTTTTTGGAAGGAAAAGTGTGATGTGGTTTGCAATCTAAATGAAATTACAGAGAATTAAGGAACTGAAAATGTAGGATCTACTCGACATTTTCGAATATTATAAAAGGATCGACGGTTTAAACGTTGGACTTTTATCATATGGGCTTTAAGGCGTTTTCAATAAACATATATAGCTAGATTTTTAAGGATCTTAAAAAGACCCAGAATATATGTATAAATTATTATTTATCAACCAATAGCAAATACCTTTTCTAAAAAAATTCAAATATATCTCTTTTTCAAATTTTAAGACTAAATTTATAATATTTTTTCAATAATTAGAAAATATAAGAAAAAATTAATAAACAGAGATAAAATGTTGCATAAAATAAGGGGATTAGTTGTAAAAACCGTAAAAATTCCTTTTTATTGTTTTGCTCTTAAATTTGCACAATTTAGTTAAAAGATTAATAAAACGCTTAATTTAATCAATTTTTAAATTGTTATTAACAAACATAAAATACAGCACTTTTTCAGCCAATTTAACATATTAACAAAAACACATAAAAATAAATTTATTTTTCACATTTATTAGAATTTAGACTTGAAAAAATTTAACTTATTCCTAATGGTAAAAAGAAAGAAGAATTAACAAACAATTTTAGACAAACACACACACACAAAAATATTGACCAAAAAATACAACAACATTTAGATTTTGAGAAAAGAAAAACAAATGGAAAAATTTTAAATTCTTTTGTCTAACAAAAAAGATTTATTTAAGAAAAAAGAATTAAATAAAAACACAATTAGATTTTGAGACTAAAATGAAAATTGATTTTTTATTGAACTGAAAGAAAAAAAAATATATATAAAAAACAAGAAAGAAAATTAAATTTATTCGTTTAAAAAAAAAACATATTGATTGAGGTTGTATTTATTGTTTAATATTGAGTGTGTGTAAGTTTGTTTGTGTATGAGTATGTACATATGTATTGGTGTTTCTGTAAGTGTGTTTGTTTTTAATAAATTCTTTTGTTTTCCTACATTTATTTTCAGGTTTTTTTTTACAATTATAAAACAATCATAATATTTTTGGTAAAAATTGTTCTAGTGATTTACTTCTATTTTTCTAAAATGAGCATATTTTATAAATAATTTAGAATTTATTAGTTTTTAATCTACAGAGGATTTTTATTATTATTTTTTTTTTGTATTTAATTTTATTCTTTTGACGATTTTAATTATTTAAAATGTTATTTAAAGGAATTTATGTTATGTGTCTGTGTTGGTTTTAATTTAAATTAAAAAGCTTTTATTGGAATTTATTAATATTTGGGAATAATTACAGTTATTATTTATAAAAAAATTTCACTTACTTTAATGATGATTTTGAAAATGTTTTAAAGTATGCGTATTATGTACAGGAATTTGAAGTTGTAGATGTTGGTTGAGTTAGCAATGTTGTTGTTTGTGTTAAAAGAGTGATGAGTTTTGATTTGTTTTGTAAAACTATTTTATTATTTATAATTTTTCTCTTTTGTTGCTTAAACTTATGTAAATGTAACACTGTTGATTTAATTTTTTTTATTAATTTAGCTTTTAATTTTTTTTAGCATTATATGTAAAGTATATAATCAATCCATTATCAATCAATATAATTTTTATTTAAAGAAAATGTCTGTCTATCCCTATGTACATACAAGTGTATCTCAAACTAATATAGCTTGATGTAATTGGATATTTGAAAAATTTTAGTACCAGGTAAAAGTAATATTGGAATTGGTTAAATAATAACATATCTTATACGAATGTGCCTCGAAAACTGTAACAAAATTAACTCCGTTTTTCAGAAAATTACATAAAACGAGTAGGTCTAACGTTATCAACTAGTCTGTACGTCCGTGAAGCTTTTAATCAAACTACATGATGCAGTTTTGAAGAAAACTCAATAAAATTTGCTTCATGATCTTCAAATGTGACTAAAACAAAGTCTATTTAAATGACACTATTTAAATGAAGAAATTGAATATTATTACATCAGAATTTTCCAATCTGCGTTTCTTAAGGGATGTAATATCTGGAATAGCATTGTTTGCAAGATATTTGGATCTAATTATACATAGATTGTTTTCCAGCGTTTCATAACGCATGCTCTACATTCGTCTGAATCCGTTCGCCCAATTTTATATAGTTGTGCCCTGTATAGTTGTAAATTTATGTCTCCACTGTATATAGAATACCTCGGATTTATTTATACTGAGGCGGCTTCCAGTTCTGCTCTTGTTGCCTTCCTCAAGCTCCCTTCTCTTTATACCTTCATTCCTCTGTGGGCCATTATCCCCTACTGACCTGATACCCATAATGATGCGGAGAGCTTACCACTGGAACAGTATTCTATAATGACAATCTCTGATAGTCCAATTCTCTTAATACCTTCACTCGTTTATTGGTCATTATACCCAAGTGACCTGGTACCCATATGATGCAGATAGCTTACTACTGGAAGAGTATTCTATAATGGCTCCCTTGGATAAACCAATTCTGTGCTTGATTTAACCATATTACTTATATTGCCCTAATTGCCTTCTCTAATCCATTTTGCTCATTCCATGATTACACTTCTGTTGGGAACCTGTTTTAGCTTCCTAGTACCTACCTTTTTACAAAATATTCGTTCAGGAGTTTGCTCTAATGAACATTACAACTCAGAAACGTCATTGTATCCGAATGTCTGTCTATTTGTCTGTATATCTATCCGTATAATATATATATTTATGTGTGTCTAGCTGGTTGCCTGTTTCCCTGTCTAACTGTCGTTCTGAGGCATTTTACCTTGATGGAGGTGACGTGATAGCAATCCGGATCAAAAGAGGTGCTACCAGCACCCCTAGTCTACCGGGACTACATACTGTTACTGTCAAATCTATCCCCGGTATTTCCTTGATAATCTGGTATCACAGGAACCGGTATCCCGCATGTCAGAATGTGTTGATATTAAATGAATAAGATACATAATTGATTAAGAATATATGGACTTAGCCATACCCATATACTCGTTTGAATACGGCGGATGTTTTCTCTTGAGTGTGTGGTATGAATTAGAAGTATAGTGGTTTGAACTGAATCTCGTTCGGATAACTGCATAAAAATTTCTTCTTTGACCTGTTGTGTTCAGGCTTGACTCTGTTCCTACCTGACTTACCACAGCGTATTCTCTGTGAGTAAGAACTTGTCTTTGATTTATTTTATGGACTCGTATTTCGTTATACGATTTAACAAAGGCCATCACATCTGCGTGGGAAGTTATGCAACTGGGCAGCAATCGTCAGAGATTAGAAGCTTGAGCCGTCTAACATCTCACTCTGTGATTGTAAAAGTATCACCGTGAAATAAAGCCGTTGTGGCAGGTATTCACATAAAGCACTTCGACTTATATCTGCCTGTCTGTCTCTCTGTCTGTATGTCTCTCTGTCTGTATGTCTCTCTGTCTGTATGTCTCTCTGTCTGTATGTCTCTCTGTCTGTCTCACTGTCGGTCAGTATGTGCTGGTGATATCACGAATAAACTTGAACATTTTTGACTTGCTGCTGAAAGTATGTCCAACTTATTTTGAGCCCAACATTATTGAACCTTTTTTTATTTATCATTAATTCTATTTTCTTAAAATTTGCATACACAGCTCGAGATATCCCCTGATTTGTAACCCAAAAAACAAACAAACTATTCCCTGACAACGTTAATTTAAGAAAAAAAATTATATAAAAACATGTAACTTGTGTTTCATGCATGATTTCCCTAAATGCTGGTATATCAAACATACAAACTACATTCTCTAATAAAAACACACAGAATTAACTACACAATTTCGCTTAAGATAACAAGAGAGTATGGATCTCCATATAATATTATTAACAAATGAATTTTCTTTATTACAAAAACACATTGTACATTATACACGATTCATTAAGATGAATGTCCTTTTATTAAGTTAATGAACATCATACTCAAACCTCGTCATTATTGTCATACACATAGTACGTCACATACAAACTACACTAAATTAACTATTAAACCCGTACATTTAAATTGTTAAGGACCAGCATACACCCACACCACCGTATTACATACAAAGCATGGTTATATTCGTATGTTAAATTAAAATCAGGCTGTTTTTTACATATAATATGTGTGTTTGTTTGTTGCTGCTAGAAACTACCATTGTTTTCTTCCGTTTCCTCTTATCCACATATATTTGAACTATTTTATTCTATTCACATTTTTCTTCCTTCTTCTGCACATGTATGTGTGTATGTATTTTTTAGCCCTGCTAATGATGAAGGTTAAATCTATATGTTGTTGGCAGATAGAGGATATTTGCTTTTTTATTTTATTTATATTTTTTTAGTTCCATAAATACAAACGAACAACGCACATACACAATTAACATTGCAAACTGTTATCAAATGAAAGTATGTGTGTTAGAGGGACCCAGCAATTCGGTGGGACATTCCCAAACTACCTACTTAACGTACCACACTTTTCCTAGGAGGCAGTCAATCGTCCTGCATTAATTGTAAAAATACCGCCAGAAAGCTAGTTCTCTTAAGTTTTTTTAAGTGTATACTTTTCAGACTACTTGGCGATAGTAAAGGGACGACTGTCTTCACTCCCAGTGAAAATACCTGTAATTTTTGAATGAACTCTTGTGAAACTACTGGAATAATAAAAACTGTAGAAGAAGCAGTTGAATAAAAAATGTACTGGTAAAAAGCCTTTGGCCGTGTATCCCATTAACTACTACAAATACATACACAGTGTAGTATGTGTAAAGTAAAAAATAGTAGGAGGCATAAGAGAGATGTAAAGAAAGGCAGACAGAAGAGAAACCAACAAAATAACAACACGTTAAAACAACTAAACTACTTATTACAATACCACTTACATATGTTCAGTGGTATGTAGCAATCTGATAGTTGTTGTTCTATTGGAATAATAGTTAGTTAGTTAGTGGCGTAATAGTATTTTGCACAAGAATATGTATTTTTATATACATATGACTATAGTCAATATTATGGTAAAATAAACGACATAGAAGAGCCAGTATTTATAAAACTGTGATCTCAAGCAAAAACTGTATAAATCAAAATCGTATAAATAGAACAGAATTATCTATATAAGTATGTACGTATACCTTATAAGAGGTTGATTGGATACCAAATCTCTTATTACTCAAACATTTGTAAATCAATTGTAATGACAATTTTCCATTTAAAACTGATAAACCACTACTCAACCGAATATATCTTAATTGGATGCCACCGCATTTCTTCAAACAAACAAAAAACTAATTCACTTGAAATTTTTATCATCCATAGAAAATGTCCAATAATTTCTCAAATTGTGATAAAACTTCTACTATTTCACACCAAAAGAATTGCTCATCTTTTGAGGGTAAAAACAAATCAAGACAATCTCGGATGCCCTATTCAAAAGTGAAATGGCTCACACACTTGGTATTGAAAATCGCCAATTTTCTTTTTGTAGAAAATAAATGTTCATTAAATTTTCTTTCTATAGAAAATTTTCGCAAAATTTTATTTTCATTCTTTCCAACCTATTCGTTAAAGTTTCTTCCTATAGAAATTTTTCATTTAACTTCCTATTTAAAGAAATTTTCCGTAAACATTTTTTTCTTATAGAATATTTTTGCTAAATTTTCTTTCTATAGAAAATTAGCCTTAAATTTCCCTTTTATAGAAAATTCTCACTATATTTTCTTTTTATGAAAAGTTATCCTTAAATTTCCCTTTCTATAGAAAATGTTCGTTAAAAAAGATACCTCCCATCTTTGATTTTGTTGATTGATTTTGTCATTTCGTTTGTAACACATCGAAATATTGGTCAAAGACCTACAAAAGTATATATATTCTGGGTTCTTATTAAATTCTAAGACGATCTAGCCAAGTCCGTCCGTATGTCCTTCTGTCTGTCTGTTGAAAGCACGATAGAGTCCGAACAGATGGAGCTAGAGTGTTGAAATTTTTCACAAATTTCCTTGTAGGTACGGTTTGTTTGGTATTGAAATATCGGCCAATATCGGTCAACGTTTTCGAAAAAAAAAACAGCTTTTATAGGTATAACGGGTTTAAAAGTACGAGTATAGCGACAAGTTTTATATGAGTCCAAAATCTCTCTATCAAATTTAATGAGCATCGGTCCATAATTGACCCTACACCTCATATAAGGTCCTCTTCAGAAAATGGCTTTAACGCCATTATACCGATGAAATTCGAAATAAGTAAGTTTCTAACGAGCCAAAACCTCTCTACCAATTTTTTTTGAATATCGGTCCATAAATGACCATATAAGGTTCCCTTCAGAAAATGACTTCATCGCTCATTACTGGCTTAAAAATACGAGTATGGCGATGAAATTCGACATAACCAAATTATGTGTGAAGAAAAATCGCAGTTCTAAATTTTCTGAGGATCACTTCTTAATTGACCCTACCCGCATATAAGGACCCCTTCAGAAAAACACTTTAACTCGCATTACTGGCCTACTATAAAGATGAAATTCGTCGTAAGTAAGTTTCTTACGAGCCAAAACCCTTCTACTGACATTTATGGAAATCGGCAGAATTGACCATAGCACCCATATAAGGTCCTCTTAAGAAAATTACATTAACGCTCATTGCTGGCTTACAAATAAGTGTACAGTTATGAAATTGGACATTAGAAACTTTAATAGGAACGTAAATCTTCCAACCGAATTTCGTGCGGAGTGTGTCGGTAACTCACCCTACTCCCATATAAGCCCTCCTTGAGAAAACTAATTTAACGCTAATTGCTGACATTAAAATGTGAGTACATCGATGATATTCGATGTAAAAAAGTTTTATATGAACCAAAATCGGTCTACCCCTCATATAAGGTCCTCTTTAGAAAATTTAATGAGGATGTTTCAGAAAATTACGAGTACTGTGATGAAAATCGTTAGAGAAAAGTTTATACTTAGGGACATAACTCTTTATTCCGAATTAAATGAGGATTAATGTATAACTGACTCTAGCGCCTATATAAGGTTCAGGATAGGGTTTTGCTTACTAAGATATGAGTTTTCTTATTTTAAAATACGAGTATAGCGACCAAATTCGACCTAAACAAGTTCTATAGAAAACGAAAACTATATACAAAATTTTATAAGCATCGGATCCTACCCGGATATAAGGTCCCTTTTTGAAAATTACTCATGACTGAATTGAAAATCCAAGTAGAGCGATGAAATTAGAAACAAATAAGTATTATACTAACACAAAATTGTCTATCAAATTTTACGACAATCGGTCCATAATTGACCCTACCGCCCATATATGTATGTTCATGGTTTAAAAATTTAACAAAAATATTTTGTTAATTCAAAAGAGCAGATGTATATAGGGTAGCATTCCGTTTACTGCATACGGTTTGATGGTGGGTATATGATATTCGGCACAGCCGAATTGTTTTTTTTACAAAAGTTTTAATAAAATCTTAATTTTTATTTTTAATTTCATAATATGTATTTTCTCTCGTATTTTGCTCTTAAGAAAAATCACACTAACTCTATCAACTCTTCTTTAAAACACTTAATAATTAATTTAAATATAATATTAAATCTTCTCCGTTTTATATGTCTTTTACAATCAGCCTAATAATATATATTTTGTATTTTATCTATATTTGAATCTAAGTACATAAGCACTAAATACTTGTAAGTCCTCGCCGTTATTTCTTACTCCATCACCCCTTATTTGCGAGTTTGTTGTTGCTGTTTTCAGTTAGAATTCTTTGATTTGATTTTTGTGATTTAATTTTTCTTCATTAATTCGTTGACATTTGCAATTAGTAACATGATTTTTATCTTTTATTTTTCCTCTATATAGATTTACTTGTTGAAAAGGCTTCAATGTCGTTGTTAGTGTTGTTGTGTTTTTTTTTCTTGTGTTTTCAAGTTCAAGATTAATTAAGCAACGGGTGTTATTTATCTTGGGGTTTTTTCTTGTTGCTTTTCTACTATTTGGGTTTTTTGTATATTTTTTATTTATTTAAATGCCACCTACATGTGTGTGGTGGCAACACATCTCATATTTATTTACCTTTGTACTTGTAAATTTGTTTCCTTTGCAAAAGTTGAATTTTGAAAGAATCAATTCTTTTCATGAAAAATTTCTAAGGTTTTTCGTGAAATAATAAAATGTAAAATTGTTCTACTTTAGCATAAAAATAGCTGTTTTACAGGAGGTTATTTAGGTAGAATATTTACAATTTTAATAAAAAAGCATTTAAAATAATTTTCTCTACCTCTGAGAGGATTAAGGACCACCTGTTTTTCGTTTTGTAATCACATTGTTAAAAGAGTTATTTAATTATAACAAGTTAGAGTGCTATATTCGGCTATGCCGAATCTTAAATACCCTCCACCAGCAAGCTACTTTTTATTGAAACCCATCTAACTATCTAATTTTTAGATAACTCGCTAAAATTTTTGTCGAACTAATTTTGATTAGGTCCAGAAAAATTTAGAATGATATATCTATACACAGAACATACTTATGTCGAATTTTACCCGCATATAATAATTTAATAACGAATTAAGTGGTATTAAATGATTTTCAAAAGTTAACCTTATATGGGAGCTAAGACAACTTATGGACCGGTCCGGAAAAAATTCCGCATGTCAAATTTTATACCTACATATGTATAAAATGTGCGTTTAAGTAATTTTCAGAAATGGTCCTTATATGGGAGTTGTGACCAATTATGCACCGATCAGGAAACAATTTCGTATAATGATTTATAAGCATAAAAAGATCAAGTCTAATTTTACTCCAATAGCTTTATTAATCAATAAAATATGTGCGTTTAGGTGATTTTAGGAAGTGGACTTTATATAGGAGCTATGAGCAATTAAGGGCCTATCCGGAAAAAATTTCGTAGAGCGATTTATGTAAAGACAAAACATATAAGTGTCGAATTTTCTCAAGATAACTTTATTTGACAATGAAATATGTGCGTTTAAGTGATTCTCAGAAGTGGACCTTATATGGGAGCTATGACCAATAATGGACCGATCCTAGAAAAAAGTGGTAAAATGATTTGTATGTACACAAAACTTATTCAAGTCGAATTTTATTAATATAGCTTGAGAATTCAGTGAAATATATGCGTGTAAGTGATATTCGGAAGTGGACCTTATATGGTAACTATGACCAATTATGGGCCTATTCAGAAAAAATTTCGCAGAGTGATTCATATTTGGGCAAAACATGTTTGTGTCGAATTTTATCAAGATAGCTTTACTTGACTTTGAAATATGTGCTTTTAAGTGATTTTCGGAAGTGGGCCTTATATGGGATCTATGACCAATAATGTACCGATCCGTAAAAAATTTAGTAGAAAGATTTGTATGTGTACAAAGCAAATGTGTCGAATTTTATCCCGATAGCTTTATAATTCAATTAAATATATGCGTTTAAGTGATTTTCGGAAGTCGAGCTTATATGGGAGCTATGACCAATTATGGGCCTATCAGGAAAAAATTTCGTTGAGTGATTTATATTTAGACTAAACATATTTGTGTCGAATTTTATCAAAATAGCTTTATTTGACAATGAAATATGAGCTTTTAAATGATTTTCGGAAGTAGGCCTTATATGGGAGCTATGATCAATAATGGACCGATCCGTAAAAAATTTGGTAGAATGAATTGTATGTACACAAAACATATCCAGCTCGAATTTTATTACAATAGCTTTATTCATCAATGAAATATGTGCGTTTAGGTGATTTTCGGAAGTGGACCTTATATGGGAGCTATGACCAATTGTGGACCGACTGAGATCTACGTTGGTAGTATTATTTCTGTTTATATTATATTTGTATGTACAAAATTTCGTGCTGATACCGATATAATTGATTGAGTTATTAACGATAAACTAATTTCCGGGAATATATACCTTTGTATGGGGTCTATGAGAAATGTTGGATCGATTGTAAAGATTTTGAATGTAATTGATCACTGCCCTAAAAAAATGAAGTGTGACAAAATTCATCGAAATGTCTTTGGTAGTTTCTGAGAAAACTTCAAAAGAATTAGGAAAAAAACGTAATTTTTTTCGAGGTAGTCTGAATTTTTTACTCATAACTTTTTACGTTGTAAACCGATTTTGCTGATTTTTAATACCAAACTGCTTAGGATAATAATGAATATTTTGGGTGAATTTGGTTGATTTCCTTTACTTCGTTTACCGTGAGCGTGTTTTACACAGACAGACAGACGGACAGACGGACATAGCTAAATCGACTCAGAATTTCATAAGGACCCAGAATATACTTTGTTGGGTCTTAGATGAATATTTCTTGGTGTTATACACGGAACGACAAACTTATATATACCCTCTATCACCACTGATGGTGGTGGAGAAGTTTTCTATGTTGGAAATTAGAAGAAGATTAGAAGTTTTCTATGTTGGAAATTGTGAAATATTGTGAATTATTTTAGTTTTTTATACCCTTCCCTTAAAAGGGAAATTCAGCGATAAATTTCAGTTTTTTGGAAATTTTATTATTTCCTTTTTTGTAAAAATTTTTTTGCAAATCTTTTTATAGAAAACTTTTCATAAACTTCCTTTTTTAACAACTTTTTAAAAAAATTTATTTTTTTTTTTTTTGAAACTTTCTTTTAAATTTTTGATAAATTTCCCTTTTTTTTTAGAAAAATTTCCATAAATTTTGTTTAAGCAACTTTCGATAAAATTCTTTGTTTAAAAAGAATTCCGAAAAACTTATTTTTTCTGGGGAAAATTTTCAAAAAATTTTTCGATGAATTCCCTCTTTAAATTATTTTTTTCGATAAATTTCCTTTTTATAGGAAATTTTCGGTAAATATCCTTTTTATAGGAAATTTTCGGTAAATATCCTTTTTATAGGAAATTTTCGATAAATATCCTTTTTAAAGGAAATTTTCGATAAAGATCCTTTTTAAAGGAAATTTTCGATAAAGATCCTTTTTAAAGGAAATTTTCGATAAATATCCTTTTTATAGATAATTTTCGAT
The DNA here is from genome assembly GCF_015586225.1 of Lucilia sericata. NCBI lineage: Eukaryota > Metazoa > Arthropoda > Insecta > Diptera > Calliphoridae > Lucilia > Lucilia sericata. The sequence goes on along the minus strand of NW_023994376.1, from coordinate 187,523 downwards.
AAATCTCTTTTTTTAGGAAATTTTTGACAAATTTCTTTTTTATAGGAAATTTTCGATAAATTTCTCTTTAATAGAAAATTTTTGATAAATTTCTCTTTTATAGAAAATTTTTGATAAATTTCTCTTTTATAGAAATTTTTTGATAAATTTCTCTTTTATGAAAAATTTTTGATAAATTTCTCTTTTATGTAAAATTTTTGATAAATTACTCTTTTATGAAAAATTTTTGATAAATTTGTCTTTTATGAAAAATTTTTGATAAATTTCTCTTTATGAAAAATTTTTGATAAATTTCTCTTTTATGAAAAATTTTTGATAAATTTCTCTTTTATAGAAGATTTTCAATAAATTTCTCTTTTATAGAAGATTTTCAATAAATTTCTCTTTTGTAGAAGATTTTCAATAAATTTCTCTTTTATAGAAAATTATCAATAAATTTCTCTTTTCGATATAAATTTTCGATAAATTGCACTTTTATAGAAAATTTTCGATAAATTGCTCTTTTATAGGAAATTTTTTATAAATAAATAAATTTCTCTAATAGATAAATTGCTCTTTTATAGGAAATTTTCAATAAATTTCTCTTTTATAGGAAATTTTCGATAAATTTCTCTCTTATAGGAAATTTTCGATAAATTTCTCTCTTATAGGAAATTTTCGACAAATTTCTCTTTTATAGGAAATTTTTGATAAATTTATTTTTTATAGAGAATTTTCTATAAATTTCCATTGACACTAGCAATGGTCATGTTCATGACTACTATACATATTTTCCTAGAAGTAGAGATTTTTATTCGTTTGTCTCGTGATTTAAGTGTTGGGTGTTGGTGCAGTTATTATTATTTGTATTTACCCTTGAGTTTCAAGAATCCTTTTCTTGAATTTCCACGTACATATAACAAGCTCTTTAAGGTGTTTCTCTCAGCGTTTATTTAAATTTATTTCACCAAATATCCTCCTGTCAGTTCCTTTTGGCCTTGTTTCTATACTCTGCTAAATGAGTGTGAGAGTGAATGTTATTTCGGTCTTTACCTGGTTGCGTGTTTAACTGTGTGTATCTTTAACGGTCTTTTACTGTATTTCATTGTATAAATGTTTTCTAGGTTTTTGTCTTGTTTGTGTGAGTTTCTTTAAGTGGCTGCTAGAGTGTATATATACATACATGTGTATATATGTATATTGTTAAGGTTTTTTGTTAATATTTTATGCTCTTGACATTTTCTCATTGTTTCAGTCCTATTGTGTCTGTAGGCCAGGTTTCTTATTCTTGTTTTTCAAATTGTATTTCTTTACTTCTCCACTGTTGGCGTTAAACTGATAAAAGGGTTACAAATTGATTTTTTTCTTCGCCTTAAATTTAATATGGCAAAAAAGGTACAAATTTAATTGTTTAGTGGTTGAATTTATATCAAATTCAATTTAAGTCGTTTAGAAGTTAAAATTAAATAATTTATTGTCTTTAGGCTAAATAAGGGTTGACTTGCAGGATTAGAAAAGGAAATTACATATTTAATGCTATAAAATGATTTTATTTTAATTTATAGTTTATTAGGAATGGAATTTTTGGATTTTTTAATAGGATTTTTTTTCGATTTAAATATTAATATATTCGATAAGTAACCCTTTTAAAGGAGATATTTGCTTTAAATAAAAAATGTTCATAAGATTTGAAGGAAATTTTTGTTAAATTTTCTTTTATACGAGAAGGAAATTTCAAATTCATTTGTTTGTCTGGAATTTTCATTTAAATTTATTTTTTAAATATATTTTTTTTATAAAGAAAATTATCGATAAATTTCATTCTTATAAAGGAAATTTCATTTTTGTACGAAATTTTCGATAAATTTCCTTTTGATGAGAAGTTTTTAATAAATATTCTTTTCATAGGAAATTTTCAGTAAATTCCCTAATTATCTGAAATTTTCGATTAATTTCCTTTTTTAAAAGGAAATTTTCGATAACTTTCGATTTTATAGGAATTTTTCGATAAATTTCCATTTTATAGGAAGTTTTCCATAAATTTCTAATTTATAGGAAATTTTTGATAAACTTCCATTTTATAAGAAATTTACGATAAATTTCCATTTTATAGAAAATTTTCGATAAATTTCCATTTTGTAGGAAATTTGCGATAAATTTCTATTTTGTAGAAAATTTTCGATAAATTTCCATTTTATAGGAAATTTTAAATAAATTTCCTTTTTATGGGAAATTTTAGGTAAATATCCTTTTTATGGGAAAATCTGAATAAATTTATTTTTATAGCAAGTTTTGTATAGAAAATGAAGAAAATGTTTCTTTTTATAGGAAAACTTCGAAAATATTTTTACAGACATTTTGAATAAATTTCCTTTTTAGGGAATTAAGAATAAATTTTCTTTTTTTAAGAAATTTTAAATAGATTTTCTTTTAATAGAATATATTGATCAATTTTAATTTTTATAGGAAATTTTAAATAAAAATCATTTTTATTGGAAATTTTTACTAAAATTCCATTTTATAGGAAGCTTTGAAAAAATTTCCTTTATATAGGAACTTTTGAATAAATTTCCTTTTTTTAGGAAATTTTTGAATTTATTCCTCTTTATAGGAAATTTAGAATAAATTTCCTTTTTATGAAAAAATTTTGATAATGTTCCTTTTTTGAAGAAAATTTCCTTTTTTGTAGGAAATTTTCGATAAATTTCTATTTTATTTGAATAAAATTCCTTTTTATAGGAAATTTTGAATAAATTCCCTTTTTATGAAAAATATTTGATAATTTTCCTTTTATAAAGAAAATTTCCATTTTGTAGGGAATTTTCGATAAATTCCTTTTTTAAAGAAATTTTCGACAAATTTATATTTTATAGGAAATTTTTGATAAGTTTATTTTTATAGGAAATTTTCGATAAATTTATTTTTTTAGAAAATTTTTGATAAATTTCTACTTTTGGGGGAAATTTTATGATGAAATGATAAATTTCCTTTTTCATATAAAATTTGCAAAGATTAGAGGACAATTCCTTTAATCTTATCAATTTCTAGCCAATTTGTATTTAGATTTTTTTAAATTTTAAAAAAATTACATTTTTCGCTTATTGATTGATATAGGATTGATTTAAATTTCCTTTTTACATTAATTAAATTTACACTTTTTATTTTTTTCACTTGTGACTTTTAAAAGCACTTGTTAAAAAAATAACCACGTTCTCGTCATACTTACCACACTGTGTCAAATTTGTTACCATTAATACAATTTGAGAAGTAATTTTCTTTTTTGCGTCTTATTTCTGAAACACTTTTTAGAAACATTTAAAATTCTACACACTTAATGTCATTAGGTCGAGTACCCTTGTTCGAAGGAAATGAAAAGAAAAAATTTGTTTATTTGTTTTTTTTTCCTCTAATGATTGAAATGTACAAATATGATCTGACACTTTAGATTTCTTTTGATTTTTTTTACTTTACACATCCTGTAAAAAACATGTTTGATCATGTTTGTAAGTGTATGTGTGTGTGTGTGAAGGATAAATGTGAGAAAGTATGGGTTTTGAGTTTTGTTTGTTACATTATTCACAATTTATTTTTACAAATGAGACCAATTATAGGACGAAAAGTGTGTGTGTGTGTAACACACACTTTGTTACAAACGTTTGATGAAACTTACAAAGATATGAGAGCAACAAATGAATTCATGTTAATTTATATGTAGTTTTTGTTTGTAGCAAATGAACATGTTGCCTTCTTCTTTTCTTGCAATACTGTCATTTACACCATTCGAACCATTTGCGTTTTTCAACATTTTCCTAAGAAATCAATATTGGGGAAAATTAAGGACAAATCATTTATTGTACAAGTGACTTTGAATGTTAAACACGTTTTTACACACTTACAAGAAATAATAAAATGAACGAAATAATTTTTTTTTTGTTTTCATAAAGACAGACACTTTTAGGTGTAGTTAAAGTTTTGTAAAAAAAATGTTAAATAAATTTACATGTAAAATTTTTAATGAACGTTACAAAAAAGCCAAGTGTTGCCAACAAACCAAATGTTGTGTGTAACTGAAAGATGTGGAAGGGTTGTGAGAAATTGAATTTATTTTATTTTTTTTTTTTTTAACTTTTAATTTAAATATGAAAACATTATAGAGTTAAAGAAAATAAAATTACAATCTAAAGGACAAAGAAAATTCAATAAGAAACTGCTCTACTTATTAGAAAAAATTAACTACTACTTTTTACTTGAATACAAAGAAAATATTTATAAATGTACTATGTGAGTGTATTTAAGTGTAAAGCCAAACATGGAGATGGTTTTGTTTTAATAACTGGAATCGGGTGCACAGTGGTAGAGAGTAGTAGGGAAATAAGTGAAGTAAAGTTTAACAAAGAGAAAGGATCAGAGAATTCAATTGGTATTTTAATAAAATTTTTAATAAAGTTTGATTTAAAACAGGTTTTAAATAGGGAAGTTTAAGTTACTGGCGTTGTATTCACCTAAAACAGGTCCAGATACTGGTCATTAGGGCCATTTATTTGCCTAATTTATATCTTCTATTGTCAAATATTATATGGTAAGAAATTGAACTAGTTACTAGCCTTATTTTCGCCCAGAAATAGGTCCAATTACTGGCACTAGAATTACTTTCCAATTACAGGATTTATTTTCTTCTAGAAATAGTGCCGTTTTCTGACCTAAAAATAGAGCTAGTTTCTGACCTTAGTTTTTCTAGAAAGGCAGTTACTTTCCTTATTTCCGTATAGAAATAGGGCCAGTTACTGTGCTTATTTCTGTATAGAAATAGGGACAGCTACTGGCCTTATTTTCATATAGAAATAGGGCCAGCTTCTGACCTTATTTCCGTATAGAAATAGGACCAGTTGCTGGACTTATTTCCATATAGAAATATTTCCTTTTCGTATAGAAATAGGGCCAGTTACTAGTGTAATTTCTGTACAGAATAGGGCCAGTTACTGACCTTATTTCTGTACACAAAAAGGCCAGTTTGCCGATTCTGACCTAAAAATATAACTAGTTTCTGACCTTAGTTTTTCTAGAAAGGCAGTTACTTTCCTTGTTTCCGTATAGAAATAGGGCCAGCTACTGACCTTATTTCCGTACATAAATAGGGCCTGCTACTGGCCTTACTTTCATATAGAAATAGGGCCAGTTACTGGCCTTATTTCAGTATAGAAATAGGACCAACTATTGGCCTTATTTCCGTATAGAAATAGGGCCAGTTACTGACCTTATTTCCATATAGAAATATTTCCAGTTACTGGCAGAATAGAAATAGGGCCAGTTACAGGCCTTATTTCCGTATAGATATGAGGCCAGTTACTGGCCTTATTTCCGTAAAGAAATGAGGCCAGTTACTGGCCTTATTTCCGTATAGAAATAGGGCCAGCTACTGGCCTTATTTCCGTATATAAATAGGGCCAGCTACTGGAATTATTTCCGTATAGAAATAGGGCCAGCTACTGGCCTTATTTCCGTACAGAAATAGGGCCAGCTACTGGCCTTATTTCCGTATAGAAATAAGGCCAGCTATTGGCCTTATTTCCATATAGAAATAAGGCCAGTTACTGGCCTTATTTCCGTATAGAAATAGGGCCAGTTACTGGCCTTATTTCCGTATAGAAATAGGGCCAGTTACTGGCCTTATTTCCGTATAGAAATATGGCTAGATACTGGCCTTATTTCCGTATAGAAATAGGGCCAGTTACTGGCCTTATTTCCGTATAGAAATAGGGCCAGTTACTGGCCTTATTTCCGTATAGAAATAGGGCCAGTTACTGGCCTTATTTCCGTATAGAAATAGGGCCAGTTACTGGCCTTATTTCCGTATAGAAATAGGGCCAGTTACTGGCCTTATTTCCGTATAGAAATAGGGCCAGTTACTGGCCTTATTTCCGTATAGAAATAGGGCCAGTTACTGGCCTTATTTCCGTATAGAAATAGGGCCAGTTACTGGCCTTATTTCCGTATAGAAATAGGGCCAGTTACTGGCCTTATTTCCGTATAGAAATAGGGCCAGTTACTGGCCTTATTTCCGTATAGAAATAGGGCCAGTTACTGGCCTTATTTCCGTATAGAAATAGGGCCAGTTACTGGCCTTATTTCCGTATAGAAATAGGGCCAGTTACTGGCCTTATTTCCGTATAGAAATAGGCCCAGTTACTGGCCTTATTTCCGTATAGAAATAGGCCCAGTTACTGGCCTTATTTCCGTATAGAAATAGGCCCAGTTACTGGCCTTATTTCCGTATAGAAATAGGCCCAGTTACTGGCCTTATTTCCGTATAGAAATAGGCCCAGTTACTGGCCTTATTTCCGTATAGAAATAGGCCCAGTTAGAAATAGGGCCAGCTATTCTGGCCTCATAATTTCTAAATTAATTTAATTATAATCACTATTAAAAATCTCGAGCATCATATAGGTAGACTATTTACAAAGATTTGAACTTCGATACTTCTCTCCCCCCTTTGCCCCCTACCACTGTACAACATTCAATCATTTTACTTCAAAATTACATAATCATCATAAACTTCATCTACTTACCCTTTGTAGTCTTGAAACCTTGATTAATGGCACGTGTTGTTCGCACAGCTGCCCGATAAATGCGCCAATAGAAGAATAACATAACAAACATCGGTATATAAAAAGAGCCCAGAGCAGAGTATAAAACATATCCACGATCATTTGTTAACTCACATTTCCAGGGGCAGGGTGGTGGTGGTGCTGCATACGAGGACATTGATGATGGCGATGATGTATAGGTTGTGGTAGTTGGTAATGTTTCAGCACCATTCATCATCACGCGACCGGAATCTGCTGTATCGTAATACATAGCTGAAGTTGGATCATTATTATAACGGATACTACTACTTTCTGAACTGTCACTTGTTGTTAAAGTGTATTCATCATCGTCAACTAAATCAGTAGCAGAAGTATCATCAGCACCCGCAACTTTACTGTTGTCTGCGTCAGCATTCTCATTTGAATAGTGGTAGTTGTAGTTGCTGTTGTTGTCGTTAATGCCAGCAGGAGAATTGTCATCATCATCAACAGCAGCAACCCGATTATTTACATTTTTATCACCCGTATTATGATTTTGTAAATGTGCATAGTAGGGATCATATGGATTAAATGAATTATACAATGATGACGATGTATACAGTGATGATGATGATGACTTGGCTGAAGTTCTTCTTGTGTGCCTTAAAGCCTTGGCTATCGATACAGGTGCTGTAGCTGGTGATGAGTGTATTGTGTAGGGAGCATTTGTGGTGGTTTTTAAAAATTTTCTTTGTCTCTTTCCTTTGTGTTTTAATGATGGTGATGTTGATGTGGGTGCTACTACTCCTATTAACGACGATGATGTTGTTGTTGTTGATGATGACTCCGATGATATTGTTGTAGCACTAGTGGCATAATAAAGCGTATAATTTCCTCTTGTATAAGTTGGTTGTAGCATGGGCTGTAAGTAAGTGGTAGTTGCAAGCATATACGTTAAAATATTTAGAAGAAAATAGTTGCATATAAAAATACTTATTATCTCAAAGTTCAGTGATTTAGAAAAGTAAATAAAAGTAGTAGTATTTTTTTTTTTAATTCCCCTAGTTGTTTTTACTTCAGAAATATTTATTGTTGTTTTCTATAATTTTTTTTTTATTTTATTTTTAAATGTATTATAAGAGCTCAAATCGCGCAAGATATTATTTATAGGGAGTAAAAAATATTGTTGTTGAAAATTTAAAGGAAAATATTTCAATTTAAGGATGATTAAATACAGTTACTTGTTTTTGCTTCGTCTGGAAAAATGACTGGTTATTGGCCTTATTTTCGTATAGAAAAGGTTTTGGTTACTGGCCTTATTTTTAACTAGAAAATGGACCAGTTAATAGCTCTATTTTTGTTTGAAAAGATGACTTACATACGTCAAAGTACTTAACGTGAACACCTGCCGTGTTGGCATTATTTCAAGGTGTTACTTTTACAACCACAGGGTTAGCGTGTTACTCACCACCGCCACTTTGTACTTCTTACTTGCCAGTGCCAATTTTTGTACAAGGTTCTGTCGATCCATGTACAAGCACTTTGCTCAAGTACTCGAGCTAAGTATCTAATTTCAGATCATTGCTGCTCCATTGTGTAACTTTCGAAATGCAAAAACATCACTTTTCTTTAGAATCACGCAGATGAGATGGCCTTTGTTGAGCAAAATACGAATCAATTAAAAAAACTGAAGACTTGTTCTAATTCACATAGAACACACTGTTTTAAAACTGGTATGAACACAGTAAACCCTGAACATACCCTCAAAAGGAAAGAAATTTTTAATAATATCACAGGCCTTATGCATGAGGCCCGTATTCCCTATATTCATCTCGTATCAAATACACTTGACACCAAATCATTTCATTTGCGGGGTATCTTTTGTCTCGGCATCAGCACCGAATTTATCCCGAATTCCCTTCCCGAATGTTTGGGTTTAAATCACAACCACCACATGTTCCCGAAAGGAGTTCTCTCCAATAACCGAGACAAGACAAAGTCCGAAATCTGTCCTATGGGCTACCGTTTCCCGTGGTACCAAATTATAAGGCTCCCTGTGAATAGTTTTAGAAAATCGATTTGACGCGGAAGGTTTTTGCACCAAAATGACCTGAGAAACAAGTTTTCGTTATCAGAACACTACTGGCTACTACGTAGTGATAGGGCCTGATTTTGGTTATAACCCTAATGTTCATATTCTTGTATGTTTGAAGTTTATAGACGACTAAACGGCTGAACTGATTTTCTTGAAATTTTCACAGTATCTTCCCGTATGTCCGGAAGAAGCTATAGATTACTTTTTATGTTGAAATTTCAAGTAGGCGAGCCACGCCCACATACAAAATAAGTATTAAAGTCGTGTTTCTCAGAAACTGCAATAGAGGGTCCAACTTTGACATCCATGAGAATATTTGTGCACCAAATGGACAAAGTGGCTATAGTGGACGTGACACCTTCCATATTAAGAAAATATTATTATTATTTAGTGTCAATATGTATATCTGGAAAACTATTATAGTTAAGTGGGTTTTTATTTATATTGCTTTTAGGGCAGCAAAGCACACTGGCTATAGCTAGTATTAAATATTTATAAGTATGTCATTTTCTCAAGGTATTTGTTGTCTAAAATCTACTATTAAACTGTATCTTTTTATTTGCCTTTTAAAGTATTTAGTTTATGGTGTATATAAAATATTTAAGTTAAGGTCGTTTTGTTTCATGATTTGATTTCTTTTTTGTTTTTCTAAAAATGTATGTGAACATTTAGCTTTCACTTCCTGTTGTTTTAGTTTATAGGCGCTATAAATTTTGATTTTTTTAAGTTTTTGTAGTCATCATCGAAAAGATAGTGGGTGTATTTATTTTATCAATCCGTTTGTAATACGTGGAAATATACCACCAAAATATACAGATATTAGGAGCAGCAGCCCTTTGAACCTAACTTTTATAGATTCTGAGATTGTCTATGTAATTGTCTATCAACTTTCGAAGTTCACTTTAAATTTATGACACATGATGACGGGCATTTATGATTCGGTGTAGCAGCACATAACAATCTCACTTGTTTATACTTTCTTGTACTCTTGAAGGGCAAAAGCTTTAACAAATTTTTCTCTTTGACCTGAAAAGCAAGAAAACTAATAAATTTATTACCTTCAAACCTACTTAAAAACTCATAAAACTTGACCAATTTATGCCAAGCATATACATATATCTTGTCTTAGTTTTTTTGTCCCTTTTGGGGCACTATCTTGTTTAACAAAAAAAATAATAAAAACATGAAATAATGTCTGCAGCAATTTCAGAACGTAGTTAGAAAAAAGTAAAGTTTGTGTAGTTAAAGAATTTTTTGGTTACTTTTGAAAACAATTCAATATTTAAGAGTGTGAGTTGCGAGGGTTGTGCGATAATTTAGCAGTCATTTTAATGTGAAATTATATTGAAATAAACCATATTGAAGCCTTTTAATCAGATTTGCAAAAGTTTTTTCTTATTTCCATTACCAAACGGCCCTCTTATGCATATAAAAAAAGTATGGCCTGGTTGAATGGCCTTGTTTATTCCAACATTTTTTTTCCTGTTTTTTTTTTTTTTTTTTCTTCTTTATTTTTGGCAATTTTACGCTCCATATGTTAACCTACTTGTTTATTTATAATTTTCGTTTACAAAAATATGTGTATGTAAATTTTTTGTAATTTGGAAAATAAATATATTAAACAAATACAACAGCGCCCATTGAGGACAAATTGTAAAAAAGAAACAAACAAATGTTGACAGTTTTATAACAATTGTTTAACAATGAATATAAAGTGGTACATTTAATTACTATTATATTTTTTTTGTTAATTTTTCTACTCATGTTATCTTTAGCTTTGATAATTACAACCAGAAACGGAAATGAAAATGAAACCAGAACATAACTTTTAGGAATGAAGCTGACTTTTTAAAGTAAAAATGCTAAGCAGTTCTTTGTTAGAGATACCAACAAAGTCTTTTCATTACGAAATATTACGCAAATCTATCTTTTTAGATTTTTGTACAGGGTACATAAATTATAACTACTTTACTTTTGCTTTGTTATGATAATGACATAGTTTTTCCCCACTCACCTTTTGATCTTTCCAACCAACTAACGGTGGGAAGCAGATAACAAATGATAAAACCCAAATACCAGCTATTAAAGATTTTGCCTTTTTGGTAGACATAATGCTGGGATAGGTAACGGGTCGTGTTACAGCGACATAACGATCCAAAGAAATGGCACATAAATTTAATATTGAAGCGGTACACATCCAGACATCGACAGCTAACCAAATGCGACACCAAACATCACCGAATATCCAAACCTGAGAAAATAAATAAAAAGTATTTACATATATTCAAAATAAACAAGTACAACTATACGTATGATTATTATTAATTACTCTAGAAGTAAATCATATTAATCATACGTTTGCTTAGCTGATACAGCCAGTTTGATTGAAATTTATTTCTTTAGCATTACTCACCTTAAATACTTCCCATGTTGCGGAGAATGGCAAAACAGCTAAACCAACTAGTAAATCAGCAACGGCTAAATTAACAATAAAAAAATTGGTAACGCTGCGCAATTTATTTGAACAAAAAACAGCGGCAATAACTAAAAGATTTCCTCCTATGACTAAGACATTGATAAATTCGAGTATCGCTAGTGAGATCAAATTTGAGGGTTCCGTCCATTTTACCGACTTGATTAAATTATCACACTCTGTTTCATTCATGGCGGTAACTCAATAATTGGTGTTGAAATGTATTCACTACCTGTAAATTAAAATGTAACGAAATTAATTATAAATTGTAATTATAAAAAAAAAATCTGTAATACTAAAATTTTTCTCTAAAACAAATTAACAAAAAGAAAAAAATATACATTAGTTAAAAAAAAAATAGTATACATTCCGAATACTGTAGTAAAACTTTGTTATAAAGATCATTTTCAAAGAAAAAAACGTTATAATGAACTGTTATACGGAAAGATAAAGATAGTTATACGTAACCGTGTCCATAGAAAAAACTGTTATACGGAAAATACAAAAATTGTTATACGGCAATTTTTTCATAAAATAATGATATGTAGAAAAGTAAAAGAAAGTCTTATTCGCAACTTTTTTTAAAAACATTACTTAAAACTTCATCTATATAAAATACTGTTATACGAAACATTTTCTGTAGAATATGCAACTTTCACTATATAGTAAAATAGTTATAAAAAGTTTTTTCTATATAAAAAACTGTGATATATAGAAGTTTTTCGGTAAAAGAAAGTGTTGTATAGAAGTTTTCTATCAAATGAATAGAAAGTTACAGATGATTTGTGAAAGAAGATGTTTTTATGTTTAAACTTAATTTCGGAAAGTGGCCCTATTTATGGTTCTTTATAAATTCATCATTTCGTTGTTTTCAGATACTTTATAAAAATCAGGGAATTTTCGAAATAGGGACTTTAATGAGGGGTTGGGTCAATTATTGACTGAGATCTTCCAATTTATGATCTTTCCTATAAAATTTCTTTATGTCTTTCTTTATGTTCTTTATGCTTCTTTTAGACCGTTATGACTGCTAAAGTCATTTTCTGTAGAAACCTTATATATGGGAAGAGTCAATTATGGACCGATCCTTATAAAATTTGAGAAAGAGATTTAGGTTCCTACAGGACACGCTTATGCCGAAATTCACCACAGTTATGAGCGCTAAAGTAATTTTCTGAAGGGGATCTTATATAGGGGGTAGGGTCAATTAAGGGCCGATCCTTATAAAATTTTACAAAGAGATTTAGCTTCCTACAGAACACGCTTATGCCGAATTTCACCGCTATAGATTCTTCTTTTAAACAGTGATTATCGTTAAAGTAATTTTCTGAAGGGAACCTTATATGGGGGGTAGGGTAAATTATGGGTCATTCCTTATAAAATTTTACAAAGAGATAAAGACTACATAAGACATACTTATACCGAATTTCACCGCTGAAGATTGTTCTTTTAGATTCTTCTTTTTAGCGTTAAAGTAATTTTCTGAAAGGGACCTTATATGGTCCTTAAGGGACCTTATATCAACCTTACCAAATATACTGCATCAATATCGTGGACTCTATCGTGTTTATAACAGACAGGCTAGATCGTCTTAAAATCTAATAAGGACCCAGAATATACATACATATACATATATACTTTTTATGGGTTTTAGATGAATATTTCGATGCATTACAAACGGAATGATAAAAACAATATACCCCCAATCTTGTTTGAGGGTGGATATAAAAATATACAATCAGAACTAATAATGACAATATCCTTAAGATTCAATGTCAATTTTCTTCAACTGATTAATTACTTTAATTAATTAAAAAAACTGCCGCATTATTAACAGTTTTTCTTAATAAATTTATAACATTTAATACACTCTTCATATTTATCTACTTTCTAATTTTTCATTATAAACCACCCCAGCGTATGCTAAATATTTTCTTTGATATAAATAATCCCGCAACACTCATACGCCTGTAAACCACTGCCTGGTTTATTCAACATACACATTATGTAATTGTATTATTTTTCATAATTCCACAGGATTATATGACCCTGTCAAATGAAATCAAAACCGTTCTTATGAATTTTATTACAAAAGTATTTAAATTCAACGTTTAGATTACATTTTAGGAAGGCATAAAAATAAAACAAAAGAAAAATCAATAAATCTGCAATTACGTTGACTATTAAAATAAACTTAATCGATAAATATATACATTTATTATTAATCCAAGTTTAATAACTTTTTAGTATTTTTATGGTTTTTATTTATATTTAGAACTTTGAAAACTTAAATCAATAAAAAGCATGTGGCTACTTGCATTTGTTTTATCTACCCACAAACTCACTGGTAAATGTGGTCAGAACATATTGTACTTGCTTTGGTTTTTATTTTTAGTGCAGTAATTTGAAATGTTATTTCCTTATTTTTGTAAAGTTAACTTTTTAATTTAGTTTAAATACCATAGTATTGAAATTGTTGTTAGTTGGAAAGATAAATTTGTGTAAAAGCCTGTTCAATTCAACCTTGTATACTAATAACAAAACCAATTGAAAATGATTGAATTGAAATTAAATAATTTTAATAGCTTTCATAGAAACGTCACAACAAAAATGACTAAAGTATTCACCCACAAAAAATATGTTTTTCTGCTACAAAAATAAAACAGTTTGGAATGGTACATGTTTTTCAATATTTTCCATTAAAAAAACATTTATAAAATTTGTTATTATATAATATGTATATGCACCAATATAGCAGCCCTGCAATAATGCAGAAAAAGACTTAAAAGAAATATTTTTTTTTTAGTTAGTTAGTTAGTTAGTTACTTAGTTAGTTAGTTAGTTAGTTAGTTAGTTAGTTAGTTGTTAGTTAGTTATTTAGTTAGTTAGTTAGTTATTAGTTAGTTATTGTTAGTTAGTTAGTTAGTTAGTTAGTTCGTTAGTTTAGTTAGTTAGTTTTCGTTAGTTCGTTAGTTAGTTCGTTAGTTCGTTCGTGTCGTTCGTTAGTTCGTTTAGTTAGTTCGTTCGTTATTAGTTCGTTCGTTCGTTCGTTTTCGTTCGTTCGTTCGTTTCGTTTTCGTTCGTTTCGTTAGTTCGTTCGTTGTTAGTTCGTTCGTTCGTTCGTTCGTTCGTTCGTTCGTTCGTTGTTCGTTCGTTCGTTCGTTCGTTTTTGTTCGTTCGTTCGTTCGTTTCGTTCGTGTTTGTTCGTTCGTTCGTTCGTTCGTTCTTTCGTTCGTTCGTTTTCGTTCGTTTCGTTTTCGTTCGTTTCGTTCGTTCGTTTCGTTCGTCTTTCGTTCGTTCGTTCGTTCGTTCGTTCGTTCGTTCGTTCGTTCGTTCGTTCGTTCGTTCGTTCGTTCGTTCGTTCGTTCGTTCGTTCGTTCGTTCGTTCGTTCGTTCGTTTCGTTCTTCGTTCGTTCGTTCGTTGTTCGTTCGTTCGTTCGTTCGTTCGTTCGTTCGTTCGTTCGTTCGTTCGTTCGTTCTTCGTTCGTTCGTTCGTTCGTTCGTTCGTTTCGTTCGTTCGTTTCGTTCGTTCGTTCGTTCGTTTCGTTCGTTCGTTTCGTTCGTTTTCGTTCGTTCGTTCGTTCGTTCGTTTCGTTCGTTTCTTTCGTTCGTTCGTTCGTTCGTTCGTTCGTTCGTTCGTTCGTTGTTCGTGTCTTCGTTCGTTCGTTCGTTCGTTTCGTTCGTTCGTTCGTTCGTTCGTTTCGTTCGTTCGTTTCGTTCTTCTTTCGTTCTCGTTTCGTTTCGTTCGTTTTCGTTTCGTTCGTTCGTTTGTTCGTTCGTTCTTCGTTCGTTCGTTCGTCGTTTCGTTCGTTCGTTCGTTCTTTTCTTCGTTCGTTCGTTTCGTTCGTTCGTTCGTTCGTTCGTTCGTTCGTTCGTTCGTTCGTTCGTCGTTCGTTCGTTCGTTCGTTCGTTCGTTCGTTCGTTGTTCGTTTCGTTCGTTCGTTCGTTCGTTCGTTCGTTCTTCGTTCGTTCGTTTCGTTCGTTCGTTCGTTCTTTCGTTCGTTCGTTCGTTTCGTTCGTTCGTTCGTTTTCGTTCGTTGTTCGTTCGTTCGTTTCGTTCTTCGTTCTTTCGTTCGTTCTTTCGTTCGTTCGTTCGTTCGTTCGTTCGTTCGTTCGTTCGTTTCGTTCGTTCGTTTCGTTCGTTCGTTCGTTCGTTGTTCTCTTTCTTTTGCTTTCTTTCTTTCTTTTTTCTTTCTTTCTTATTCTTTCTTTTCTCTGGTTCTTTTCACTCAGATTTCTTTCTTCTTCTTCTCCATCCATGTAGTACCCTCATTGTTTTTGGCATCAGTACAACTTTATAATTCCTTTTGATAGCACACTTCGGTCTTTTGGTTAAAATATTTTCCTACGTTTGTTGGCTTGTAATTGTCTTTCTTATTCTATATTTCTTTGAGAAGGCTCTGAAGATTTCTATTAGCAAATTTTTCATTTGATTTCCTTTTATTACTAATAGCATTAAGTACCTGTAACAGTACTTGTAATTATTACCAAAATTTAATTTCAAGCTATTTAGACGGTCAACTTTCCAAAATAATGGTAATAAAAATTTTGAATTACTAACTGAAGAAAACAAAATATTAGTTGTAGTGGTAAGTGTGAGGCAATTTGGGAATTGAGTAAATCAAAATTAAATGGAATTGTTTAACACTTCTTAAGGGTGTCAAGATAATACATTTAATAATAATGCGATTTCTGGAACACTTAATACACAAGCTGAAATGATACTTTACTTTTGAGTTAACTACTCTCATTAATAAAAAATATGTCTGATGATGTAAGGCTTCAATGTCACTTTATTAAAGTATAATTTCCCTGAAATATGTAAAGTTCAAAGACATTCAATTCAAAGGTAAATAATACACATTATTTTTAAGCAGAAATTTAAATTTTCCTATTAAATTCTTATTTGTACTTTAAAATAGTTTTTACCTCCATTAGTTAAGTACTTTTGAATTTTGAAGTATATTTTCACATAATAAGGGTTTTAATAGCAAAAGAATACTTATCTTCTTGAATAAATCTCAAGTACGTTATGTATAAAATTTCCATAAACAGCCATTACTTAACGAGTATTTAGTAAGATAAATAATAAGAATTATTTTATCTTTTCTTTTATAGAGACAAATTAATTTCTTTTAATTTGTATTCTTAATAAATTTTAATTTATTTTTTGTGCTACTAAAGACGTAATATTTTTAGAAAAGAGAAATTGAGATTCTATTGATAATTTAAAATGGTAATTGATTTAAAAATGTTTAAGCTTAAATATAAATTTATAGAAAAGTGTATGTGTTACTGTTTAAAAAAAAAATAATTTAATTAAAGAAACGTAAACTACTCGATTAATAGGCAACATTATTAAAAAAATAAAAGTTTTGCTTTAAAGTACTTAATCTGTGTTTTACAGTCAAAGTAATTTAAAAAACATTAAAAAACCTAAAATGCTGTTTTGCTCTTCATTAAAAAAAAGTAGCAATAAACGTAAAGTTGATGAAGAAGAGAAGGTTATAGAAGGTTAATATGTAAGATTTTGTTGGCCAATTTTTTCTATGCAAAAGAGTTAAACACATGCCCGGTATTGACATACTTAGTTCTGGTATTAAGTACTTCCTTTTTGCAACCTAACCAAACCTAAAGTGTTGTAAGGTTTAAAGATATATTTGTTTTCATACCCTTCACCTTCGTGAGAATGGTATATATAAGTTTGTCATTCCGTTTGTAATCTCCTCAATATAATTTTTCGACCCTATAAGGTATTTATATATTAAGCTATGTCTGTCTGTCTGTCTGTCTGTCTGTCTGTCTGTCTATCTGTCTATCTGTCCATCTGTCTGTCCGTCTGTTTTTCTGTCCCCATAAATAATGGAGATATGAACAAAAATACGAGACAACTTCATGATCAAAAATGATCATGTTTTGCTTGCTTTGACAGAAAAGCAACAACAACATTGCTTATTTGAAATTAAATAAATTGAAATTGCATAAAATTTATCTTTCTTTAAACCCACTATGGTGACGCACAAAGACGAATATAGACTTCGTACTTGTACACTACTGGGCAATTTAAAGGATATTTGTTTTTTAGCAGAAAACAAAACTAAAAAATTTTATTTAATTTCACACCCACTGTGTCTAAATAATTGTCTACAAATTGTGCTTAAGAATAACAAATAAAACATTTGAAATAAATAGAAATGGAAAAAATTTCAAAACAATTAAAGAAATATCCCAAAAATTATGCTTTATAAATATAAATTAAAAAAAACACCAACCCAACAATAAACGCATAAATTATTTTTAAATAGAAAACAAAAGTAAAACTTCTTTTAACATATTTTTGTAAAACAAAAAGGGTTAAATTTTTAATAAAATTATGACAGATTTATTTTCAAGCAACTTTTTTAATTAATTTTTTTTAGCAAGAAAACAAGTTTCTTAATTTAAATTTACAATTGTAATTGAATTTTTTTTATACATATTTTATCCTTGACATTGATTGCTTTAACAAAAGTTTTTATAAAATTGTGTTGTTTTATTTCCAAAAAGAAAAAAAAAAAAACAAATCCAACAAAGTCACGACAACAGTAATCGAAATAAAAATAAAATTAAAGCAAAAAAATATCCCGCTTTTTAATAATTTTACATACATCAAATGACGTCAAATATGACTTAATAGTGATTGATTTTGTATTGTTTTTATTATTATTGTCTCTGCAGCAATGCCAACAACACCTTTCGTTGTACTGCATTTCCAGGTGATGGTCCTGAACTAGTGAGTTGTCCTAGGGAGAACTCAATTCACAGACTTTAAACACACTTCGCTTACTAATCGACAATGGAAAAGTGTCTACTCTTTAGATTACCCAGAGACACTAAAGTAACATCTATTCTTCATTCAATAGATCACAAACGTTTAAATTGTTCCATAAAGTTAATAATTCGCATCAACCAAATAAAAGAGTTACTTCTTGTTTAACTGCTGAGTATTTACCTATTGACGACTTTGCTGGTGATAATTGCAGGTTACGCGCAGTGAAGAACAGGTGTATTTCATGGAGGTAACCATTCACCAGAACGTATAATTCATTAATGTTGTGGCCCGTCGCCATGATTATACAGTCGTCCGCATACTATATCACGTTCACTCCTTGTGGAGGTGCGGGGAGCTTAGAGAGGTAGAAGTTAAACAAAAGTGGCGATAGTACTCCACCTTGAGGTACGCCTTGTTTAACTCTACGGGGTTTGTCTCTAAACTCTACGAATGATTGACGGCCACTCAGATAATTCACAATCCATCTCTACGTGTTGTTGGGCATTATGCATTGCAGGATATCCTCGAAGTGTGTGGCGTGACTGACAGTGTCGAAGGCCTTCGACAGGTCAAGAGCCACTAGGATCGTAAATATCTTGATAATGTTACTATTCCAGATATCAGATCCCTCAGGAATACAGAACATTTTAAGGAAACTCAACTGAAATATACACGCCTGGTACCAAATTGACACCAAACTTATATATACATTCGTACGACAACACTATGTAATGTGTTATTGTCAAAATATTCTTAACTGACTGAGAATTAGGAAGCGATGTAATGTATTTTTGAATTAACCAAGACATGTGATTGAATTAAGTAAGAAATAGAATTGAATGAATTAAGAATGAGATTAATAAAATATTTCCTTAAATAGGTGTCCTCCTATATAGTACTTCGATTCACGAATTTATCTGAATATGGGCAAACCATAATGTCACTCTGATAATGGACATTTTTTTACTACAAATGTATTATGATGATTATGATATGTCTTATTTAAGAAAATTAGATTTTGTACGGTGTAGGGTAACATATAATCAAGCATAACCGAACATATACCAATTAACGAGTTTTCCCTTAATATTGCATGACAATAATGACGAACATGATAATGTTGAAATGTATGTTTATGACGAAAGCATTATGCATGTATTAACTTGATTTCACTAAGAAATTCCAATCAATCAATAATAAATTATTTCTATTTTCTAACATGACGTTTTAGTGACAATTGTAAAACAATATTAAAAACATGCAATCATTGACAATAAAATGTCATATTTAATAAACATATTAAAGTTTTTTTCATTATTTTTTTTTAAGGGAATAAACAAATTATTAGAAAAATATTTGTAGACTTTGACATTGATATTGTTTTTTGGGGGACACAGGTTTTTATAGTAAAAAGTTTTATTTTATTGTTTTAAAATATTCATGTGAAAAATATAAGGATAAAGTTTATACTATTGTGGTTTTCTTGTTGTTTTTTTAGATTTAGAATTTTTTTAAATCTTGTCTTTAGAAAACTACAGCAAGTTCATAAAGTTTAATGGCCATACTTAATGTTGGTGCAACAAATCATTTACTTGTTCTCTAAGATGTTGCATTAACAAGGGATTGTTGACTTAATGGTGGCATTGTTTTCTAGTTGTTACTTGTATCTCTTTTTTTTTTTGTTTTGCAACCTGTTCTATTTGTTTTGTTTTAGTGTAAAAGCTTTAAATCCATAGTTATTTATTGTCCTTTAAAACTAAGGAATTCTGTAATGCAGGTTGTTAGGATTTTCTATTGTTTTACTTTGTTAGAAGGTTGCTTGCAATTCTTGTTGAAATGATTGGAAAAACGTAAATAATTGAAAAAAAATACATACATAACCATTCTAGGAAATTCCATTAAGGTAAACATTTTATAAAGACAATAAGATTTATAAGAATTTATTGAAATATAAAAATGTTTTAAATTTATAAAAGAAAAATTTATAGGTAAAGAGATACGAAATCTTTTTAGTAAATAATTCCATTTTAGTTTCTGTTTTTTTTTTTTTTTTTGCAATCTAAATATTTCTTAGTGAAAATAATACTTAGTGTAACAGAGAAAAGAAAAGATTATTCAGAAATATGTGTAAGTACATATATTATATGTCATATTGCAAAATAATACAAGGCAAAACTTAAGCATTAATATGAGTTCCCTTACTTTCATTCAATTCCCGCAAAAAAATTAAGCCGACATTACTAAAAGTCAAATGAACCCTACAAACGAATAAGCGAACGTATAAAGAGAAACAACAAAATAAAAGCATATATTTTAATTAATATTTGACATGACAGAGCAACATTAACGCACTTTAATATTCCGAAATTATTACTATATGATACACTCCCCCCCATAAAAAAACTTTTTGTTTTATTTCCAATTTCTTTTTTCTCTTCAACTGGATTTGTAGATCGAAAAAAAAACATAATGTTTGACTGAATGAATAAAGACAATGTGGCAGTTTGACAGCTAAGGTCAAAGTTTATACAATTTATAACTATCTGTTATTATATAGATTTTTTTGTTATTGTTAATAAAACAAAGCAATCTTGTTTTACTGTTTAATTTGTTGTGGCTATAGTATAGTTTTTAGTCATAAATTATTAAGCTAATAAGATGTGTTATTAATTGTCTTAAGAAATACTTTTCAATTGAGTTATAAGAAGTCAAATACGATAGGTGAATTGAAGCAGCGCCTCAAAATCACCTTCTTATCCATCATAATGACGCCAAAAATAGAAAATTATATAAAACAAGTAAGAGTGTTACATTCGGCTGTGCCGAATCTTATATACCCTTCACCATAGTGTTAAATCTAACATATTTTACTTTAATTTTTCCAAAAAAAATTACATTTTCTTCATAAATGCTTTCCCACCTCTGTGACAAAGATATAAATTCAAAACAACAAACACAAATACTTAACGTTGTTGTTGTTGTTTCCAGCGGTTTATTTAAACAAGCCAACAAAATGTATACACAAACAAGCACAATCTGAACATCAAAGTTGTCTCAGGTTTTTGCTCATATCTCCGTTATTTATGAACCGATTTTGGTGATTTTAAATAGCAAACTTGTCGCAAGAATATCAGATAGAATTATTGAAGACTGAGCTCCCAAAGGTCTCAAAGGTGCGGCCTTCAGAAAATTGATTTCAACATACAGATGGACAGACGGACAGACATGGCTTAATCTAATCCGCTATCTATAAGGATCCAGAACATATATACTTTAAAGGGTCTGGAAATTATATTGTAGAAATTACATACAGATTAAAAAACTTATATATACCCTTCTCACAAACGTGAAGGACATTTTAGATCTGTTCTATAGAATATAGAAAGTATACTTTTTACTGAACCGTTTTGTATGACCACTGGCTATATTTTGCTATAATGTTTAATGATTTTAACGCGCTAAATTGATCATTATCTCATTTTCAAAAGTTTGTGATTTAGTTGTCATAAGAGATCAGCTTAGATCAGTAGTAGTATTTCTAATCCTTTCCTGTATGACTAGCATGTTTGTGTCTTAAGCACTTCTCCCTGACTGACAATGACATCAAAAAATCGTTTATTATACCCACCATCAAAAAAGATGGTATTGATGGTATTGGTATTGAAAATGGGCAATATCGGACTACGCTTTCGGATAGCCCCCATACAAGTGGACCGCCGAAAAACAGCTTTAACGGGCATATATGTTTTAAAAGTACGAGTATAGCTATGAAATTCGACATAAAAAAGTTTCATATGAGCCAAAATCTCCATACCAAATTTTCTGAGGATCGGAGGGACCCTGCCCTCATATAAGGTCCCCTTCGGAAAATCACTATAACGCTCATTACTGGCTTAAAAATAAGAATATAGCGATGAATTTCGACACACATAAGTTTTATGCGAGTGAAAATGTCTTTACCAAAATGTATGTGGATCGGTCCATAATTGACCCTAACCCCCATATAAGGTACCCTTAAAGAAATTAAATAAGTTTCATGCGAGCCAAAATGTGTCTATCAAATTTTATGTGGATTGGTCCATAATTGACCCTACCCTCATATAAGGTCTCCTCCAGATAATTACTTTAACGCTCATTACTGGCTTAAATGTACGAGTGTAGAGATGAAATTTGACATAAGTAAGTTTCTTACGAGCCAAAACCTATGAAACTTTTATAGGAACGTAAATCTTCCTACCGAATTTAATGCGGAAAGTGTCGGGAACTGATTTTCGATGTAAACATGTTTTATATGAGCCAAAATCGGCCTTAAAAAATGTGAAAAATTTAATGAAAAACGGTCAATAATTTACCCTACCTCTTATATAAGGTCCTCTTCAGTAAGTTTGATAAGTTGTATCACCCTGATGTTTATAGGAGAACATTCCTTTTACGGCATACGGTTTGATGGCGGATATATTAGATTCAGCATAGCAGAATATAGCACTCTTACTTGTTTATTTTTCTTCCAAAATGTCTAACAATAGTTATGCTATCAACATGCGACGGATTATTTGTTCGGTTCAGAAAGGTATGATTTTAACATGGAAGACAAGCATCGTTCTGGCCAACTATAAAACTTTGAATACAAAGTATTGGATGCTTTACTACAACATAATTGTTATAAAAACTTAAGAAGAATTTAATCAAGCAACACTTTCAAAACGCAGCATTTATTCAAAAGCAGGGAAATTTTTGAAACTAAGAGACCGTGAAAGGTCGTTTTTGTACATTATATGAGGAGAAAATATTATCCATCCTAGCTTGTATGCCGAATGGTTAGCAAGGCCAAATATCCGTGACACTAAAGTAATGCTCTGTATTAAGTGCGATTTACTATTAGCTACTGAAGTCTGAAGTCTGGTCAGACCATAAAAAACCTGTACCGAATGTAATCAGACACGAAATCGGTCACATGTTGTAATACTACATATTTAGAAATAAGTCGTTGGAAAGTGTTGCTGTGGGTATAGAAAGCTCTCTCTCTGGGATACTCCTTACTTTAGACCGGGAAATCTGAAATTGACTTGATTCGTACTTAGCCTCAAAAGTTAATCGTTTTACCCGAGATATCCTACTTTGCAGACTTCAGGCTCAGCCACTGGAAGGTCCATGAAGACGAAATTTAAAACATAAATTTTATCAGAGTCGAGAAAAATTTTCCAAAGAAGAAAATTTATGAAAAAATTTTCTAAAGAAGAACAATCAAAAAACAAAAATGTCTTTAAAAAATATCCATATTATTTAGCACAACAGATGCTTGCAAAAGAAATACACATTTAAGTATTAAAAGAAAATATTTATAAAACTTAATTCTACTTTATATTCGCCACTTATACATACATACTCTTTTTCCCCCCTCA
Source organism: Lucilia sericata (assembly GCF_015586225.1). Taxonomy (NCBI): domain Eukaryota; kingdom Metazoa; phylum Arthropoda; class Insecta; order Diptera; family Calliphoridae; genus Lucilia; species Lucilia sericata. The sequence continues at coordinate 164,200 of NW_023994376.1, read as the reverse complement.
TATTCCTAAGCATGTGTTTAAAAAATGTTTAAAAAACAGATTTAAATTCTGCAAGCATTTGCATGGCAAAAAGTGTGATAATAAAAAAACTAAACTTAATAACACATAAATCTGAAAAGCGAAATTATTAAATTTATTTAGCATAACAAAGTTATAATGTGAATAAACAGCAACTATAAAAATATCATATATAAAACTAAATGAGTTAAATAAAATTTTATTTAACAAAAAATAAATAAAAATAATTTAATAAAAATGTTTAAAAGGAAAATGGAAATTAAATTGAATTGAAATATAGTTTTGTTTAATGTTTAATATAGTTTTGTTTAATATAGTTTTGTTTAATGTTTAATGACTTAAATACACAAAATCTTAAATGAGTTTTAGAAGGAAAATAATTTAAATAACTTTTACATACATTTATACTTATAGATATTTCTATTTATAAAACCTAAAAGTATGCTTTATTATAAAATGTGTAACTGATTAAGTTAGTGATCGCAATACGGAGAAAATGTTAAACTTGTAACAGAATTGGTTAGCATTTCACTTTTAAATTTTTTACAAACTAACTTACAATATAATATTTGTATTTCAATAATTCACATTTATTAGCCTCGTTGGTATTCAGTTATATTCCCTGTTGCCTACAATTGTCGATCACTGCAAAGACTGCTTTAAATCATATTTTTCAATTTATTTCATAAATATATTCTGCTTATGAACTATGTTTACTTCTCCTCTGACTTACTGTCGTATATTTATCTGTCTTGTCATTCTGTGTGAGTGTTTAATTGAGTAAAAATTATGAAAAAAAAAAGTTATAATTTCATTTATTTATATTTTTACAGCTACAAGTGTCAACTAAAGAGACACTTATATACATTCATTACATCTTCTGCTACACACATACAGTTGAACAAACAGCTACATATTTACAAAATGAATCCTTAGATACATAGACATATACTAAGACAGAAAAAAGGAGAGAAAACTAATTTAATATTTAAAAAATTCTATTAAATAATTTAGAATTTCTTGTAAACTTCTATAAACACCCACTCAATCACTCATGCACAAATATATGAATTTAGATATTAAACAAATAGCTCAATATCAAAAAGTTTAATTAAAATTTTATAAAATTTTTTTTATAATATTAATAAACTTTTATTTTTCTATCAATTTTTTAACTAAAATTTTTAAATTTCTAGGTAATGGCTTTCAATTGTAATTACTTACCTAACAACATACTTTTCAATGACTACTACATATCGTCTGGTTTACATAGAAGTAGTATAATAAGGTCTTACTAATAATGTGTTATATAAATACTTTCTAATTCATTAGTCATCTAGACAGTGAAGATATAGATGCTGTATATGTTTTTCCATGCGATTTAAAATGACTACTTTTTCTAATTACTTGTAACCGTTTGTGGTAAGTACTTGCCTCCAATGACATCACCGTGTTAAAATAATGACTTTAAATGCTATTGTGTAAGTAAATTTTAGCATTTTAACCCCTTACATGGTAATGAAAGTTTTTACTGGGATATTAATAAACTTTTATTTTTCTATAAATTTTTTAACTAAAATTTTTAAATTTCTTAAAATTTTCTTTTAAATGCTTATTTTATATTGTCACTATAGTTAAATTATCATTTAACACTTCAAAAACCCAATTTAACTTAATGTATTAAATAACATTTAAAAACATAATGCGATTATATATACATTGCTTCGCTATTAAATCCCATAAAAGTTTATACAAATTTGATTTACTCTAACGTTCTTTGTTATTAAAACTTTTTAACTAAACCCCCCTCCTAACTCTCAAAATCAATTTCTAATTAACACTTTTGACAAAAGAGAAAAGCAATGTGTATGGAAGACCAAATGTTTAACAACCGAAGGAAACACCAAAAGCTTAGTGTTAATTAAAATGCGAAAAACAGAGCAACTAAACTAAACGAAACCCGAACAAAAACAAAACATTGACTGAAACCAAATTCTATCCTTAACATACACTAAATACAGAACCAAATGTATTTTAACAACACAATAAGTAGTATACTGGTGCGAAACAACAGCAACTAATGTTTAATGTTGACAAAACGAAAGGTACATGGCACCACTACCAGCACCACATAAACAAATGACAATTTTATTAACCGAGAAAAGTCAGGACGTGGCAACTAAAACCAAACAAACAACCAACGACAACTATAAGAACAACTTTAGCAACAATAATTACTAACATTCATTCGTTTATAGAAAGGAGTTTTTAACATTTGAATTAGCAAAAGCAATGTCAACAACGACATCTACAAACATAAAAGCAATAACAAACAATCACGAGAACAATAGTCGCGAGAGTATTAAAGGACAAGGATTACAAGGGACATGTTTCAAACTACACCCAACAAATGCAAATAGAATGGAATTGACAATAAAAAGAACGAATGTTTTTCTATAAACAATACAATACAAACACAGAAACATAAATATCAATACAATTTGTAATTCTTTAACAAATTGACACTCAATTGTAAATTTTAATGGGAAAAGTAAAGGATCTATATTTTGGCAAGGGCGGAACAACAACAAAGGGAAATACACTGAAATGTTATGGGAGGAAGGTTGGGGCGTGGAAAAGACGAAACAACTACGAAAAATAACTGGGGGGAAATAACGAATGAACACAACTAATGAATAACTAACTAGAAAGAGTTTTGGTGTAACGAACAACGTAACAGACGATGAACAACTAACGAACACTAACTAACTAACGACCGAACTAACTACGAACGAAACTAATAACGAACGAACTAACTAACTAACGAATAAAAACAACTAACTAAACTAACAACTAACGAAGACTACTAACGAACTAACGAACTAACGAACTAACGAACGAACATAACTAACGAACTAACGAACTAACAACTAACTAACGAACCGAACGAATAACTAACAACTCTAACGAACGAACTAACAAACTAACGAACTAACTAACTAACAACTAACTAACAACTAACTAACTACTAACTAACTAACTACTAACTAACTAACTACTAACTAACTAACTACTAACTAACTAACTAACTAACTAACTAACTAACTACTAACTAACTAACTAACTAACTAACTAACTAACTAACTAACTAACTACTAACTAACTAACTACTAACTAACTAACTAACTAACTAACTAACTAACTAACTAACTAACTAACTAACTACTAACTAACTAACTAACTAACTACTAACTAACTAACTAACTAACTAACTACACTAACTAACTAACTAACTACTAACTAACTAACTAACTAACTAACTAACTAACTAACTAACTAACTAACTAACTAACTACTACTAACTAACTACTAACTAACTACTAACTAACTAACTAACTAACTAACTAACTACACTAACTAACTAACTACTAACTAACTAACTACTAACTAACTACTAACTACTAACTAACTAACTAACTAACTACTAACTAACTAACTAACTAACTAACTAACTAACTAACTACTACTAACTAACTAACTAACTAACTACTAACTAACTAACTAAAACTAACTAACTAACTAACTAACTAACTAACTAACTAACTAACTAACTACTAACTAACTAACTAACTAACTAACTAACTAACTAACTAACTACTACTAACTAACTAACTAACTACTACTAACTAACTACTAACTAACTAACTAACTAACTAACTAACTAACTAACTAACTACTACTAACTACTAACTAACTAACTAACTAACTAACTAACTAACTACTAACTAACTACTACTAACTAACTAACTAACTAACTAAACTAACTAACTAACTAACTAACTAACTAACTAACTAACTAACTAACTAACTAACTAACTAACTAACTAACTAACTACTAACTAACTAACTAACTAACTAACTAACTACTAACTAACTAACTAACTAACTAACTAACTACCTAACTAACTACTAACTACTACTAACTAACTAACTAACTAACTAACTAACTAACTACTAAACTAACAACTAACTAAACTAACTAACTAACGACTAAATAATAACTAAACTAACTAAACACTAACTAACTAAAACTCTAACTAACTAATAACAACCTAACTAACTAACTAATAACTAACTAACTAACTAACTAACTAACTAACTAACTAACTAACTAACTAAACTACTAACTAAGTAACTAAGTAAACTAAGTAAATAACTAACTAACTTCCAAATTATAGCACGATTTGCTGCTTAATTAACAGCTTCGGGCGGCCATTTGTATGGGGGCTATGAAAATTGTCGACCGATATTGCCAATTTTCAATATCAAACAAACCTAAGAAATGTTTTTGTAAATTTCAGGCCTATAACTGTAAGCGTTCGAACCCTGTCGTGGTTCCAACAGACCTGCGGTCATGGCTAGATCGTTATAGAATTTAATAGGGTCCCAGAATATATATATTTTTGTGGATCTACGAGCAATATTTCAATGTGTTACAAACGGAGTGACAAAACCAATATACCGCCCATCTTTTTTGATGATGGATACAAATGACGCGGACAGAAATGGATAGATCGTCTTAGAATCAATAAACGACAGACAGACATACGTGACTATATCGTCTTAAACTACAATAATAACACATTTTTCTCATAGTGGTTAAAATAATATACTATTTGTTGAGCAACCCTGTATATCTATAGCTCTTTGTTAATAATGATCTTCACTTAAGTGCTTTCGTTTTTTCTCATATTCTTTGTTAAACAACTATTGAATACTTCAGTACAATTTTTTTAATTAAAAATATTATGCATCTGTATGTATTTGAATACTAGAGTGTGGGTGTGTGTGGATATATGAGTGTGATTCCATTTGTTTGTATTTAATTGTAAAATGTAGTGAATTTTTATGCCAGTCTCTTTTGAAGTGTATTTTGCTAGCCAAGCACTTTAAGTCACTTGTTCATGCTTTCACATAATACACTGAGAAATAGTTATACAGTTAATTAAAATTAAAAAATTTGCTTTTAATTTAAATAAAAATTAATATTTTTAAGTATTTGTTTTAAATAATTAAAAAAAATACCATTTAAAAATAATTTTAGGCTTTAAACATCAGCTTAAATGTTGTAATTTTTTAATTCTTATTGATGGTTTTTTTTTTTTGCATTACAGAATCAAGTTAGTTATGAATGTATTTATTGGCGCGTGTGGTAAATTAAGCACTTACTGTGTATGGTCTTAAGTCTCACACCAACAACAACCAAACCACAACACTCCATTTTTATAAGGACTCTCTATTCCACTAGGATGGAAACAAAAATCAAGTAGTTTTGCTATTACTGCAGTCTCTTAATACCGCTGCTATTTAGAGCAATTGTGGTTTATATTACAACAAGTGTAAACTCACAGTGGGCTATAATCTAAATATTTGGAAACAAAATGATATTTTCGTATAAGTGTTAATATCAAGGACAATTTTAAAATATTTAAAATCGAATAATAAAAAAAAAGACAAGTAATTTAAAACATGAAAATTACTTAATTTTGAGCTGTCACGGTGGATTAGTGAAAACTCAAACTCTAAAACTTTCTGGTAAACTCCTTTCCCATCAATTTTAATTCTGACTCACTGTGTATTCCAGACAAGTATATATGTTAGTAAAACCAATAAGTATTAGTCCAACTCTATAATATTCATACATCCACACAGAACCCTGATACAATTTTAGTCAACTCCTACTCAAAGTGAAGTTGGATTCCTTTCAAATATTTTCTTAGAAAATAATTTTTTAAGGATTTTATTCAGATAACAAAACAGAAATAGAATGACATACATATGTATATAAAACAGTTTCACACAAAGTAGATGGAATTTTATTTTCCTGAAATGAACAGATATACTCTTCATCAGTGTGCACGGTTTATATCTAATATTTACTATGCACTTTAAAACAAACAAATATACATACATACTAAAAAACAAACGCAAATTGGTATAAAAAAGCATCAGGTACATACATTTATAAATATGTATGTATTTGAGTAATAGTATACTTTTTGTTAAATTTCTGTTTTATTTTCTTTTCTCTTGAAAAATATATTTTATTTCTACATTGTCTGTAGCTACAATCATGTACAATACTTGTGGTTTCATAGACTAGAACCGAACTAGTATGTTGCAATTCAAACTACAGAAAAATCGTTATAAATGGTTACGCATAAACCCAGCTAAAAATTACATTGAAAAGTAATGACTTAAAAAGCAATAAAAATCGCTTCTCACTACTTGGTCATAAGCATTTGAACTTATTATTTTAACACGCTCGCTTACAAATCACTACTTAAATAAGTACTTAATAATAAGGAGTAAAATAGTTGTTTTGTTTTAAAAACAAAAAATGATTTTCTCACAGAAAAGCTATTTTCTTTCTGTGTGTGTAAAAACCAGTTACTATAAATAAAATGTGCAAATAAAACGACAAAACTCAAAACAAAGTACTTACGTATCTGATTATATGTAAGTCATTATAAGAATACTTAAAAGTAATGCAGACGGTAAGTAGTAGTCATTGAAAAGTAAGTAGTTATTTAAGTACAAGTCATTACCGAGTTTTTGCTGGGTATGTATACCCAACATCAAATAATATGCATTTAAGTACATTAGAGTGTCCCGAGGAATTGCCTTTTTAAGAATCTCATATAGAAATAGATATCAATCGATGCGTGTTAATGTACCGAACACGAAAAAAATGAAAAATATATTTGTTTTTGAAAGGGGCCTTACTTCCCTACCAGCGATTGAAAATTTTGATTGAGCACAATATGTTAAAAAATTAATTTTGCAATCTTTTCAAAATGGGTCTCAAAAATGCCGTAATTTTGAGACCTTATGAAATTTGGTACTAAGATTTTGGTCTCCATAATTTTACCGTTTAGTCCGATAGTGTCTCCAAAAATAGTTGTTGCCAATCTATATATGTACATATATATAAGAGTCGCGTTACTGACTGACTGATTCATCATCGCACAGCATCATGAAATTTTGACAGTAGATGTGCTTTTAGTTATAAAGATCCACTAAATAGGAATTTTTTGAAATTTGTACATACTTTCTGTACATACTTACCAAATATTAGTGATACAAGAAAAATTTTAAATGGACCAATTAAAATGGACTGTTAAAATTAGCAAATGGGAGTCTGGTACTTTTTCGAAATTTGTACTCTTAAGAGGTGAAAATGTGTAACAAAGGTGTTTTTGGTAAATTTTTTGGCCCCTTATAACTTTTTAACTAATAAATATAATAAAATCTTTGTAGATATTTTGAATATATCTTCCAAAATTATGAGACACCTGTTTCGTACTTTTTTTTGAAATTCAGTCCGTTTTTTCGTTTCGTTCATTAAATTATATTTTTTGAATTTCCTATATTATATTGAACACAGAAACATACAATTTTTAATTGAATCAGAATCTCTAAGAGGTATTTTATAGTACTTATTTCATTCTATTTTCCTTTCCATTTGTGTAAAATCCGCCCTCTTGTTTGGCCTTGGTTCAATGTTATAGAAAATTTCAAAATTACCAGTTAAAAAACGGAAAAGTACCAAAATGTCCCCTTTTATAGCGCTCAACGTTTCTAGGTTCAATATTATAGAAAATTCACAAGGTACGAATAAGTACCAAAAAGAACGAATAAGTACCAAAAAGTCCTCTTTATGAAGCTGTATGTTGTTGTTGTTATTATACCCTCCACCAACATCAGTGGTGATAGAGGATATATATAAGTTTGTCATTCCGTGTGTAACACCAAGGCATATTCATCTGAGACCCAACAAAGCTTATATATTTCGGGTCCTTATCAAACACGCTCACGTTAAAAAAAAGCAAAAGAAATAAACCAAATTCACCAAAAATCAAAACAATCGATCAAAAATTTTCCATAGCCCCATACTAAGGTACATATTTCAGGAAATGGATTTACCGTTAATAACTAAATCAAAAATATCGGCATCAACTCAAAATTTTGCACATATAAATATATTGTTAACAGAAACCATACTACCAACCTAGATATCAGTCGGTCCACAATTGGTCATAGCACCCACATAAGGGCCATTGTCGAAAATCAATTAAACGCGCATTTTTCACTTATAAATAAAGCTATCGAGATAAAATTCGACATGAATATGTTCTGTGTATATATATATCATTCTATGAAATTATTTCCGAATCGGTCCACAATTGGTCATAGCTCCCAAATAAGGTCCACTTAAACGCTCATATTTCATTATCTAATGAAGCTATCGGGGTAAAATTCGTCATGTGTTTGTGTATATAAATTAATCTTCGATATTTTTTCCGAATCGGTCCATAATTGGTCATAGCTCCCATATAAAGTCCACTTGCGAAAATCACTTAAACGAGCATATTTCATTGATATATAAAGCTATCGAGATAAAATTCGGCACGAATATGTTGTGTATATGTATCAATTACTCTACGAATTTGTTTCTGGCCCTTAATTGGTCATAGCTCCCATATAAGGTCCACTTTCGAAAATCACTTAAACGCATATAATTTATTAACTAATAAAGTTATAGGTATAAAATTTAACTTGAATGGGTTTTGTTTATATATAAATAAGTATATGGAATCCGGATCGGTCCATAAATAATAATAGCTCTCATATAAAGTTCACTTCTGAAAATCACTTAATACCACATAATTCATAATTAAATGCTTATATCCGCTCCGTTTAAAAAGCCCATATCCGATAATCCCTTAAAATAATTTTTTTCGACCTCATCAATATAAGTTCCATATATGCATAAAGAAATTACTAAATGATAGTACCCTCACCACGGAAACAAAACATGTGCCAAGTTATTTAAAAACAAGATAGTTAAATGGGTTTTAATAAAAAATAACTTGCTGGTGAAGGGTATTTAAGATTCGGCATAGCCGAATATAGCACTCTGACACTTGTTTTGTTTCCGATTTTTTTTTTTTTAATTTTCAAAGTCTCGGATTTTTGCTCATTTATTATTTAAATAGTAAACTTCTTGAAAGCATATAAGACAGAAATGTTAAAGATTTAAGTCCTGAAGATATCAGGGGTTTTTGGAAAATTGACTTTAACAAACATACAGACGGAGGGACAGGCAGATAGGCATGTATATAAGGACTCGGAATATATTTACTTTATAGGGTTATTAAATTTAATAAAATCGATCCATAATTGATCCCACCTTCATATAACCGCTCTTGGAAAAAATCTATTTATTGTCTGTAAATCGTTTAAAAATTATAGTATTAAGATAAACTCCAAAAAAAAACTCGCCCTCTTCAACTTTTAATTTTCTTTATTGCAAAGTTAAAATATTTACTTATGGTTTTCCACCAGCATAAATTTATTTTTTAAAAAGTATTTAAATATTAAAGTTCTTTTCAAAACTCAAAACAAACCATATGTTTTACCAGTAAATACTTAACCAATGATAATGATGCCCTTTGGCTTTAGCATGCAGTTAGAAACAGAAAATCATTTTTTTAATATGATTATTTCTGATAAAGCCCTTTTACTTTTGTTGTTTTTCACTTCTTTCACTTGTGGGAAAATAGTAGTCATTGAAAATAGCAAAAGTCAATGTCTATTTGTTTGTCTGTTTGATTTTTTTTTATTTTAATGAATGTATGTCTGTATGGAATTGTGGCACATTTATCTTCCATTTTTTTATTTTTTGCCATATAAATTTCCATTCATTTCTGCATTTGTCCCTTCATTTATTCATTCATTCATCTGTTATACGTATGTATGTGTTTGTTCATTTATATGCGAATTTAACAATTCAGACCATTAATTTAATTGTGGGGTGTTAAACTTGAGTTTCTTTTGCTTTTTATTCATTCTTTTTACCATTGGGATACTGTAGATGTGTGTGGAATGTGGTCATTTCCATTTTCCCAATATCATAGATTTAATGGTCAATATGGCTGGGTCTAGTGGTTGTGTTTTATTTATTTGATTCTTAATTCATTTGCTGTGATTTATTTTATAAAAAATTTAAGTAATTTCTGTTTTAAGTTATTTTCTCTGTATATAAAGAATGACTAAGTGTTTTTATATACAGCAGCTCGGCTGTGTAAGAAACTTAAAAGATCCAAACAAAACGAATATTGTTAAATCGATCCAGAAAGTGATACCGAGCAGAATGGAAGGTTTACACTAGCAGCGAAACCATTACATTAAACTGGCTCCAAACATCAGCACAAATGTCTAATACCCTTCCCTTATAATACTTTGTATATGCTTTTTATATTAAATCCTAAATGTCAACCATTTTAAATTGATACTGGTATTAGTAAATTACGTGATTTTATTATTTATACTCTTCAAAATTGCATTTCATATTTCTGAGAAACCCTCGAGCAACAGCTAAAGAAAAAACTGAAAGTGTATAAAATGTGCCATGTACAGTGGTGGCCATGAGGTTAGCACATTTGGTATCTGTTAAATATAAAATCAAATATTTCCTATAGTTCTTAACTTTTTTAACAAATTCTTTTTTATGCGTAACACATGTCCTTCGAGGATCACGACACATTACATTTTGTTCCACTACTTTGTTGCAGATAGATTTCTTTCTTTCCAAAGTACATCTACCCCAAAAAAAATCTGGACATAAGTTTAGCACAAAATAAAAAAATCATTAAAAAATTAAAAATAAAGCAAAGAAACTGGATAATTTTATGTAATTTCACTTAAAATTTTATATTTTGTAGAATAGTTGCACATTTTGATAATATCATTTCTTCTCCTGGACATAATCTTCACCAGAACCCACTAGAAATTTCATGACATAAATTTTAACTTTCAGCCCATAAATAGGCAAAATTCTTAGGAATTTGTGTTTTATTTGTTGCACCATTTCGTTTAATATGTTCCCTATTGGATTGGGATCTAGAAATTATTCTGGGGGCTGCAAACATGTCAATCTCGCTCGCTTCCAAGAAGCTCCTCTCTGTACTTTTAACATATTTTGGGTCATTGTCGACCAAAAAACGCCATTTAACTGAACTTTTGTCCACTCATTTTTTTACTAAAATATTTAAGAGTCTATTTTGATAGTCATACTGATCCATTTGTGCATCCACCTTGCGTATAGAACCTCCACTAGCCCGGAAAAACGCCTCCGAATTCGTCATATTTCACCCATTGTGTTTTATGGTTTTAAATGTACACTTTGGTTGTTGCTGCATGTTTGGAGTACAGCATAATTACATTTTTCCATCAAATTTGATCCTATTAATCTTCAACTAGTATCCTCCAATCATGCAGATAAAGCTAAAGTGTTCCAGAGAAATCATATATCACAATGGGGGGAAATTTCATGGTATTCATTGCATTTTCTTGGCATGCTGTTGGTCCTATATTGATGTTGGATGCAGAAGTGGATCCGTATGACTATCAAAATAGGATCTTAAATACTTTATTAAAAAAATCGGAGGACAAAGATGGCGTTTTTTGGTCGACATCGACCGTAAATATGCTAAAAGTGCTGAGATGAGCTGCTTGGAAGCGACCGGGATTGTCATGTTTGCAGTGCCCAGTATATTTTCTCGATTCCAATTCAATAGAGAACATATAACATAATATGGACCAACAAATAAAAGCAGAAATCACCAAGAATTTTGCCAATTTATGGGCTGAAATTTCTAGAGGGTTCTGGTGAAGATTATGTCCAGGAGGAGGAATGATATTATCAAAATCTGCAACTATTCCACAAAATATAAAATCTTAAGTGCAATAAGATAAATATAACCGGTTGTTTTGTTTTATTTTTAATTTTTTAATGATTTTTTAATTTTGTGCTAAACTTATGTCCAGATTTTTTTGGGGGTAGATGTACTTTGGAAAGAAAAAAATCTACATGCAACAAAGTAGTGGAACAAAATGTAATGTGTCGTGATCCTCGAAGGACATGTGTTACGCATAAAAAAGAATTTGTTAAAAAAGTTAAGAACTATAGGAAATATTTGATTTTATATTTAACAGATACCAAATGTGCTAACCTCATGGCCACCACTGTATATGTAAAACGGAAATTGCAACAAACTTCTTAGCAAAATTAATAATTTTAGCTAAAGGAAAAAAACGTATAAGAAGAAAGAAATCGATAGATGTTAGTAAAATGTCAAAGAAAATGGTGGGTCATGCAAAAGTTTGCACGCATACTTTTTAAATTCTGAAATCAGATTTTTGGCTTTAAAACAAATTATGGTTTGGTAATATCGGATTAGTTTCTCTTTAAACGTTTATGGGAATTTCTAACGAAAATCTAATTTTATCACGTCAGGTCATGCAATTTAACTACCTACATCTTGGGACCAATCAGTTTCACTGTTCTCTTCTTGTGCCTAAGTATAGAACTCTTCGAGCGCACCGTTAACCCCCCCTTTTTTTATACCCTCCACCACCATCAGTGGTGATAGAGGGTATATATAACTTTGTCATTCCGTGTGTAACACCAAGAAATATTCATCTGAGACCCAACAAAGTATATATATTCTGGGTCCTTATGAAATTCTGAGTCGATTTAGCTATGTCCGTCTGTCTGTCCGTACGTCCGTCCGTCCGTCCGTCTGTCTGTCTGTCTGTCTGTGTAAAACACGCTCACGTTAAAACGAAGCAATATAATTTAACCAAATTCACCCAAAATATTCATTATTATCCGGTACAGTTTGGTATTGAAAATGAGCAAAATCGGTTCAGTTATGAATCAAAATTTAAAACAACCTCGAAAAAAATAAGCATTTTTTACACATTCTAATGTAATTTTCTCCAAAACTATGCAAGATAATTCCATGAAAATCAGCATACATTCGTTTCTGCACAAGATCTTGATCCGTGCAGAAAATTGCTAGAATCGGTCCACAATTTCATATACCTCCCATACAAAAGTACATGTTCCCGGAAAATGGGTTTTTCGTTAATAACTTCCATCACAATGTCGATATCTTCACAAAATTTTACAAATTAAAATCTTATGTCAATAGAATTCTTTCGGAGAAAAATTTTCTGGATCGGTCCATAATTGGACATAGCTCCCATACAAGGTCCCCTCCCGAAAATCACTTAAACGCGCATAACTCATTACTTAATTAAGATATCCATACAAAATTTGGTATAAATATTGCCCATATGCATAGAAATATTACTGTGAAAATGTTTTCCGATCGGTTCAAAATTGGTCATAGCTCCCATACAAGGTCCCCTCCCGAAAATCAGTTAAACGCGCATAACTCATTACTAAATTACGATATCCATACAAAATTTGGTACAAGTATTGTCCATATGCACAGAAATATTACTGTGAAAGTTTTTTCCGATCGGTCCATAATTGGTCATAGCTCCCATACAAGGTCCCCTCCCGAAAATCACTTAAACGCGCATAACTCATTACTAAATTAAGATATCCATATAAAATTTGGTATAAGTATTGCCCATATGCATAGAAATATTACTGTGAAAGTTTTTTCCGATCGGTCCATAATTGGTCATAGCTCCCATACAAGGTCCCATCCCGAAAATCACTTAAACGCGCATAAGTCATTACTTAATTAAGATATCCATATAAAATTTGGTATAAAAGTTGCCCACATGCATAGAAATATTACTGTGAAAATTTTTTTGGATCGGTTCAAAATTGGTCATAGCTCCCATACAAGGTCCCCTCCCGAAATCACATAAACGCGCATAACTCATTACTAAATTAAGATATCCATATAAAATTTGGTATAAGTATTGCCCATATGCACAGAAATATTACTGTGAAAGTTTTTTCCGATCGGTCCATAATTGGTCATAGCTCCCATACAGGGTCCCCTCCCGAAAATCACTTAAACGCACATAATTCATTACCAAATATTGATATCATACATTTAGCAAAATTATTGCTCTTATATACATAAATTACACTATAAAATTGTTTTACGATCGGTCCATATTTGGTCATTGCTCTCATACTAGGTCCCCTCCAGAAAATCACTTAAATGCACAATATTCATTACCAAATAAAGCTATTGATACAAAATTTGCCACAAATATTAGTTTTGTATACAAAAATTCTATTTCAAGATTTCTCACGATCGGCTCACTTAAACGCGCATAACTCATTACTTAATTAAGATATCCATACAAAATTTGGTATAAATATTGCCCATATGCATAGAAATATTACTGTGAAAATGTTTTCCGATCGGTTCAAAATTGGTCATAGCTCCCATACAAGGTCCCCTCCCGAAAATCAGTTAAACGCGCATAACTCATTACTAAATTAAGATATCCATACAAAATTTGGTACAAGTATTGTCCATATGCACAGAAATATTACTGTGAAAGTTTTTTCCGATCGGTCCATAATTGGTCATAGCTCCCATACAAGGTCCCCTCCCGAAAATCACTTAAACGCGCATAACTCATTACTAAATTAAGATATCCATATAAAATTTGGTATAAGTATTGCCCATATGCATAGAAATATTACTGTGAAAGTTTTTTCCGATCGGTCCATAATTGGTCATAGCTCCCATACAAGGTCCCATCCCGAAAATCACTTAAACGCGCATAAGTCATTACTTAATTAAGATATCCATATAAAATTTGGTATAAAAGTTGCCCACATGCATAGAAATATTACTGTGAAAATTTTTTTGGATCGGTTCAAAATTGGTCATAGCTCCCATACAAGGTCCCCTCCCGAAATCACATAAACGCGCATAACTCATTACTAAATTAAGATATCCATATAAAATTTGGTATAAGTATTGCCCATATGCACAGAAATATTACTGTGAAAGTTTTTTCCGATCGGTCCATAATTGGTCATAGCTCCCATACAGGGTCCCCTCCCGAAAATCACTTAAACGCACATAATTCATTACCAAATATTGATATCATACATTTAGCAAAATTATTGCTCTTATATACATAAATTACACTATAAAATTGTTTTACGATCGGTCCATATTTGGTCATTGCTCTCATACTAGGTCCCCTCCAGAAAATCACTTAAATGCACAATATTCATTACCAAATAAAGCTATTGATACAAAATTTGCCACAAATATTAGTTTTGTATACAAAAATTCTATTTCAAGATTTCTCACGATCGGCTCATAACATGGGTGCGGTCGGTCCCATACAAGGTTCCCTTCCGAAAATCACTTAAACACACATTACTTATTACTAAATTACGATATAGATATAAAATTTTACTGAAATATAGCTTTTATGTACAGAATTTAGCTTAAAGAATTTTTTACGATCGGACTATAATTGGTCATATCTAGGTCCTGCCCCTGAAAGCACTTTAACCGTATTTAACTAGTTGCATTATCAATTTGTGTAGATTATATATATGTATTTTGAAAATCCTTTAATTTCACACAAATATCGCTAAGCGCTATAAAAATATAAAGAAAATTGCGTTTGTAATGTTCAATAAATCATGGAATTGTAATAGATTTAAGCTGTTTAAATCCTGGGATTTTTCTATTTAAGACATGAGAAAACTTATTTCTACAAATATTTGATCAATTAGAAAAGTATTAATATAGAAGTAGCTGGTGGAGGGTATTTAAGATTCGGCTCAGCCGAATTTAGCACTCTAACTTGTTATTTCTTCCATTTCTCCTTAAAATTGTTTATTTGGATTTCAGTGTTACCCGTACAAACTTTTTAGCTCTAATACTTTATCAGATATATGAAATTTGTTTTTTTGTTTATAGGGGATGTGCAACGTCCCTATTTCTAATCATCCAATTTATTACCGAAATATTCACATAAATGACATATTTGTTTGTGCAAACTTTGAGGTTTCTAGCTTTAAGCGTTTCCTAGATATACACATTTTTTATTTAATTCATATGGAGGGTGCCATGTCCCCTATTGCTAGTCCTCTAATTTTTCCTCCAAATAATCATATGGATGTCAAAATTGTCCATGCTAAATTTTAAGACTCTAGTTGCACCGTATTCTTAGATATTCGACTTTTGAAGAAGTGGGCGTGGCACCCCTCCCACTTGCAATTTCAAAATAAAAAGTAGCCAATAGTTTCTTCCAGATATAGCGGAACATATACTGAAAATTTCAAGTAGATCGCTTATAAAGAACTTTTGCTATACAAATATCGTTATAATGAACTGTTATACGTAACATTTTCTAATGAAAAAAGATAGTTATACATAACCGTTTCCTTAGAAAAATCTATTCGATGGAAAAGTTTGATGTCAAAAAAGAATTAAAAACTAATTTTACTATAGAAAAATCTGTTATACTGCAAATTTACCAAATACCAATCGGCTCAGAAATACTTTCTGAGTCGATTAAGCTATGTCCGTCCGTCCGTCTGTCTGTCTGCAGGTCGCAATTTTTAAGATAATTTGATGAAATTTGCGCTTCTCTTGGTCCAAGGACGAACGCTATTGAAAATGGTTGAAATCGGTCCATTATTTCACCTATCCACCATACAACCGAACCCCCCGAATAGGGCTTTTGACCTCATAATTATGTTAAATGATCTACTATCTTTACAAAAATTGGCAAAATTTAGTTTTATATATATCTTAATAATTCTAGTGATTTTCGTAGAGATCGGGCATCATTTGACCCTAGCTCCCATACAAAGTCCCCCTCAGAAAATTACTTGAATGTCCCCAATTCACTTATAAACATTATTATCACGATGAAACTTGGCAAAAATGATAAAAAGATAATTTCCAACAATAAATTTTATAGGGATCGGCCCAAGTTTTGCCCTAGCCTCCATATAACCGGACCTTCCGATTTAGGCCTTTTAGCTCATAACTTTGTCAAATATACTATTATCTCTCCAAACTAACAACTAAGTTTGATATAATTATAAATAACACTGTAGATTTTTTTACAGAGTATTTTCTATAAAAAAGTGTCATATAGAAGTTTATACGGAAAATCTAAAGTTAGAGACAAGTTTTAAATATTGTTATACGAAACTTTTTCTTTAGAAAAATAGGTTTTATAGAAGAAAAAACCCGTTATACGGTACATTTTTATAGAAAAAAATTGTTATAAAGAAAATTTTCTGTAGAATATAATGTATGGAACTTTTACTATATAGTAAAAGTGTTATAAACAAGTTTTTCTTAAATAAAATAAAAAAATTAAAAAAACTGTTATACGGATATCTCTTACTATTGAACAAAATCCGGTTATATGGTACGTATTCCAAAATGTAATTCATTACACAAATTTAGGTTTTACAGAAAATTTCCATAGAAAAAAGTGTTATACAGATGTTTTTCGATAAAAAAAGAACATGTTAAACAGGACTTGTTCTTTTGAAAAATATTTTAAAAAATTCTACTAAAGTGCAATAAAAACTGTTATATACAGAACATTTTCCATTAGAAAAGCAGTTTTATTTAAATTTAACTGTTACACAGAATTAATTTTACATAAAAAACTATTAATGTATTTCAAAAGAATTTCTATACACAAAAATCAGTTGCACAAAACTTTTCCTATAGAAGAATACTGTTATACAGATAAAATTGTTACTGATAAACCCCCCTATAGATGTCTTTCTTCTTCAAATGTTCTTTACAGGCAACTTATAAAATATTAATAAATTTATTGAGTGAAAAAAATGCTAGACGACACAAATGAAAGAAAGAAAATATCGAAATTAAATTGCACTTAAATCAGTGCAAATAAAACTAAAATTCAAGGTAGAAAATCTATAGCAAATACAAACACACCCACCTTCCTCTTAAAAAATATAAAGAAAAAAAGTTCATTCGATAACAAATATTTGTAGCACTTGACAAAACAAACATTATTACAATTTCAATTGAAATGAACTATTCTTTTCTACAGTTTTGCTTTCAATATTTATTCTTTCTTTCATTGATAAATTGCACTTTTAAAAGAATCTCTTAAATTTATATCTTTTAATTTCTAACAAGAGTATAATAAAATAAAATTGATTTTGTAGATAATTAAGTAAATATTTTGCTAGAATTAAAAAACAATAAATAACTTACCAGTAATATTAGTAGTTTGTTGTTGGCCGTTTGTTGTAACCATGAATTACAATTAAATTTTTTATATACACTTTTTAAATTTCTATAATTTTTATCCATTTTTTTAAATATTTTTTAGCACAAAAGATGCTTTCTAACTTCCAGCGTTTCTCTTCACTGTTTTTAACGATTTCTCTTATTTTTTGACTATTTGCAACTTGTGTTGTTATGTTTGTAATAGCTGCTGGTAATAATGACAATATTGTTGTCGTTGTTAGTAGTTCTAGTTTTTGTTCATAATAGTATATTATTTGCTGGTAGTTTAAATTACACTGATGTAACAAAGACGTTGCTATTTGCCCGTCAGCCATCACATTTACCAACATCTCGCAAAGACCCCAACAGATATTGATACCAGAACCAGAACATTATTCTTTGCTACTTGTATTCTTCTTCTAGTTTTTTTTAGTTTCCTGTAGATTTGTTTTTTTTCTCTTCGTCAATATTTGTGACACAAATGATGTTTTGCTGGCTTAGCGTAAAAGTTTACTTGAAGAACATTACTTTTCTATAATTTTTTTTTTAGTTAAAATGTCATTCAGTTTAGTTAAAGTTGTTAAACAAGCATTGCAGTGGATTAGAGAGAGCGTAGAAGTAGAATCACGTATTCCGGCTTTTATAACTTGCGTTACTTTTCTGTTATATGTAGACTTTATAACAAGGAAAAGAAAGGCATTTTATTTTTCAAGTTTATTTTTTTAGATTTTATTTAAAATTAAGTCATTTTTGTTGTAGAGTTTTAAAGGTGAAATCTAAAAGTAAAAAGAATTAAATATGTTTATGGATCAAATATAATTTGTTATAAATGATTAGGATTTGATAAATTATAAGAATATATTAATATCTTTCCATTTATATGCTTCTTAATATGCTTCATAACAATTTTGTTACACAAAATTTTTCAATAGAAAAGACAGTTATACAGAACTTTTTCAATAAAGGAACAGTTGTACAGAATGTTTTCTATAGAAAAATTGTTATAATTAAAAAAGTTTTATGCGAAAATTTTCTCAAGGTTAAGGAACATTTTCTTAAGTTAAACGTGTTACATGACACTATTTTATACAGAACAGTTCTTATGAAATAAAACTACTATACAGAATATTTTCTATAGGAAAATAATTTCCATCAAACTTTTTCTATAGAAAAAACTGTTATACAGAACTTTTCCATAAACATAATTGTCGTATATAACATATTCTATAGAAAATAGTGCAATTTCTTATTTTTGATTAAATAAAAGTAAAATAACTGTTACATTAAAGGTTATAAAGGCATTTTCAGTAAACATCTTTTCTTATACTACTATACAGCTTTTTCTACAGAAAAACTTTTATGAGAAAATTTTCACTTTCTTAAGATAAAAGTGTTATACAAAACTCTATTTATAGAAAAAATCATTTCTATCAAACTGTTGTTGAACACAATACTTTTTTATTGAAAAAACGCTGTTACGCAGATCTTTTTGTAAACATATTCTTTATTAAATTTTTATATAGAATATACTGTTATAAAAAATTATTCTATTAAACAACAGTTTCTATAATATAAATCTATTACAAAAAATATTTTCAATAAAAAAGTATTATACATAAAGTGTTCTATATAATAAAGCTTTTTTTATACAAAAGACTGTTATACAAAACTTTTCCACAAAACAATTATGCGATGATCGTTTTCTACAGAAAGTACTGTGAAGCGGAATAAGTTCTATAGAAAAAAGCTCCGTCTAAAAAGTTTTCTCAGGGTTAAAGTATTATACAGAACATTCACTAACTAACTAACTAACTAACTAACTAACTAACTAACTACTAACTAACTAACTAACTAACTAACTAACTAACTAACTAACTAACTAACTAACTAACTAACTAACTAACTAACTACTAACTAACTAACTAACGAACTAACTAACTAACTAACTAACTAACTAACTAACTAACTAACTAACTAACTAACTAACTAACTAACTAACTAACTAACTAACTAACTAACTAACTAACTAACTAACTACTAACTAACTAACTACTAACTAACTAACTAACTAACTAACTAACTACTAACTAACTACTAACTAACTAACTAACTAACTAACTAACTAACTAACTAACTAACTAACTAACTAACTAACTAACTAACTAACTAACTAACTAACTAACTAACTAACTAACTAACTAACTAACTAACTAACTAACTAACTAACTAACTAACTAACTAACTAACTAACTAACTAACTAACTAACTAACTAACTAACTAACTAACTAACTAACTAACTAACTAACTAACTAACTAACTAACTAACTAACTAACTAACTAACTAACTAACTAACTAACTAACTAACTAACTAACTAACTAACTAACTACTAACTAACTAACTAACTACTAACTAACTAACTAACTAACTAACTACTAACTAACTAACTACTAACTAACTAACTAACTAACTATACTAACTAACTAACTAACTAACTAACTAACTAACTCTAACTAACTAACTAACTAACTAACTACTAACTAACTAACTAACTAATACTAACTAACTAACTAACTAACTTAACTACTAACTAACTAACTAACTAACTAACTAACTAACTAACTAACTAACTAACTAACTACTAACTAACTAACTAACTACTAACTAACTAACTAACTAACTAACTAACTAACTAACTAACTAACTACTAACTAACTACTACTAACTAACTAACTAACTAACTAACACTAACTAACTAACTAACTAACTAACTAACTAACTAACTAACTAACTACTAACTAACTAACTAACTAACTAACTAACTAACTAACTAACTAACTAACTAACTAACTAACTAACTAACTAACTAACTAACTAACTAACTAACTAACTAACTAACTAACTAACTAACTAACTAACTAACTAACTAACTAACTAACTAACTAACTAAAGAACTAACTACTAACTAACTAACTAACTAACTAACTAACTAACTAACTAACTAACTAACTAACTAACTAACTAACTAACTACTACTAACTACTACTAACTAACTAACTAACTAACTAACTAACTAACTAACTAACTAACTAACTAACGAACTAACTAACTAACTAACTAACTAACTAACTACTAACTAACTAACTAACTACTAACTAACTAACTAACTAACTAACTAACTAACTAACTAACTAACTAACTAACTAAACTACACTAACACCTAACTAACTAACTACCTAACTAACTCTAACTAACTAACGAACTAACTAACTAACTACTAACTAACTAACTAACTACTAACTAACTAACTAACTAACTACTAACTAACTAACTAACTAACTAACTAACTAACTACTAACTAACTAACTAACTAACTAACTAACGACTAACTAACTACTAACTAACTAACTACTAACTACTAACTAACTAACTAAACTAACTAACTAACTCACTAACTAACTAACTAACTAACTAACTAACTAACTACTAACTAACTAACTAACTAACTAACTAACTAACTACCTAACGAACTAACTAACTAACGAACTAACTAACTAAACTAACTAACTAACTACTACTAACTAACTAACTAACTAACTAACTAACTACTAACTAACTAACTAACTAACTAACTAACTAACTACTAACGAACTAACTAACTAACTAACTAACTAACTAACTAACTAACTACTAACGAACTAACTAACTAACTAACTAACTAACTAACTAACTACTAACTAACTAATAACTAACTAA
The DNA here is from genome assembly GCF_015586225.1 of Lucilia sericata. NCBI lineage: Eukaryota > Metazoa > Arthropoda > Insecta > Diptera > Calliphoridae > Lucilia > Lucilia sericata. The sequence goes on along the minus strand of NW_023994376.1, from coordinate 142,322 downwards.
CTAACTAACTAACTAACTAACTAATTAACTACCTAACTAACTGATATCTTTTAAAATGTCCTTTATACAGAATATTTTTGAAAAGTTTCTTTTTATAAAAATATTTTAAAAAATAAAATAACATATTTGAAAAATATTTCCTGATACAAACCCAGTAAAAACTTTCATTACCATGTAAGAAGTTAAAATGCTAAAATTTAGTTACACAATAGCATTTTAAGTCATTATTTTAACACGGTGATGTCATTGAAGGCAAATACTAACCACAAACGATTACAAGTAATTGGAAAATGTAAAGCATTAAAAGAATTAAAAAAAATTTCAGAAAAATTTGTTTATCATAAGAAATATTTTTGGAAATTTTTTTTATTTAAAAAGAAATTTTTATAAACTTTGCGAAATTTCCTTTTACAACTACAAAATTTCCTATTACAACTACAAGATTTGCTGCAAAATTTTAATATCCTTTAATCCTTAAATCTCTTTTCATTACTTTGTCAACTTTAAGTGATTCTACAGCATTTTCTTTTTCCTTTTTTTCTCTCTCTTTCTCTATTTTCAGTTTAATTAAAGAAAAACCTCATTTACTCTACAATTTCATTATCATCATTGCCACGTAAGTGTAATTTAATTTTTATTTATAATGAATACATATTTGCAACAACTACAACTTCAGGTACATTTATTCTTAAGTACCAAACATGTGTAGGTTTAAATGTATGTATAATTATGTGTGTATGGGTAAATGTATTGTAGTTTTATTCATTAAGCTTTATATGTTTGCATATAATTTGTTGCAATTTCTATAAACCTGTGTGTATGTATGCTCCATTAACTTTTTTCCTTTAATACCTTTTATGCAGCCATAAACATAGTTTTACTCTTATGAACACCCACACCACCTTAACACGCACTCTAAACTAATTGACTGCATTTCATTTATTCTTGTTCTTTCTCTCTCATTTTCTGTTACCCTTGCTATTCTCTGGTATGGCAATAATTTCAGTAATAGTTGTGGAAATATATAGTGAAGATGGTAGTTAAAAGAACAAAATAAACAATTTCAAACACACAAGTGTATGTGTGTGTATTGCTTGCAAAAACACACACATACACTTGTTTAAGGTTTTTTGCTACTACTGCTTAGAATTTCTTTATTATAACACTTCCCGTAGTTTATGGTTGTATATGCTAAGAAGGACTGAGAAGAGTTAAATATACTAGGTCATAGTAATTTCCCGAATGTTTCAAAATATTATGATAACTTGAAGTGTAAGAGAACGTATGAAGCTATGACATTGCTTTATAAATAGTGGCAGAAAAATTTTTTAAAATTTCAAAAATTTTGATCTCCAGTTTAACTTATCTCAATCACTAACTTAATCTATAACACCTTACAAATGTCTAACATATGTGTATAACGCAGTAACTAAAACGAGCTCGAACACAGGTGTATAAGTAATATTTAATGTAAACATTATTTCTTTTACAGTAAATTTATAAATTGCTGATGGGTAACAAAAACAAAAAGTGTAGTAGAGTATCAGTAAAACAAAAAAAGTTATAAAAAATAACGATTTCCATTAATAATATTACAAATTACCTCAACTTAAGTTAGTTAAAATGTAGTTGTGGTAGTTGCTTTAAAAAAAATCGTTCAATTGAGACAATTTTCTACTGAAAGAGTGCAGTATGCTTCATTATTGCTGCTGCAATACACATTATATAATAAGTATAATACTTTTTCCAACTGGCTTCATTGATTATGTTGTGACGATAATAATGCTTTTAAAAGTGCATATATCGATATCTTTTGAATTGGAAAGTTAATTATTTCTACACGTTTTGTGTTTCTATAGAGAGTATATATAGTATTTTAATTATAGTTTTTTTTATATATAACGAACAAATGAACTCCACCGCTACCCACAATGTTTATTATGTATGTAGTGTTTAATACGTATGAGTGTTTTTTATTTTTGGAAGAATTAAATATAACTCATTCGCTTAGTAATACACTGCAGGCATAGAGAAGTTAAATTTTGAAAGTGAGTACTTTTTAGATTTTTAAACTTTAAGCTAGACAACAGACTAGACTATAAACAAAACTAGACTAAACTAAACTAGACCACAAACTAGACTAGACTATACAATAGACTATATACTAGACTATATACTACACTATAGACTAGACTATAGTCTAGACTATAGACAAGATTGTAGACTAGACTGTAGGCCAGACTATAGACTAGACTATAGACTAGACTATAGACTAGACTATAGACTAGCCTATAGACTAGACCAGCGGTTCCCACCGATTTTTACTTCGCGGACCCCTTGAAGAACTTATTTAATTTCGCGGACCCCCATACATATTTTGATATCTTATTGTTCTAAATAATTGTCCATCCGAAAATTGACCTAGTTCATTAATCCCTAGGTCTAATAAATGTAGAGATGTCATATTTCAGATAGGTTTTCAATTGCATGTTTTGAAGATAGAATGACTTCTTTGTTGATATGTTAACATGATGTTTAATTTTATAATCGTGAGATCTTTCATGTTCATTTTTCTTTAAGGTAGCGAAAAGGTTTCTTTATCAAATATTGTCACATGTGCTTAAGGAGTCACGTTTCAAAAATTTGTTGCGATTGCAAAGGGTGAACTGAGTAAGTGAGCTAAGTTTTCGCGAAAATAATATAAGAAAGTTGGACTTCTTCTATGTTGTTGCGGAATGCGTTATCCGCATAATATATGATTTGAACTCTTTGTTAAAGTACTGTGAATTTGGAACTTAAATTTTAATTTTAAAATACCAACGAATTATTTTACTTCATGGTTTTTGGCTAAATATTTACGCGAAACGCTATGGATTTTCTGATGTTAATTTAATAATATGTATTGGTCGACAAAATCAAGTTAAAATCTGTGTATCACGTCGGATTGGAATATTTATAAAGAGATGCATAAAGAGTCACCTCTGTTTTGGAAATATATAATTTTAGTCCTTTCAAACGAGAACACTTTTGCTTACAATTTGATTTAAATCTGTAATAAGCTTGTCTTTGAATTGAACTTCATACTCCGGAATACCAGTATCCTTAATTTAATTGTAAGGCAGAGTATTATTTGTCTGAAATAAAAACCATTATTTCAGTACATATACAGGAAATAAAAATTACAAATCACGCAATACTTTACTTTATAAAAGTTATACAATAAATTTGTAGGGCCTAGCTTCTTCCTGATAAACAACCGAAAAAATAAAATTCAAAAAGTCAACAAAAAATTTGGGATTATTGCACAAAAATAGGAGATATTTGTACATACATATAAAAGCAGAATATTGTTTATTCATGGTTTTTTTTGTTCGTCTTCGCGGACCCCCTAGGATTTTACAACGGACCACTAGGGGTCCGCGGACCCCCATTTGGGAACCGTTGGACTAGACTATAGACTAGACTAGACTAGACTATAGACTAGACTATAGACTAGACTATAGACTAGACTATAGACTAGACTAGACTAGACTATAGACTAGACTATAGACTAGACTATAGACTAGACTATAGACTAGACTATAGACTAGACTATAGACTAGACTATAGACTAGACTATAGACTAGACTATAGACTAGACTATAGACTAGACTATAGACTAGACTATAGACTAGACTATAGACTAGACTATAGACTAGACTATAGACTAGACTATAGACTAGACTATAGACTAGACTATAGACTAGACTATAGACTAGACTATAGACTAGACTATAGACTAGACTATAGACTAGACTATAGACTAGACTATAGACTAGACTATAGACTAGACTATAGACTAGACTATAGACTAGACTAGACTATAGACTATAGACTAGACTATAGACTAGACTATAGACTAGACTATAGACTAGACTATAGACTAGACTATAGACTAGACTAGACTAGACTATAGACTAGACTATAGACTAGACTATAGACTAGACTATAGACTAGACTATAGACTAGACTATAGACTAGAATAGAGACTATAGACTAGACTGACTAGACTAGACTATAGACTAGACTATAGACTAGACTATAGACTAGACTATGACTAGACTATAGACTAGACTATAGACTAGACTATAGACTAGACTATAGACTAGACTATAGACTACTATAGACTAGACTATAGACTAGACTATAGACTAGACTATAGACTAGACTATAGACTAGACTATAGACTAGACTATAGACTAGACTATAGACTAGACTATAGACTAGACTATAGACTAGACTATAGACTAGACTATAGACTAGACTATAGACTAGACTATAGACTAGACTATATACTGACTATACTAGACTATAGACTAGACTATAGACTAGACTATAGACTAGACTATAGACTAGACTATAGACTAGACTATAGACTAGACTATAGACTAGACTAGACTAGACTATAGACTAGACTATAGACTAGACTATAGACTAGACTATAGACTAGACTATAGACTAGACTAGACTATAGACTAGACTATACTATATACTAGACTATAGACTAGACTATAGACTAGACTATAGACTAGACTATAGACTAGACTATAGACTAGACTATAGACTAGACTATAGACTAGACTATAGACTAGACTATAGACTAGACTATACTAGACTATAGACTAGACTATAGACTAGACTATAGACTAGACTATAGACTAGACTATAGACTAGACTATAGACTAGACTATAGACTAGACTATAGACTAGACTATAGACTAGACTATAGACTAGACTATAGACTAGACTATAGACTAGACTATAGACTAGACTATAGACTAGACTATAGACTAGACTATAGACTAGACTATAGACTAGACTATAGACTAGACTATAGACTAGACTATAGACTAGACTATAGACTAGACTATAGACTAGACTAGCTAGACTATAGACTAGACTATAGACTAGACTATAGACTAGACTATAGACTAGACTATAGACTAGACTATAGACTAGACTATAGACTAGACTATAGACTAGACTATAGACTAGACTATAGACTAGACTATAGACTAGACTATAGACTAGACTATAGACTAGACTATAGACTAGACTATCTAGACTATAGACTAGACTATAGACTAGACTATAGACTAGACTATAGACTAGACTATAGACTAGACTATAGACTAGACTATAGACTAGACTATAGACTAGACTATAGACTAGACTATAGACTAGACTATAGACTATACTAGACTATTGACTAGACTATAGAATAGACTATAGACTAGACCATAGATTAGATTGTAGACTATAACATAAACTACTCAATTGACTATTATGTTGACTCCTTGACAATTTTAAAAGTTAGAAATGTACCGCAAATCTCGTACGGGTACCGACAAGTACTGAAAAAAATACTATAGTACTACAGACAGACTAGACTACAGACTACACTATAGACTAGACTATAGACCATACTGACAGACTAGACTACGCTATAGACTGTACTATAGAGTAGACTATAGACCATACTATAGACTATACTGCAGACTGGACTATAGACTAGACTATGGACTAGACTATGGACTAGACTATAAACTAGACTATAGACTAGACTATAGAATAACATATTTTTTTTTAATTTAAACTATTTAAGTGATTCTTTAAAATCTCAATTGAAATCATTGTAAACGCCTTGTCTTGGTTTTATTATTTAAATAGTTAAAATTAAGAAAATCTACAGCAATAAATCATAAAATAATCACGCACTTATCTCGTCTACATTCATTATTATACTTACTCCTATAAATAAATGGCTTTTACTAACAGTGTTATAAAAAGGTGTAAATTATAGTAAATTGAATTCATTTTGAAGCGAAAATAAACAAAATAATAAGTAGAAGTTTAAATTAAAAGAAAAATCATTAAACTTATACCAATATTTTTCTTATTAAACACAACCCTTGTAGTGCAAATAACATGAGTTTGTGCTAATGTTTTTAAACAGTTTTAAATATAATACAACCTATTGATTCAGCTACATCTGCATGTCTGTCTGTATGTCCATCCCTGTAAATACTTGTAATACAAATACGAGCTTTTTTGCAAGATTTTCTATTTTACCAAAGACGAAGTCTTCTGAAAATGGTTGAAAGAAGTCGATTATTAAATACTCTATACAACGACAGCCCCGAATTAATCTTTGGAGCTCATAATACTGTTACATATACTAGAATCTCTTTTTCGTAATCGGACTAACTATATTCCCATAACTGGGAATCACATTATAGGCCATGTTTTACTTTCTTACAATTTGCCGACTTTCTATATATAAGAAAATTTAGGCGTATGAGTATTTTGTAAATTTTATATTAATTATTTAATAATCATACGCATTGAAAGATAAACTGCATTCTCGTTTTTTAAATAATATTGGAAATTTATCATTTAATTTCTGTTTAAGTCGAACCGTAATTGCAGAATTACTTCCCATTGTGCTACCCTCGAATATATGGAAAATTTATTATAATTAAACTCTTTCCCTAACTACATATTTATTAAGATGAATTAAATTATTACGTGTGTCCGTTTTTTTTCAAATTTGTGGTTATCGCAAATTATACAAGAAAATTTGTTGACGTTTGACTATTTTATAGCCAAACTAATTAATCAAAATTTTGGCTTCCTAATCATCATTTATATAGCTTCCCTGTCTTTCAGTTTTCTACGGCAACGGAAAACAGAGTTAGTGTGGCCCACTAGGCATTTAAAAAGACCATAATAATTGTTGTGAGTTTTGCGTCAATCATCTTAAATAGTTCCTAAAAAAAGTGACAAAATAAGAAAAAAAAAACTAGGGAGTGCTTAAAGCATTTTTTCTACGCATTTACTGTCTTTTATTTTCTAATTATATTTTTGTTATCATTTTTTGGCTAAATATATAAAAATAAATATAAGTTTTTTATCTCTCTCGACAGAGAAAAAAACAGAAACTTTAACAAAGTCTTGTTGGTTCTTAACAGTTGGCCTTGTCTGGTCTTCATTGTGTACCGGCTTTAATTTATGAAATATTAACATTTTTTTTTATTTTTGTTTGTTATAAAAATTAATTTGAATTATGTTGAATGTTGTAGCAACATGCAATATTGGCATAAACAACAAGTCAAAAAGGCGTTCGTTTCTACATTTATCCATACACATGCATGGAAAACATGAAAAAATGGTATCAATATCAGCAGCCTTCTTTGCTAAATTCCAGCATTTTTCCACACATAAAAAATAATGACCACCACCGAAGCAGCAGCATATAATAGTGTTATAAACCTTTAAATTTAATAAGAAAAAAAGTGTTTTTCGTTGTCTTTATTTTTACAGTTGGGGGAGTTTATACCGAATTATAACTCGTTAAAAACACGCGATGGCTTGTACATACCTTAAAGAAAAAATATATTTGCCATTTTTCTTATGTCTTTAAGTAATGGAAATTTTTATCTTGTTTGATTGAATATAATGTTGATATTACACAATTGCACTTATGTTGATAATAACATCAATTTAAATATTTTCTGTAAGAAATTGTAATCAATAATAAGATATTGTTAAAATAATCACAAATTGTTATTGTATTTCGAGACAAATTCAAAATATTTTGTGAAAATTAAGAACAACTTGTAGTTGTTGAACAGATGTAATAACAACTTGTTGCTTTGAAATGTTATTAAGAACTAACTAACTAACTAACTAACTAACTACTAACTAACTAACTAACTAACTAACTAACTAACTAACTAACTAACTAACTAACTACTACTAACTACTAACTAACTACTAACTAACTAACTAACTAACTAACTAACTAACTAACTAACTAACTAACTAACTAACTAACTAACTAACTAACTAACTAACTAACTAACTAACTACTAACTAACTAACTAACTACTAACTAACTAACTAACTAACTAACTACTAACTAACTAACTAACTAACTACTAACTAACTAACTAACTAACTAACTAACTAACTAACTAACTAACTAACTAACTAACTAACTAACTAACTAACTAACTAACTAACTAACTAACTAACTAACTACTAACTAACTAACTAACTAACTAACTAACTAACTAACTAACTAACTACTAACTAACTAACTAACTAACTAACTAACTAACTAACTAACTAACTACTAACTAACTAACTAACTAACTAACTAACTACTAACTAACTAACTACTAACTAACTAACTAACTAACTAACTAACTAACTAACTAACTAACTAACTACTAACTAACTAACTAACTAACTACTAACTAACTAACTAACTAACTAACTAACTAACTAACTAACTAACTAACTAACTAACTAACTAACTACTAACTAACTAACTAACTAACTAACTAACTAACTAACTACACTAACTAACTAACTAACTACTAACTAACTAACTAACTAACTAACTAACTAACTAACTAACTAACTAACTAACTAACTAACTAACTAACTAACTAACTAACTAACTAACTAACTAACTAACTAACTAACTAACTAACTACTAACTAACTAACTAACTAACTAACTAACTAACTAACTAACTAACTACTAACTAACTAACTAACTAACTAACTAACTAACTAACTAACTAACTAACTAACTAACTAACTAACTAACTAACTAACTAACTAACTACTAACTACTAACTAACTAACTAACTAACTAACTAACTACTAACTAACTAACTAACTAACTACTAACTAACTAACTAACTAACTAACTAACTAACTAACTAACTACTAACTAACTAACTACTAACTAACTAACTAACTAACTAACTACTAACTAACTACTAACTAACTAACTAACTAACTAACTAACTAACTAACTAACTAACTAACTAACTAACTAACTAACTAACTAACTAACTAACTAACTAACTAACTAACTAACTAACTAACTAACTAACTAACTAACTAACTAACTACTAACTAACTAACTAACTAACTAACTAACTAACTAACTAACTAACTAACTAACTAACGAACTAACTAACTAACTAACTAACTAACTAACTAACTAACTAACTAACTAACTAACTAACTAACTAACTAACTAACTAACTAAAACTTAATTTTTTAAGTAAATAGTAATTTTTTGATTTGTTTTAATATTATTTTTGTTTTAAATTTTTCTAACTCTTTTAATTTTTCAAAATTAATATTTGCAAAAACAGCTGTTTTGACTGGAAAGTTGGCAATACTAACAAAGTGCTCTTAAACAATCACAATCATCGGTTAAAGTCCGTCTAAATTTGTTCCGAGTTAAGCCTAGTTTAATGGAGTAGTAAGAACCCGCCCTAATTTTATGAAAATATTTTTTGTGGATGCAGCCAAGATATATGGTAATGTTATTAGCACATAAAATCTGTTTTCGATATCGAGTGGCTTATCATGTTACTGCAGCAAGCCCTTCAGATTTAAAAATACTACCATGACAAATTTAATACTCCCCCAACTTTATCACAAGAAATAATTACAATGAAATACACAATTTTCGTTTTTAAAAGTGATAAAAAAATGTAGAGAATGCGTGTCTAAAGTTCATTACAAAAGATTTATTATTAATACAAATTTTTGCATACATATATAGACGGTTATACATAAGTAAAAGTGCTTGTTTAGCTGTCATCCCCGGAAACACACACACTAACAAACAAACAATTATACATGTATGTATAATGAATATTATATTATGGCAATTATAAATATTAACACACTTATACATATGCACACATACATTAACTCAATTATACTTAGACAGATATATGTACATACATGTACATATGTGAACATGTAATCTTCCTACACACATACAAGCTTACTCAAGTATTAACAAGTTATTAACATTTCAATTTTACTTTTCTTAAGCATTTCTATTACCCACATGTAGACACTCACACACAACTTTCTTATCCCCACTTTCTTTAAAAAAATAAGTTGACAACATATTTTATAAATAAAACAAACTTACAAACGCCACCACATGTCATATTTTCCATATTCTCTAACTTCCATGTATGTAGTGTAAACTGCTTCAAGAAAGAAAACATGAATTATAAATAGACAAGAAACAAATAACAACAGCAATGGGAAAACTATGTTTAAAGAAAAAAATTATTAGGCCTATTAACATACGCCAGAAGCACAAAACAACACATATACAATATTTATACAAGAGGACATATATTTATACAAGAGGACATACAAACATTATCACACATTGAATGAATCAACTTTCACATGCATACACATGTTAACATGTCCTCAGCGGGTATAAGTGTAGGAGGGTATAGTATCGTACAAAATGTTTTACGATACTATAAGAATGTTTGTTTTTGGTTTCCTTTTTAAAGACAGAACTATTCCCTTTTGGTCTCACATAGGAAGATACAAAAGAATTTTTATAGTAAAAGTAGTAAAATTAAAGTGAAATTGTAACAATAAAGAAAATCTGATAAATTTTATCTTTTATTTATAAACTTTAAAAGTTTTATGTTTAAATTTCAATAAATACTAGATTTCTTATTTAGTGAATCTACATTATAGAGTTCCGAGGAACAGCCTTTTTAAGAATCACATTTGGAAGAAATATTCCTACAAAAAAGTGGTCCACGGGACACCCTAGTATATTGTACATATATACAATAGGGTGTCGCCGTTTGTGTGGAAAAAAATATTCTACTGATGTTCCTAGCGAAACTGAAGTAGAAAGAAAGAAAGCCTAGCGAAACTGAATAAAAGTAATTGTAATTGACCATATAATTAATAACTTTATGTAATCATTAACTCCTAGTTTGACTTAAAATAATTTCTTTAAAGCTCTACAAATATAGCTTAAAACAATTGCAGTTCTGCCACTGAAGATTAGCTGGGAAGACTTTAGAATTACATTATTATCTTGTTTGAAATCTAACAGAACAATTCAAGCTTAAATTGATAGATTCTTAAATATCGACAATTAAAGCTTAATTGTAACTAATAGAACAATGTTTAAACTTAAACCTTGATTTATTAGCAACTTTAAATTATGCTGGGAGTAGCTAGAGCTCTTTTAATCTTAAATTTAAGTTCAATGACAACTTTAAGCTATGCTGGGACTTTTTAAAGATCTACACTAAAAACGAGAAATACTTATAGAACTTGAATTGAGCCTTACATTTCTACTAATGAAGCTTAAAATGTATTTGTTAAAGCTCTACGTTTAAAGTTTAACTATTACAGTTTAACTCTACAATTTCAGTACAACTACTGATCTACGTTAAAGACATATTTAAGAGTTACGATTGAAGCTTAATAGTGCTATTTAAAGCCTTACTACTAAAGCTTAACTACAAACTTTTTAAGATCTATAAATGAACTAAAAAATATCTTCGATTGAAACTTATCTCAGATTTGATAATGTTGTAAGATTTAAATGAGCTCTGATAAGGAACTTCAATTTAAGCTTAAAAGCTTAGAAACTATAATTGGACTCCGATTTAAGATTTTGTTAGAAAGTATTTTAAGATCTTTCATAAAAGCTTAGTGGGTTCCGCTTTAAGTGAACATAACTCGAAATATTTGATTAAAGTTTTAAACTTATTGCAAAAACCGTAAAGAAAGCTTAAATGAAACTACATAAAGATCAACAAGTAAAGCTTAATAGGAACTATTTAGAGATCTGCAATGCAAAAGCTTAATTTAAAAATCAGTATAGAAAGCCATAATGTTCAGTTCTACGTTCAAGCATTTTTAGAGGGAGACTTTGTAGGGATGCTAGGGTCAAATAGGGGTTGATCATTACGAAATTTTGCAGTATAATTGATGCTTATATAGAGATTTTAGTATATTTGTCATAATTATGAGCTCCAAAGCCCACTTTAGGGATTCCGGTTATATGGTGGCTAAGTGAAATCAATCAAGATAGGCAGATAGATAGATAAAAAGATAGATAGGCAGACAGATACAGATAAACAGACATACAGATAGAAAGATAAAAGGATAGGCAGACAGACAGACATATAGAAAGATAAGCAGACAGATGAACAGACAGACAGACGGACATGGTTTAATCAACACAGAAAATTCCGAGACTTTGAGGTGGTTATAGGACCATTAACTCTATGCGTTAAAAACATAAGCACAAATCCATTATACCCATCCCACTAAAGTGGTGTAGAGCATAAAAAAGGACTAAAGTTATTTTTACACTAAACTAACGTTATTGGTATTAAAAAAAATTTCAACTTGTTTCATTTCCATCAAAATTAATCTGAACTATTTATTAAGTACAAAAAAAAAACTACAAATACTTACTCCCTAGCTAAATTAAAAATATACGTTTTCATTTAAAAATTTTAGACAGAATTTGTATAGAAAATGCGAAAAAAAATATTACAACTAACAAAGGACTTTTCGTGAAATATTTGTTAAATAAAAAAAAAATTCCAATGAAAGGATCCTCCTCTATAGTTTTAAATATGTAAGAGAAACATTAAAGCAACATATGTACGATTATTTACTTTTATAAATTCAACTTAAAAACACAAAACAATACTTTTAAATTTCAAACTAAAAAAAACATAAGTTTAAGTTAAAAGGAAAACTATGAATTCGTCAAAATATGCATTAAAACTTTAGTTGTAGATGAAAGCATTTTAAAGAAAAATAAATTTAATTTATATAAAAAAATATAAAAATTAAAATATGAGCTTTAAATAAAAACAAATTTTATTCTATAAAAAAAAGTACTTAAACTTTTACATTAGTATTTTAGTATTAATTAAAATAAAGAACACTTTTAAGCCCCTAACAACAAAACGAATACATTTTTAAAACAATTTTATTATTCCTCGCAAAAATAAAAATTAACATAATTTCTTACAAACACCTACAGAGCAACATCATAAGAGATAAATAAATTAAAATTTTATTACTTTTCAGTAATAAATAAATTACACCGGTAAGACAACAACAAAAAATACACCCCATAAACAATTAAAAAGCATTACAAATTTTAATTGGTATTTAAAACGAAAAGTACAGGCTAACGGTAATAATAATAAACCTTTTTTTCAAAGTAATTTTGTAATGCATTTAAGTATACCAAAAAATGTTTATAGAAATTTTCAATTTTATTTAGCCAAAAGCCATTGAAAAAATATGTGCGTATACTTGGTTGTAGGTACTTTATTGTTTGTAATCATACATGAAATTTTCATTTACATTCATGGCCACTTAAGTGTTGTTTACATAGACGTAAATGTTCAGTTGAAAAACAAAAGAAAAAACAACAAGCAGAAATCTACAAAACTAACAGGCACTTTATATTATATATTTACCTACTTTGCATAAAATCTTCTCTCTTTCAGTTCCTTTCACTGTTGTTGTTGTTGTAGTTTCCCTTTATTCTTGCTACACTATTCATCTAATTTTTATACATACTCGTTTGAATATTTAAGTATGTATGTGTACCTTCATTATATTCATGTGTGTATTTGTTTAACAGGTTTTTTGTTTCTAATTTTTTGGTATTATATAAGTGTTAGTTATAAGCACAAGCTGCTACTGCCTGCCTCCTGCCAAATACGAGTTCAGTCTGAAAAATCAATCATATGTGGGATAAATGGGAATACTCATAGATCTGTTAGTGAATCTTTCAATATTTTAATTTGATAATTTAAAGATGCACAATTAAAGCTTTAATTAAGGATATGGGTTTAGGTCTTAACTAGAATTAGATTAAAACTTAAATACATTTGTTTAAGATCTGCTATTTGAAATGTGCTCGATAACGATATGAAATTTAGCTGGGAATGATCTTGTTGTTAGAAATCAACTAGATAATTGAATACTAAACGGTATTTCTTAAAGATCAACATTTCCAAACGCCGTGAAATCAAAACTTCTATCTAGCTAAAGTTCTACCAATAAAGCCTAATTGGGACTACCTTAGATCTACCTTTTAAGTTGACTAGGACCTTTTAAAATATCAACTTATATAAAAGCTTAAGAAAGCTTGATCTAACATTTATAATGAGCTCAACAAAGATTGACAATTGTAGCCTCAGAGTGAACATAATGAAACTACATCATGATCTTGTTGTTTAAAACCTTATTCGACAATTAAAGCTTAAATGGAATTTTAGAAAAATCGATAATTAAAGCTCAATTTATAAAAAGATAAAACTACTTATTAAAGATCTGCTAAGAAAGTTTAAAGTGTAGGTCATTAGATAGACTTACACTTTAGGTTTATTTGCGATTGGATGCTATGATAGAACTTTTAAATGATATGTAATAAAAGATTACTTGGGATCATTTAAGAATTAAGGATTTATTAAATAAAACTACTAAAATTTCTATGATTGAAATCGGGCTACTCAGAGATCTGCTATTGAAGCTTTCAACGTTAAAATTGCATCACTTGAAAAACCACAATTTAAGCTTAAGTGTAGTATTTAAGGATATAAGGGTCTTAAGGAATACTTAAAATTTCTTGATTGATTGAACAACTTTTAGGTTTAATTTAAAATAAGTTTAACTATTAAAGCTTAGCTACTGATCTACGATTGAGGCTTTAATAAACTTTGATGGAAATCTATAATTTACTCTTATTGACCTAAAATTAAATCTTAACAAAGACTACTTAAAGAACCACAATTACAGTTCATAATGGAAGTTTTAAAGATTTACTAGAAAAGCTCAGCTAGGGGGCTACAACTAGTGTTTAAAAACTGATTGCAGCTTAATTACGATATGCTATTAAAGCTTAAAAGTACAAAAAATTCTAGGATTGAAGCTTTCAGGGACTTGTTAAAGCTCCTTTCTTAAAATGTAACTATAAAAGCTTAAATACTATTCCACTGATTAAAGCTTATTAAAGATATATAATTGGAACGTAAAAAAACTGCTATTAACGTTTTATTAGAAACAACTTATGATATCTCAATGAACTAAGTAAATAAAACTCTAAGCTGAACGTACATATTTAATATCTACGACTAAAACTTATGTGAAAGTTGCTAAGCAAAGTTTGGAGTGTAAGTGAGCTTTTTATAAAGATCTAAATCTAATGAAGACTATTTTACCATCTAAATAGCAACTAGGACAACCTAAATACCTGAGATTAAATCCATATTAACATCCTTTAAAGACTTACGATTCAACTTTAAGAAAGAAAAAGTTAAAAGTTCTTGTTTGAGTTTTAATATTAAAGTTTTACTAACTATCTACGATTAAATCTTATAAAACGAAAGCTCAAAAAATCTTATTAAAGCTCTGCTATTATAACTTAACTAGGAATATTTTAAAGTCCATAAATATACCAGTACATTAAAGCTCTTTTGAAGCTTTACTGAGATCTGTGAATGATCTAAATGAGCTTTTATGGATATCTATAATTTAAACATAAATGGGAACACTTAGAGATCTGAAATTCAAAACCTAATGAATACTACTTAAAGATCTACATGTAAAGCTTATACTAGTTGAGTTTTCAAATTATAGCTTTTAAAGCACAACTAAGACTATCCAAATACTTAAAATTGAAACCAAGACTCTTTAAAGTTCTACAATTCATTTTCCATATGATTTATGTTCATTTTTAAAAAATAATTTGAACAGTAACAACAACTACTTTAAGATCTACGATGGCTTGCTAAAGCTTCGCAAGTTTAAGCTTTATTAGTACAATCTTAAGATTAAAGCAATCTATAATTCAAGCTGAGACCGGAATTCAAGCTGAAAGATTTTCAACTTAAGCTTAGGATCAATGATTAAAGCTAAATTGAATGTGTAAAATGTCTAAGATCAAAGATAAAGACTAACTACTAAAAGATCTACAATTCAAGCTTATACGGGATTGGTTGGAGCTCATGTGAGACTAATTGAAAATCTATTAACAAAGCATACGTAAAACTTCAGGTCTGAATTATTATTCAAGCATAAATTAGACTTTTTTCTTAATATATCTGATGTGCAGAAAACTCTTCCAACCAGCCAACCTACTTGATATTACTGTGTAACCTTAATATATTTTTGTTTCTGCTGCCTTTGAATTGCCGTCAAATATGAAGAAGGAAGGATTTGGTTGTTTTCTCTTTTTTCATTCAACAATACCAGCATTAGTCATGTTTGAACCGAAGTAAATTTTAGCAAAAGGTTTGTATGCATGTAATGAAGTGTAGTGTCTGTAATTTATTGTACTCATTTAAGAAGGCTGCAATGTAATTTTGAATAAAGCTTCAAGTGCCACATTTTAGGAGATTACATAGAAATATTTTTCGACATTTTCCTTGAAGAGTTTTATTTTTTTTTTTTTTTTATTTTGCTGCTTGCTCTCAACTACTTATGGAAAGAATTAATACTTTAT
Organism: Lucilia sericata; assembly: GCF_015586225.1. NCBI lineage: Eukaryota > Metazoa > Arthropoda > Insecta > Diptera > Calliphoridae > Lucilia > Lucilia sericata. Next base: position 125,927 of record NW_023994376.1, on the reverse strand, counting down.
GTGTTGTGTTTGTTGGAAAAATGATTTATAAAGTTTTTTAACATTACCGGGGCTTGGTAATGTTTCCTAAATGCATTTTTGATGATGATGTTTTGTTAGTTTTGAATTAGGTTCATTGAGATTTTTGTTATTATTAATAAAGGGTTATGTAGGTTTAAATTAGGTAATTACGATCTTTTTGTTTAATTTTAAAATGTAGAGAATTGTGTTTCTTCTTAGAAAATCGTATTTTCGTTTCAAATATCAGAAACTTTATGGCGTATACGTGTTTTCATACGTCCCTAAACAAAACAAACTATTAAAAAGAGATAACAGTAATCCAGTTGTAACAGAAGCAAACAACAAACATGTGGCTAAATCTAAAATCTTATATGGAAACAGTACAGATGTCAGTATTAATTTAATATAATCGAACAGCTTTTTAACCATCAAATCTCATTCAAACATATTTTCAATTTTATTCAATTTTCTACATTTTTATCTTTTATTTATGCATAAAATTACCTGCAATATACGTTTTCAACAATTTCTCCAACTGCTTTATCTTTTCACTTTTATGACTTTCAACACCCTTTTTGTCACTCTTTGTTTTTCATCAACACACAAATAAAAATGTAAATAGGTTCTCAAGTATTTCTGCAATTGTCTCATCATAAAAACCTCCCATCAAATTCAATTATTTAGCAAAAATAAAAACAAAAACCTAGAAACTTTAGTATAAATAAAGAAAATATACAATCACTACGCATAAATATACTCTAGAGTCTCATAAAACTAACAAACATAACAAATCGTCAGTCACACAGAGGGGGTGGTGTTGATGATGGTGAATTGAAAAGGTCGGGATTTACAATATAGAGAAACAGACAGAGGGGGCTTATTTACAAAAAGAAATACAGATTGGTACTAAATATTCGTTCTATGAGAGTGCTAAAAACAAATCATGACAGATAAATTAAAAAGCTTTTTGAATAAATTTCTTTCAATAACAACAGAAACAACAGCAAGTATAAGAAAAATATATGCACATAACGAAACTTTTTTGTTTGTTTGCCAAACAAGCAACAACAACAACAGCTATAAAACGTAACAATACTCTTACAAATATTCGCAAATCGTATGAATAATTTTATGAAAACCAACTACAAATATACGCATAAACGCACATATTTGTGTAAAAAAAATATTGACATTACATTTGCATTTACAATTGCAAATTAAATATTTTCTATGCACGTGTAAGAGTTTAAGCATTAACACTGCTTGAAAACTCATATGTTCTGAGAAAAAAATGTGTATATTACTTTTATTAGAATCAAAAATTTGGTTTTTTCACTCTAGGCAGAAACTATTTGAGTTCATTTACTACCAACCTAAACAAAAGCATTAAGCTTTTTACTTGTAAAAATTATTATTATTTTCATAAAATTTATACGCGATCAACGCTTTTGTGTAAGTTTGGTTATTGGTGTTTGTATGACTATGCACAACGTTAATTATAGATTTTAATTAATATCGCTAGTGGTAAAATGAAATGCGCGAATATACTTCAACATCTATGTATTTGATTTGGTTAAATTAAACATATTTGTGGAAATTCTAAAAGTATAATGAGAAAGTCTAGTCTATAGTCTAGTCTAGTCTATAGTCTAGTCTAGTCTATAGTCTAGTCTAGTCTATAGTCTAGTCTATAGCCTAGTCTATAGTCTAGTTTATAGTCTAGTCTATAGTCTAGTCTATAGTCTACAAATATCCGCATAAACGCACATATTTGTGTAAAAAAAATATTGACATTACATTTGCATTTACAATTGCAAATTAAATATTTTCTATGCACGTGTAAGAGTTTAAGCATTAACACTGCTTGAAAACTCATATGTTCTGAGAAAAAAGTGTGTATATTACTTTTATTAGAATCAAAATTTGGTTTTTTCACTCTAGGCCAAAACTATTTGAGTTCATTTACTACCAACCTAAACGAAAGCATTAAGCTTTTTTACTTGTAAAAATTATTATTATTTTCATAAAATTTATACGCGATCAACGCTTTTGTGTAAGTTTGGTTATTGGTGTTTGTATGACTATGCACAACGTTAATTATAGATTTTAATTAATATCGCTAGTGGTAAAATGAAATGCGCGAATATACTTCAACATCTATGTATTTGATTTGGTTAAATTAAACATATTTGTGGAAATTCTAAAAGTATAATGAGAAAGTCTAGTCTATAGTCTAGTCTAGTCTATAGTCTAGTCTAGTCTATAGTCTAGTCTAGTCTATAGTCTAGTCTAGTCTATAGTCTAGTCTATAGCCTAGTCTATAGTCTAGTTTATAGTCTAGTCTATAGTCTAGTCTATAGTCTAGTCTATAGTCTAGTCTATAGTCTAGTCTATAGTCTAGTCTATAATCTAGTCTATAGTCTAGTCTATAGTCTAGTCTATAGTCTAGTCTATAGTCTAGTCTATAGTCTAGTCTATAGTCTAGTCTATAGTCTAGTCTATAGTCTAGTCTATAGTCTAGTCTATAGCCTAGTCTATAGTCTAGTCTATAGTCTAGTCTATAGTCTAGTCTAGTCTAGTCTATAGTCTATAGTCTAGTCTATAGTCTAGTCTATAGTCTAGTCTATAGTCTAGTCTATAGTCTAGTCTATAGTCTAGTCTATAGTCTAGTCTATAGTCTAGTCTATAGTCTAGTCTATAGTCTAGTCTATAGTCTAGTCTATAGTCTAGTCTATAGTCTAGTCTATAGTCTAGTCTATAGTCTAGTCTATAGTCTAGTCTATAGTCTAGTCTATAGTCTAGTCTATAGTCTAGTCTATAGTCTAGTCTATAGTCTAGTCTATAGTCTAGTCTATAGTCTAGTCTATAGTCTAGTCTATAGTCTAGTCTATAGTCTAGACTATAGTCTAGTCTATAGTCTAGTCTAGAGTCTAGTCTATAGTCTAGTCTAGAGTCTAGTCTAGAGTCTAGTCTAGAGTCTAGTCTAGAGTCTAGTTTATAGTCTAGTTGTAGTCTAGTCTAGTTTATAGTTAAGTATATAATCTAATCTATAGTCTTGTATAATCAATAGCCTAGTCAATAGTCTAGTCTATATTCTAGTCTGTAGTCTAGTCTATAGTCTAGTCTATAGTCTAGTTATTGTAACTATAGTCTAATATATAGTCATGTCTGCAGTCTAATCTATAGTCGTGCCTTAGTATGATATAGTCGATATTATTTTATTGTAATTTTAATGCTTGTCCTTTTTAGAATAACGCTAAATCCATTTAGCTTTTTGCACAATCTATGTTCTCTGTTTTAATATAATCTAACAACAAACAATTCTCATTCATAAATGTTTAACGTTAATAAGAGAAAACTTTTCTCACTAAACTCTCTTATAAACTATGAATAATTTATTTTTATGTTTATTTTACTAGGTAAAGTTAAAGCAAGTTAAAATGTAAGTAAGTGGAATAATAAGAAGTGTATGCCGAATTTTACAAACCCTTCACCTTTGAAATATTTGTTAAAATATTATGCGAAATTTAGTTTTTGGAACTTTTTGTTTGTTCTTTAAATCGTCTTTGCATAGAATATGGTGTCAAGGAAACACAAATGTGTAACAATTAACTGGCAAACTAGTTTTCAGAATTTGAATTTCTAAGAGCTGTATATTTATTTAAAACTCATATGTTTATAAAATATAAAACCCTACTATTACAGTATTCCTCCCTTAAACCAAACTAGAACTACATACATACATATGTTCATATATAAGCTCACATAAAATGGCAACTAAAATGACAACTAATATTAAATAATCCTCATCTTTTGTCTCAATCTCTCAGACGAAGTAATAACAACAATATATTGGCTTAATTTCTAATGTTAAACATCAATCAGACAAATTGACATGGAACGAATTGTACATATAAGTATAAATAAGTAGATAATGCAGCAGTCTATATTGATTGAAGTTTCAAATAGCTTCAAGGTTAAATTAATATTACAAGATGTTTCATATTACATGAGTTAGGGCCTTTTGACAGCACGTATGGATGGGTTGGGTTGTTTTATCGTGTTTTTCTATATTATCATAAATTGCAATAATATGTAGAATATGAAAATGAAGATTTAACAAGCAAACAAATTGCAACAAATGTAAAGTAAACAAATACCTAATACGTACTACATAATGTTTAGTAGAAATAAACTAAAGGAAGACGAAATAGTTTTAGCTATATGCATAAGGACATTAGTTGGAGTACTTGGAACACTTAACAATCTTTAGGACAACAAATAATATAAACTACAGTTAAATTCCAATGTACTTAATAATATTGGTACCAACTTAATTTGAATACATATCGCTTATTTACTACAAGACTGTCATAATACAAAATTCGGGGTTTTTTGAACTGAGGGCTACAGAACATCCTAGGGACTTATCAAATTTCAAATATGTCTATTATTTTCGGTTTGAAATCGATTTTTTGTTGTAAATGTAAACATTAAAACTCATGTTTTCACGAATATTATGATTCTTTAAATTAGACGTATACTTAATATTTGTAATATCTATACATTATTAACACGTATACGTACAGGTGTCGTTAATAAAAGCAGAGTAATTTCACAAAGTAAAACTTTCCACTTGAAACGAAAAAATTTAGATGAAGTTTTTTATTTTATATGTTTACAATTTGCCTCAGAGGGTAAATTAAAATTCCGAACGGTTTGCAAGATATGAACCTGAAATATGATCACTTTTTTGCAAAAATGACACCGAGGCCCCAAATCTTTGGGGGGCCATAAAGAAACAGTCTTGTGGTAAACGAGCGATATATATGTATATAAGGGTAGCCTATAAATTGCGTACAATTTCTTTGTAAGAAAAGCTCTCATTTTTGGTGACAACATTAGTAACTTTTTTCCAATTTAAACGGGCCACCCTAATGTACAAGGCAATGCATACATTGATAAACTATAATAAATTTTAATTACTAATTTCTGGGAACTCAATTTTAGTAATTTCTTCAAGGTACCAAAATTAATTGATGATGTACACCAAATACTGTAATAATTTCCTAGAATATTTATTCATTAAAATAATGTAATTAACAAAAACAATAAGCTTTGAAAGCATTTAAATGTGTATTTAAATTTTAAGAAACTTTGTCCTTTTTATTTAGTTTTCTATTTAATGTAAGTGATCAATATATTAGATCTTCCAAAATAAACCACATGCTAAGGAAAAAAAAAGTCTATTGAAAATTTATTGATCACATTACGTTTTAAAGCAAATTTAAGGATAATTTTTATATCCTTCACCTTAGTGAGAAGTGTGATTATTTTTTGATACTTTTTCATTCATTAAGTGATACTTTTTGAACTTGGAGTTAATGAGAACATATAAAAGGGGACTTTTTGGTACTTTTTCCGTCTTCAAAAGAACTTTTCTATAATATTCAACCTAGAAACATTAAATTAAGCATGTATAGCCCAGAGTAAATAGGAAACTACAAAAGGAAACTTTTTCGTACTTTTCCGTTCTATAACTGGTACTTTTTGAGTTTTCTATAATATTGAATATAGAGACATGAAATTAAGCTTGTAGAGACATTTCGTACTTTTTTGTTCTTCAAAAGAACTTTTCTATAATATTGTACTTAGAAACATGATATTAAGCATGTATAGCCCAGAGTAAATAGGAAACTACGAAAGGGAACTTTTTCGTACTTATCCGTTCTTTAACTGGTACTTTTTGTGTTTCTATAATATTGAATCTAGAGACATGAAATTAAGCTTGTAGAGTCCGGAGTAAATGAGAACCTATAAATGTGGACTTTTTGGCACTTTTTCGTTTTTCAATTGGTACTTTATGAATCTTTTTATACCCTACATCACTAAAGAGGGTAGGGTGTTATGTGTTTGTGCTGATCACACCTTAAAGTCGGCTCAGAATCGCGTTCTAAGTCGATTTAGATATGTTCGTCCGTCTGTCCAACTGGCTGACCACCCCAGCAGTGTATCCAAAAAAGAAGGAGATTTTAACTAACGTCTAACCACCTGGTTGCCTCTAATTCGTCTTTCGTCACCGATATTCTCTTTGTAAACGAGGGTGAGGATAATCATCACTTTAGTGTCCCCTTTGTAAGCGAGAGAGGGGACAATTAAAAAACTATGGGGTGATGATTTACTTCCTCGTAGGACCAGCACATGTTAAAACAGCTAATTACTTAGACACTCAATGGCTAGGGGTAATCCTAAGTGGTAGGTAGTTTACATAGGTAGTTTATTTCGCCTAACACCCATACAACCGTACCCCCTGATAGTGCTTTTGAGCTCATAAATATGTTAAATTGGAAGAACTTTTTTTATATGAGTATAAATGACAATACTGATATTCATGATGAATATTAACCCTAGTCCCTATACAAAGTCCCCTTCAGAAATTGCCTTGAAGGTCAAAATTCACTTATAAACACTAATATTACGATAAAACTCTACATAAATAACTTTAAGGTAGTTATAAATTTATCTACTAAAATTTATAAGGAAAGGCGCATATTAACCCTCGGTCCCCATATAACATCTATTTTAGAAAATCTCCTTTAATTAGTAGTGTAGTGTTTCATAAGGTCGACCTTGCCCGACTGTACATTATAACTTCTTTAATATCAAACCTAGAAATGTAGAATTAACAAAATCAATTTATTTTTGTATAACAAATTTATTAATAATTTTAGTCTCTATAGAAAAAGTACTATTAACTTGTATATTTTATAGAAAAATTATAAATTAGCTCTTCATAATAAAACTATTATTATATAATATCATTACATTGATATCAAACAATTTATAGATAACTTGAACTTCCATTAAACATTTTTTCACCACAATTCATCTAATACATAAAATTCTAACAAAATTATTTATATTTCAAAATGTTTATAAAAAACCATATTAATTTCTGTTATCAATATAAGTACTTATCTATCTATTTTAACAGTAAATAACATTCATACTTACATATGTAATTGATGATGAAATTTATAAATCGAATTCCCATACACACCCACTATTACAGAAAATATATGTATTTATGTAGTTCAATATTGTTAATGGGGGTCGAAATTTAATGTCAAGCTTTAGCAAATAAATCAATGTTTATGATGTATTTCCGGTTTGTTTTTTTTTTTTTTTTTTTGTGTAAATAAATAGTTATATGGATATTTTTCTTTATTTCTTTATGTCTGGAATGTTGAGGATTTAATGTTGATTTAAAAAAATTAATGAGAAGTGTGATTAAGTGCATTACATTTCCGGTAGGTAGTTTGTGTTTTTTATGGATATTAACACTATTCAAACGCACACACACACAGACAGACGGACAGACACAATCATTAAAATGGCAAAAGAGAAAGAAATAAAAGTTGTTTTTAAGTAGTCGTTGAATAATGACAAAATTAAACACATTTTTAAGGGAATTCCAAACAAAAAGTACACTCACAGCAAAATGTTAGTGTTGCTAATAATACAATGTTTAAAAAAATTTCATGAGGGCAGTATTTAAAGAATTAGTAAAGAAAAACAAATTAGTTAAATATCTTTAAATGTTTTAATCCATTTAGATGAAAAATAATTAAAGACACTAAATGGTATCTGTTTTATGGAAAATTCTATTAGTCTGTGTTATCATATCCTGCCATTAGTTGGTCTTAGTGTCATTTTATTGTTTTATTTTATATTATTTTATTTAATAGCATCTTTAGTACACTTAACACCATGGATACTTAATTACATTGTAAAAAGTAATAAAAATCATTTAATTACAACAACTTTTACAGTTTCGCATAAGATGGTGTAAGGATATCTATACATGTACACAAAAACCTGCAGTTCGGGGAGATAAACCCTACACAGATTGAATTCATAATTTACTCAGATTACAAATAAATACTTGGGTCATCAGTAGAATACCTCTGATTTATAAAAGAATTATATCATATACGAAAATGATACAATGATCATTGTAAAACTGCTTGACACATGCCAACACACCTATACACGGACAGACAAACAATTAACAACAAACACAGTAAATAGTAAGCGAAGTACTAGTGGCAGGAGTTAAAGTAAAAGTAGCAAGAACTTAAGAGTGCCATATACTAAAAGTTTAATTTGTTGATTATTTTATGCACTATGTATATTTAATTGTATTTACTAAAAACCTTTGATATGCTGGCAATAAACTTGCCACCACAAATACAATTCCCACAATACGACATAAGCAGACTACAGATATTCTCAAACTAACAAACAACGGAAAAATGTTTAAACGTTAATTGGTATGTACTCGAATGAAAGAGTAAATACAAGAAATTTTATTGTCGTAAACAGTTAATTGAATGCCAAATGTATGTATTTAATGACATGTGAAATAAATGCTGATATTTCCTCCAAGAAAAGTAAATACGGCAACAGAAACCAACAACAACTACTCAAAAAAACCATCAAACTTCATTCAACAGCAATAAAATTAAGAAAACACTTGTACGAAGAAGGAATATAAAACTAACTACTAACTAACTAACTAACTAACTAACTAACTAACTAACTAACTAACTAACTAACTAACTAACTAACTACTACTAACTAACTAACTAACTAACTAACTAACTAACTAACTAACTAACTAACTAACTAACTAACTACTAACTAACTAACTAACTAACTAACTAACTAACTAACTAACTAACTAACTAACTAACTAACTAACTAACTAACTAACTAACTAACTAACTAACTAACTAACTAACTAACTAACTAACTACTAACTAACTAACTAACTAACTAACTAACTAACTAACTAACTAACTAACTACTAACTAACTAACTAACTAACTACTAACTAACTAACTAACTAACTAACTACTAACTAACTAACTAACTACTAACTAACTAACTAACTAACTAACTAACTAACTAACTAACTAACTAACTAACTAACTACTACTAACTAACTAACTAACTAACTAACTAACTAACTAACTAACTAACTAACTAACTAACTAACTACTAACTAACTAACTAACTAACTAACTAACTACTAACTAACTAACTAACTAACTAACTAACTAACTAACTAACTAACTAACTAACTAACTAACTAACTAACTACTAACTAACTAACTAACTAACTACTAACTACTAACTAACTAACTAACTAACTAACTAACTAACTAACTAACTACTAACTAACTAACTAACTAACTAACTAACTAACTAACTAACTAACTAACTAACTAACTAACTAACTAACTAACTAACTAACTAACTAACTAACTAACTAACTAACTAACTAACTACTAACTAACTAACTAACTAACTAACTACTAACTAACTAACTAACTAACTAACTAACTAACTAACTAACTAACTAACTAACTAACTAACTAACTGTTGGAGTCATCATTACTAACTATTAATAAAATATACATAATTTATCCCTTTTATCCCTTTGATTTACTTACTAACATTTTATTGCAACTCTGTATAATGAATTTATGTTTTGTTCTCCTTTTAGTTTGCTATTCTATTGTTTTTAGTTTTCTGCTTGACAAGTTTGCTGAATAAATTAATTGCTTAAAATATTAATGGAAAAGTGTTTTATTTATGAAAATTACAGTCCATAATCGGTTTGGTATAAACATTTGGTCCTTTCAGAACCGGATAATATCGGTGAAGTTTCGAACGAACAAATCGTAGTAAAAGATATACATACGCGTCGCCGGTACGTCGTGATTTTTTATTGTTTGTGATCGTAATAAAGACATATACATACATACTCGTGTACATACATACTTACATTCTCAGCCGTCGCGTCGGTAGTTTGTGCTGTTTATTGTTGAATGTATAAAGGAAAAACATGGGACAAAGTAATAGCAATAATACAATATGAAAGTTTGTAGTTACATATGAGAACACATAAATGTGAATGAAGATCATTAGAATTGAAGGAAAAGAACATTACAACAACAACAATAGTGCATGTGAGTGATTGTGAATAGAGTACGGAAAAACAAGGCAACAGTGTGCTAAAGGGAAAAGAAAAATTAAAGTCGTTAATTTGAAGACCGAAAACTAGTGTTGCTAAAGATAAGAATAAAGCAGTGCATCTATAACTATATTTGTAAAGGCAGTGAACTTTAAACTTGCACTTGATTTGAAGTGGTTTGTGACTTTGATAAGTAAATTAACGGACATTAGTGATCGTTTGCTATGGTTTGAAAACTGTAATTGGTGTGGTTTTTTGCTTGACATTGGTATTGTTTTGATAAGTGGTAGATAAGTGAACAAATTTGAAATTCATAATGGAGGAACTAAGGAAAAAACGTTCACAGATAAAGAAGTCTATTACGAGAATATATAATGCTGTCAATAATCAGAATGCAAGTTATCATTAAATAAAGGTACGTATTGATAAACTTGAGGAAATTTATAAATGTTATGAGATTTGCCAAGATGAAATTGATTCCTTGTGTGAGAATGATAATGAGCAAATTAAAGAGGATCAATACAGATCACAGATTGAGGATATTTATTTTGCGATAAGAACTATTTGGTCTACCCAGTCAAATGAAACGTTAGATAGAACAGTTATTGAGGGTGCAGCTTCCAGCAGCCCAAACAACAATGACATGACAATACAGGCGATTGTTCAGCAGCAGTCGACTACGACATCTTTACTGGAGACAATGTCGGCAACACTCTCGGCCGTAACTGATATGCGTTCAAATGCTACAACTCAAAATGTTCAACTGTCAAACACTAATCAGTCCGAGCTACGTTTACCTCCAATAGAAATACCAGATTTTGATGGGAATCTTTCAAATTGGATACGCTTTAGAGATTTATACGTGTCTATGGTAGATTCGAGAACTAATATATCGAATGTTCAGAAGCTTGAATATCTACAAATGAAGTTGAAGGGTGAAGCTTCTACGGTCATAAAACATCTAACGCCTACGAATGACAATTACAACGTTGCATGGGAGCTTCTAAAGGAAAATTATGATAACTCCGAGATGATTGTGGAAAAGTATCTGGAACTCCTTTTTGATCAAAAGCATGTTAAGAATGCAACGGCTTCCGATTTTAAGAAATTCTATCACAATACGGTTGAGGCGTACAATGCTTTAAAAACTCTGAAGGGCTCTCTTGATTCATGGGATTATGTTTTGATGTTTCACATGAAGAAGAAATTGGACACAGAAACAATTACACTTTGGCGCAGACAACGTAAAGAGGGCGAAATTCAAACGTTTCCACAACTATTGAAATTTTTGAGAAATCGTGTAGTTGAAGTGGAGGAGGAACAGAAGGCTAATGCATCAATAAAATACCAACGTCAAAGTAAGATCGCAAATGTTGCTACTGCAAATCAGTCGTGTCCAATTTGTAATGACGACCATTTCTTATACAATTGCTCACAATTCAAAGCGTTAGATGTTGATAAGCGTAAGGAAGTTATTTTTAAGAACAAACTTTGTTTTAACTGCCTCAAGGGTAAGCACATCTCGAGGGAATGTAAATCAGGTCCTTGTAAAGTATGCGGTTTAAAACACAACACACTACTTCATATGGGTGACAACGTGCTAGTTGCGGAAATCGGTCAACAAAGTGATAGTGATGAGAATCCCACAACAATCAACATCAACGTAAACCAACAGGTTAATCATGAGACAACACTTTTACCAACGGCAATAGTGATGGTACGCGATAAAAATAAAAGCCTTCAACCATGTCGGGCTCTCATAGACTCAGGGGCACAATCTACCCTCGTTTCGGAAGCTTGTGTTCAGAGATTGCAGCTACCGAAATCGCATGATAATACCGTACTGTACGGTGTTGGTGGAGAAAAACCAAATTATACTAAGGGAAAGGTTCAACTGGAAATATTTGCTGAAAAGCATAACAGGACACTTTTGGTTAAAACTTATTGTTTGCAAAATCTGACCCAATACCTTCCTACCCATACTGTTAAGAGCAAAAGTTTGGATTATTTCCGAAATCTTCCTCTCGCGGATCCAGCATTTCATCAAAGGAGTCGAATTGACATCATTTTGGGAGCAAACGTATTTCCACATTGCATTTTAGACGGACAACATACACACCCAAGTGGATCTCCCATTGCTGTGAACACAATATTTGGATGGATTGTTATGGGAGATATAATTGAACAGCCGGTACGATCGACATTTGTGGCTCATGTGTATCCAAGTCTGGATATTCAACTACAGAAATTTTGGGAGACTGAGGAATGTACTCTTCAGGGTAAGATTGTTAGCCCTGATGAGGAAAAAGCCGAAAAACATTACATGGATACTGTTCAACGACTGCATGATGGAAGATATATGGTGAGGCTACCATTTAAAAACGATTCTATAGAACTTGGGGAATCTAAACTTGCGGCAATGAAGAGACTTCAATCTATGGAACGGAGGTTTATGAAAAATGAAGACCTAAAGGTTGAATTTCTGAAGTTCATGGACGAGTATAAAGAGCTGAACCATATGGAAACTACACCAAGTGACATCAAAGCAGCTTATTATATGCCTCATCACGCGGTACTAAAGCCAACAAGCACTACCACCAAGCTACGTGTTGTGTTTGATGCTTCGTGCAAGAGCTCAAACGATTTGTCATTGAATGATCATCTGTTAGTTGGACCTACCATTCAAAATGATTTATTTACGATTTTACTGAAATTTCGGAAATTTGAAATTGGATTTAGTGCAGATGTCGAGAAAATGTATCGACAGGTGTTGATACACCCCGAGGACAGGCCATACCAATGCATCTTATGGCGTAAGTCACCATTGGAGGAACCTGAAACATACCAGCTTCGAACTATTACTTATGGAACTGTCGCAGCACCATTCTTGGCCACACGCACTTTGAAACAGGTTGCAATTGATAACTCTACAACACATCCAGATGTTTCATATGAAATTGACAACAATTTTTACGTTGACGATTATATGTCCTGTGCGCCAGATATTGAAACGGCGAACTCAATGCGTAAAAATCTGTGTTCCGTATTGTCAAGTGCAGGTTTTAACCTGCGAAAATGGGCGTCAAATTCACATGAATTTCAGGAGCCCATTGGAGTAAAAGACAGAGATCTATCATCATCTGCAATTATAAACGACTCTGGAACAGTGAAAACATTAGGTTTATTGTGGAATACTGAGTCTGACTGTTTCCAATACAGCATATGTTTCCAGGAACATTCCGATGTAATAACCAAAAGACAGGTACTTTCTGACATTTCTAAGGTCTACGATCCCATTGGATGGCTATCACCAGTGATAATAACGTTGAAAATATTCATGCAAAAACTCTGGCTTAAGGGTGTAAGTTGGGATCAGGATTTGCCCAGCCCTCTAAAGAATGAATGGCTTAAACTACAGAATGATATGCAGCACATCAAGGATTTGAAAATACCTAGATGGTTCAACTTTCAGATGGGAGATATTATAGAACTCCACGGGTTTGCTGATTCTTCACAACTGGCGTATGCAGCTTCTATATACATACGTATAATTAAACCTAATGGTACTATATCGACTTGTTTGCTGTCATCGAAAACTAGAGTAACTCCCATAAAACAGATAAGCTTACCACGTTTGGAACTTTGCGCTGCGCATCTTATGGTAAAGCTTATGGCCAAGGTAAAGAATGCATTTGGATTCCACGACGTGCCAACCTATGGTTGGACTGATTCAACAGTTGTTCTGGCATGGATCAGTGATCATCCTGTCAGATGGAAGACTTTTATTGCGAATCGTACATCATACATTATCGACAAATTACCCGCGACACAATGGCGACACATTTCATCACAGTTTAACCCAGCGGATTTGGCCACTAGAGGCGTTTCATCTTCCGATATTATGGATAATAGATTATGGTGGCAAGGCCCGCCTATTCTTCAAAATCCTACGCTCCCTTGTCAATCAACATTTGAAATGGTTAATGATACAGATTTGGAACGGAGAAAGAACATTTCTACGGCAATTGTTCACAATGCCGACGAATTTAATATTACCGATCGTTATTCGAATTTCAATACCCTACTTAGAATCACAGCTCTGGTTCTACGTTTTATTAACAACTGTAAATTTAAAGGCGACACCTCCAGGAGAATTCGAGGGTTCATAACCACGTCAGAACTTAAAGCTGCTCAATTATCATTGGTAAAATTGTCTCAAGATAAATTCTTCTATAATGAAAAACGTATTTTGGCTGCCCAAGGATCTATTTCAAGAACAAATAAACTAGCTGCGCTTACCCCTTTTTTGGACCCTCAAGGTATATTGCGTGTAGGAGGCCGTCTCGAAAATGCCCGAATAAACTACGACCAAAAACATCCATTAATACTTCATGCAAAGGATCCCTTAGCTTCTCTTATCGTAAGACATTATCATCTACATCACCTTCATGCCGGCACTAGGCAGTTACAATACTTGTTGAGTTTAAAATATTGGATACCAGACGTCATTCATCTTATCAAAAGAACGGTTTATAAATGTACCACTTGCATGAGGTTTAGGCAAATTCCGTATCAACAACGAATGGGTGACCTTCCAAGCTATCGTGTACAACCCTGTCCAACTTTTGAACGTGTGGGAGTTGACTTTGCCGGACCAACATTAGTAAAATCCTGGAAAGGTCGCGGTTCCAAAAATTATAAATGTTGGATTGCCGTATTTGTTTGCCTAAGTACAAAGGCAATTCATCTAGAAGCAGTGACGGAGCTTTCTGCAGCAGCATTTATGGCAACCCTTCGACGGTTTGTATCAAGACGTGGTAAGCCTAGACACATATATACAGACAACGGTACAAATTTTGTGGGATGTAACCAGGAACTAAAGGAATTATTTGAATTTCTGAGTGATAACTTTGAGAATATTAATCAGGAGCTGTCCTTTCAAGAAATTCAATGGCATTTTACTCCGCCCTCGGGTCCAACTTTTGGCGGCATTTGGGAGGCAGGCGTTAAATCAGTGAAATTTCACCTGAAACGAGTATTGAAGAATTCAAGTGCAACTTATGAGGAGCTATCTACACTTCTATGTCAAATAGAATGTTGTTTAAATTCACGTCCCTTGTGCCTGAAGTTTGAAGGTGATGAAGATCCACTTACTCCAGGACATTTCTTGATTCTTCGCCCGATGGTATCAATACCAGATGAAAATTTGATAAATGTGAACGTTAATCGCCTTACTAGATGGCAATATATGCAGCATCTTGTTCAACAGTTCTGGTCAAAATGGTCGAAGGAGTATTTGTGTCAACTACAGAGAAAACCAAAATGGGTCCAAATTTCTAAAAATCTTCAAATTGGTGACATGGTGTTAATAAGAGAGGACAACTTGCCCCCCGCACAATGGCTGATGGGTAGAATACTTTTGACACATCCTGGCAATGACGGTTTGGTCCGAGTTGCGACTATTAAGACTAAAAATGGGTCGCTGAAACGTCCAATATCCAAGCTTTGTCCACTTTTATTGGATTCTTGAAAGATGATCCTTTCAACGTGGGCCGGAATGTTGGAGTCATCATTACTAACTATTAATAAAATATACATAATTTATCCCTTTTATCCCTTTGATTTACTTACTAACATTTTATTGCAACTCTGTATAATGAATTTATGTTTTGTTCTCCTTTTAGTTTGCTATTCTATTGTTTTTAGTTTTCTGCTTGACAAGTTTGCTGAATAAATTAATTGCTTAAAATGTTAATGGAAAAGTGTTTTATTTATGAAAATTACAGTCCATAATCGGTTTGGTACAAAACAAACAAACAAACTAACTAACTAACTAACTAACTAACTAACTACTAACTAACTAACTAACTAACTAACTAACTAACTAACTAACTAACTAACTAACTAACTAACTAACTACTAACTAACTAACTAACTAACTAACTAACTAACTAACTACTAACTAACTAACTAACTAACTACTAACTAACTAACTAACTAACTAACTAACTAACTAACTAACTAACTAACTAACTAACTAACTAACTAACTAACTAACTAACTACTAACTAACTAACTAACTAACTACTAACTAACTAACTAACTAACTAACTAACTAACTAACTAACTAACTAACTAACTAACTAACTAACTAACTAACTAACTAACTAACTAACTAACTAACTAACTAACTAACTAACTACTAACTAACTAACTAACTAACTACTAACTAACTAACTAACTAACTAACTAACTAACTAACTAACTAACTAACTAACTAACTAACTAACTAACTAACTAACTAACTAACTAACTAACTAACTAACTAACTAACTAACTAACTAACTAACTAACTAACTAACTAACTAACTAACTACTAACTAACTACTAACTAACTAACTACTAACTAACTAACTAACTAACTAACTAACTAACTAACTAACTAACTAACTAACTAACTAACTAACTAACTAACTAACTAACTAACTAACTAACTAACTAACTAACTAACTAACTAACTAACTAACTAACTAACTAACTAACTAACTACTAACTAACTAACTAACTAACTAACTAACTAACTAACTAACTAACTAACTAACTAACTAACTAACTAACTAACTAACTAACTAACTACTAACTAACTAACTAACTAACTAACTAACTAACTAACTAACTAACTAACTAACTAACTAACTAACTAACTAACTAACTAACTAACTAACTAACTAACTAACTAACTAACTAACTAACTAACTAACTAACTAACTAACTAACTAACTAACTAACTAACTAACTAACTAACTAACTAACTAACTAACTACTAACTAACTAACTAACTAACTAACTAACTAACTAACTAACTAACTAACTAACTAACTAACTAACTACTAACTAACTAACTAACTAACTAACTACTAACTAACTACTAACTAACTACTAACTAACTAACTAACTAACTAACTAACTAACTAACTAACTACTAACTAACTAACTAACTAACTAACTAACTAACTAACTAACTAACTAACTAACTAACTAACTAACTAACTAACTAACTAACTACTAACTAACTAACTAACTAACTAACTAACTAACTAACTAACTAACTAACTAACTAACTAACTACTAACTAAACTAACTAACTAACTAACTAACTAACTAACTAACTAACTAACTAACTAACTAACTAACTAACTAACTAACTAACTAACTAACTAACTAACTACTAACTAACTAACTAACTAACTAACTAACTAACTAACTAACTAACTAACTAACTAACTAACTAACTAACTAACTAACTAACTAACTAACTAACTAACTAACTAACTAACTAACTAACTAACTAACTAACTAACTAACTAACTAACTAACTAACTAACTAACTAACTAACTAACTAACTAACTAACTAACTAACTAACTAACTAACTAACTACTAACTAACTAACTAACTAACTAATAACTAAATAACTAACTAAATAACTAAATACTAACTACTAACTAACTAACTAACTAACTAACTAACTAACTAACTAACTAACTAACTAACTAACTAACTAACTAACTAACTAACTAACTAACTAACTAACTAACTAACTAACTAACTAACTAACTAACTAACTAACTAACTAACTAACTAACTACTAACTAACTAACTAACTAACTAACTACTACTACCTAACTACCTAACTAACTAACTTAACTACTAACTAACTAATAACTACTAACTAACTAAACTAACTAACTAACAAATAACTAAATAACTAACTAACTACTCACTAACTAACTAAGCTCACTAACTAACTAACTCAACCTAACTAACTAACTAACTAACTAATAACTAACAACTAACTAACTACTAACTAACTAACTACTAACTAACTAACTAACTAACTAACTACTAACTTAACTAATGACTACTAAATAAATGTGCCGATTAAGCCTAGTATTCTATGTCTTTGGTGGTTATCAAATCCTTAGTTTATATTATTTAATTTCTTTACACTACACCACTTTAGCGGGGGCATATTAGGTTTGTGCTGATGTATGTAATGCACAATAACATTAGTCCTATACCCACCTTAAAGTATACCATTCGGCTTAGAATCATTTTCTAAGTCGATAAAGCTATGTTCGTCTGTCTGTCCGTTCGTCCATGAAAACCTTTTAGTAAAACTACAGGTCGCAATTTTGAAGATAATTTAATCAAATTTGATATATAATTTTTTATTGCCCCAAGGATTGAAAATGGTTAATATCGGTCTATTATTTCACCTAGCCCCTATACAACTGTACCCCCGAATAGGGCTTGTCAACCTTGTTATCAAACTGCAGGTTGCAATTTTGAAGATAATTCTTCTATTGTACCAGAGACGAAGTCTATTGAAAAAGGATAACATTGGTCCAATATTTAACCTAGCCAACACACAACTGAACCCGCCGAATAGGTCTTTTAAGTTCATAGGTATGTTTAAAATACTCGTATCTCGACATAAAGCTGCAAAACCAAGTTCTATACTAGCCTTGATGACCCTCATGAATTTTACAATTATAGGGCCTCATTTGACCCTAGCCCCTATACAAAGCCCCCTTCAAAATTTTACTTAAATGTCCACAATTTTTCCAGGCAAGGTACAATTCAACTTAAATGCTTTATTATAAAAACTAAATCACATTTTATTTCTTTAACTGGTGTAGGGTTTTATATGGTCGTCCTCGCAAGACTATAATTTCTTATTTGTTTTCCTTTGTAATAAAATATGAAGAATAAGTATTTCTTTCTGAAAACATGTTAATGTATGCATGAGCTTGCGTGTCTCTGCATGGGACGGTCGTATTTCTGCGAATAAATGGAATGAAAAATATAAAATTTCAAATTTAAATTTCTCATTGCACTTGACTGGACAAAACAATTTTCTATAATCTTAAGGCATAGAACTAAAAAAACAGCCAGAAGTAAATAAAATTAAATGAAAAACTGTGGTAAAAAACCATAAATTCATTCATAAAATCAAAATGTTGGCATTTAAAAGTAAAAAAATATAAAATGTGAACAGAATAAGAATCATAAACATTTTATTATATATTTTAATAACGACGTGGATATTTCACATTATGGCAACTAGTCATGTCCCTAGCAAGATGGCCAGGTATGAAAAATAAATCTGTGATTTTTCAACTACTCCTCATTCTATTCATTTACATTAAAATTAAAAAAAAAAAATCTGTGATTTTTCAACTACTCCTCATTCTATATTTACATTAAAATTAAAAAAAAAAAAAAAATATATTCCTTTTTTACAACCATTAGTCGAAGTCTTTAAAGTAATTTCCCGCAAATTAGAAGATGTTATAGACTATTTATGGATGAAATACTCTTAATGTTACAAAGTTGAGGTGGGAAATTATATTAAATATATTTTTTTAATTTTTTTGGATTCTTTCAGTTTTTCCTGTTTGTTTGAGAACTTGAGTTTATGTGTTTGTTTTTGTGCTCTATATTTTTTTTAGTAATTAAGTAAAATGGTTTTTGTTTTTCCATTTGAAGTTTATGAACAAATTTAACGTTTTTTTTTTTAATGGAGGTCATATTTTAATATTAATTTATTTATTGTGTGTATGGGCTATGGGATGTTTGTGTGGCAGCACAGTGGGTTGAGGTTTTAAAAGCAATCAATTGTTGTTATTAAATATCATCGCAAACTTTCACTCATCTCATTATTAGAATTACAAAAATAACACAGGCCAACAAATTTTTAACCGATAGACCAAAGTATACTTTTGTATATAATTGAGGATCGCTGAATCCAAATCTGGAATTTCAGATGACATAACAGACTTTATAAATAAATATCAAATCAAAATGGCCAAAAACTTCTTTATCTTTGAATTCTTTAAAAGATTATTCTAATTTACAGGTGAAAAAGTATCGATAACTTTATTTTTTTATACAAATTCCGCCGAAAAGTATTGCTAACTTCAATTTTCGTTAAAAAAAAGTTATCGATAACTTTGATTTTCTATAGAAAAATTATCGATAACTTTGTTTTTCCCTACAAAGTTCGATCCATATTCTACAGAATAGTAAGGGTAACTTAAATTTTCGTGAAAAAAGTTATCGATAACTTTCATTTTCTATAGAAAAAATACTGAAAATACTTTTATCTATCTTTTCTAGTTATCAATAGTTTTAATTTTCTTTAGAAGAGTTATCGATGACTTTGATTTTCTTTAGAAGAGTTATTGATAACTTTGACTTTCTTTAGAAAAGTTATCGAAAACTTAAATTTTCTTTGTTTTTTTAAAGTTATCGGTATTTTACAGAAAACTAATAGTAATTTCAATTTTCGTTAGAAAAGTTATCGATAACATTGAGTTTTTATAAAAAATTATCTATAACTTTGACTTCCTATAGAAGAGATATCGAAAACATTATAGAAAGGTTTCTAAATAAAACGAAAGTTATCGATAACTTTTTTAAGAACTGTTATCTATAATTTAGATTTTTTCAGAAAGTTTGTTTATCTTCAGAAAGTTATCGGTATTCTGCAGAAAAGTTAAACTATCGATATCATTGACTTCCTATAGAAAAGATATTCAATTTTCTATATAGATTTTAACTTTGTTCAGAAAGTTATCGATAACTTTGATTTTTAAAGCCAATATATAGATAACTTTGGTATCTGTAGAAAGTTGATAACTTGATTTTCTTTAGAAAAGTTATCGATAACATTTATTTTCTTTAGAACAGTTATCGATAACTTTGATTTTCCTTAGAAAATTTATCGATTACTCATATTTTCTTCAGAAAAGTTAAATATTAAATTTTCTATCGAAATATTAAAACTAAAATTGATTTTCTTTTTTCTTTTTCTATATAGAAGTTAGTGATAACTTAGATTTTCTTTAAAATATTAGAATAGATATTTTTAAAAAATTTATCGATAACTTTGATCATTTCCTTAAAAAAATATACAAATAACTTTGATTGTATATACAATAGTTAATGATTCTTTATAGAAGTTGGCGATAACTTTCGAAAGTTATCGATAGTTTTGTTTTTCTATTATAAATAATTATAATATTCTTTGACTAGTAATCGATAATTTAGATTTTCTTTAAAAAATAACTTTAATTTTCTTTGAAAAGTTATCTGTAATTTAGATTGACTTTGTTGACTTTCAGAAAAACTATGGATTATTTAAATTTTCTACAGACTAATTTTCGATAACATTGTTATTATTTATAAAAAAATAGTCATCGATAACTTCGATTTATTATAGAATTGTTTACCATAACAGTGATTTTGCATAGAAAATTTATCGATAAAATAAGTCAGAAACGTAAATTGCATCCCAGCAAAAACTTACATACATATATAGTTATTTATAAGTCATTACAAGACACCTTCTAAGTAATGCAGACAGTATGTAGTAGTCATTGAAAAGTAAGTTCTTGAGTAAGTACAAGTAATTATCATGCTTTTGCTGGGATTGTTTTTTTTTTTTTTTTTTCAAATATCTAAATATTCTGTTTAAAATAGTCGTGGCTTTATTACTCCCAGTTTTTTAATCTTTTACCGACCATAGTGCAAGAAATTCCCTCAGTTGTTTTTTTTTTAATGCAAAATCTATATGAATATTAAAGGTGTGGTTGTAAATGCTTTCAAAGTACAGGAACAAATACATACATATCCTCTATAAGTTAAAACTTTATTACAATTTCATTTTATGCTTCAACAGCGCAATGATGAACGAGTGTTACATGTTGCAAGTTGAAATATTTATATAGAGGCTCATAAATTACAAAGGCTAGTATATGTTGGTTAAAGGAAATGTTTACACCATGGCTTTTTTCCGTAATCTAGAGTGTTGGGCAATTCGTTAAAAAAAATTATAAATTTTTTCACTTTTTTTGGCAAGTCAGTCAGTCAGCCAGTCCTGTAGTGTATTAATATTATGCTCATGATGATTACAAAAATGATGATGGTGATAGTAGTGGTGATATTTTATGCAACATATTCATCATACGCATACAGTACGTATATACATATGTATGCTATATGTTGTGTTGTTGTATGTATAATTGGATTTTAATGATTTCCGCAATTGTCTTAATTTCACTCATTTGTTTTGTGCTGTAGACCGAAAATAATTTAGTGGCAACAATGTAATATTTTGTAATGAATTTATACATGATGAAAATAAATGAATTTTGTCTGTCGTTTTATTTGTTTAAGTGACTTAAAATATCTTTAAGAGAAAATTTAAGTGAATTTTCATTTTCTCTTTTTCTTTTTTTATTCCAATTATTTATAGAATTTATTTTAATATGCTTGTATCTACAAGGATGTCAAAAAGGATATTAAATATACGCACATATATCCTGTGCTAACAGCAAACCAAAGGGAAAAGAACTAAAAAAAAGAGATGATAGGATAAGTCCTGAACAGCTGAGATGAGTAGGAGATGATTATGGAACCCAAATACTTAAGCTGGCTTTACATTCTTACTTCTTTTATTATATTACGGTTTAATCAATTGTCATGTAAACCTTCTTTCATATTTAAGTATTTTTTATCTTTTTTCCTTCAATTTTAAATCTTTTAAAATTCCTTTTCATTGTTTTGTAATACATACATATTTACATAAGTCTATGAAGTGTTTAACCATATTTGTTTGAAAAAAAAAAAACACACAAACAAATAAAGGCAAAAACGTAATAAAATCTTGTTTAAACAAAAACACGAAATATATATGGTTCTAGTAAAACGCCAAAGACTTTTCTTAACACCACACACTCGTCATATTCCTATCAACAATGTAAATAAGTCTTAGAAAATAAAAATCAAACAAAAAATATTTCAAAAATAAAAAGAAAAATGAAAGTGATATGAATATGAATACTTTTTACATAGAAATATGACAAAAACATAAATAGGACTAAAAATAAATTTATAAGAAATAAAAATCCTTTAAGGAATTTCAACCTTTTTGTTTATTTCCCAACAAGTGTAAATAAGCCGACGAACACGAGCATTTAATTCTTTTTTCTTCTTATTTCAAAACAAAAGTGTTTATTTCTTTTGCAGCTAAATTTCACAAAAAATTGGAATTATGTAAGAAAATTTACTACAAATATTATTCCACTCAATTTTCTTAAGAAAATTAATAATTCTATATAGCTTTACTACAAAAAGTAAGAATATTTTATTTAAAAAAAGGATTCAATCTTACAAATATAAATAGTTTTCAACAGAAAATCAATTGTATATTTCATTGTATTTTATACAATTAATATCCTTGTAAGATGAGTATTTTCTTTTAAAAGCCTCGAAGATTTATAACTTATTTTCCAATAAGTTTAAAATAAAAGAAAATTTATTAAATAAATAATTTCTAAAAACAAGTTGATTGAAAAACATATGTATACGTAATATTTTTAATTTTCTAAAGAAAAGTTATCGATAAAATTCGTTTGATAGAAAAATGATCAATAAACAAGCAAAAGCGGGAAATACGTTTCAGACAAGCTTTATACCTATCACCAAAATATCAATTAGGATATTGTTAAAAAACATAAAAAAAATACTTTTTATTTTCAAAAAAAAAAAAAAAAAACAAGTTAGAGTGCTATATTCGGCTATGCCGAATCTTAAATACCCTCCACCACGAAGCTACTTTTTATTGAAACCCATTTAACTATATAATTTTTAGATAACTTGGCAAAATTTTTGTTTCCTTATTGAGGGTACTAAGATTTATGCATTTGTCAAATTAATTTTAATTAGGTCTAGAAAAATGTATATTAATAGGCCTGTTTGATAACATTTTAATATAATGATTTATCTGTACACAGCACATACTCATTTTGAATTTTATCCGGATATAATCATTTGATTACGAATTAAGTGGTATTAAGTGATTTTCAGAAGTATACCTTATGTGTGAGCTAAGACAACCTATGGACCGATCCGGAAGAAAAAATCCGTAGAATGATTTATATATACAAAATACACATTTATGTCGAATTTTATCCCGATAATTTTGATTGTTAATGTGCATTTGAGTAATTTTCGGAAATGGTCCTTATATGGGAGTTGTGACCAATTATCAACCGATAAGGAAAAAATTTCGTATAATGATTTATATGCCAAAAAAAAATTCAAGTCGAATTTTACTACAATAGATTTATTAATTAATGAAATATGTGCGTTTAGGTGATTTTCGGAAGTGGACTTTATATGTATAGGAGCTATGACCTTACACAAAACATATTTGTGTCGAATTTTATTAAGATATTTTTATTTGATAATGAAATATGTGCGTTTAAGTGATTTTTTTGAAGGACCAATTACGAGCCTATCCGGGAAAAATTTCGTAGAGTGACTCATATAAAGACAAAATATATTTGTGTTGAATTTTATCACGATAGCTTTATTTGACTATGAAATATGTGCTTTTAAGTGATTTTCGGAAGTGGGCCTTAAATGGTAGCTATGACCAATAATGGACCGATCCGTAAAAAAATTTGGTGAAATGATTTGAATGTATACAAAACATATTTGTGTCGAATTTTGTCCCGATAGCTTTATAATTCAGTAAACGGAAGGGGACTTTATATGGGAGCTATGACCAATTATGGGCCTATCCGGAAAAAATTTAGTAGAATCATTTATATTTATACGAAATATATTTACGTCGAATTTTATCACGATAGCTTTATTTGACAATGAAATATGTATTTTTAAGAGATTTTCCGAAGTGGGGTTATATGGGAGCTATGACCAATAATGGACCGATCCGTAAAAAAAATCACGATAGCTTTATAATTCAATGAAGTATATGCGTTTAAGTGATTTTCGGAGGGGGACTTTATATGGGAGCTATGACCAAATATGGACCTATCCGGGGTAGGGGTATTTATATTTAGACTATACATATTTGAGTCGAATTTCATCAAGATAGCTTTATATGACAATGAAATATGAGCTTTTAAATGATTTTCGGAAGTGGGCCTTATATGGGAGCTATGACCAATAATGGACCGATCGGTAAAAAATTTGGTAGAATGATTTGTATGTACACAAAATATATTTAACTCGAATTTTATCACAATAGCTTTATTCATAACTGAAATATGTCCGTTTAGGTGATTTTCGGAAGTGGACCTTGTATGGGAGCTATGGCCCATTGTGGACCGACTGAGATCTACGTTAACAGTATGATTTCTGTTCATATTATATTTGCATGTACAAAATTTTGTGTTGATACCGATATATTTGAGGGAGTTATTAACGATAAACTAATTTCCGGGAATATATACCTTTGTATGGGGGCTATGGGAAATATTGGATCGATTCTAAAGATTTTCAACATAATTGATGTGTGACAAAATTCATCGAAATATCTTTAGTAGTTTCTGAGAAAACTTCAAAAGAATTATGAAAAAAACGTAATTTTTTCGAGGTAGTCTGAAATTTTTACTCATAACTTTTTACGTTGTGAACCGATTTTGCTGATTTTCAATACCAAACTGCTTAGGACAATAGTAATTTTGGTTGATTTCCTTTGCTTAGTTTTAACGTGAGCGTGTTTTACACAGACAGACAGACAGACGGACAGACGGACATAGCTAAATCGACTCAGAATTTCATAAGGACCCAGAATATATATACTTTGTTGGGTCTTAGATGAATATTTCTTGGTGTTACACACGGAACGACAAACTTATATATATCCTCTATCACCACTGATGGTGGTGGAGGGTATAATAATCAAAACAATTAATATTAATAATTAAACCAAAATCTAAAATTAATTAATTCGTTAATTGTATAATTTTATGTTTTTTGGTTCAATATTATAAAATATTAAATAAATAATTTCTAAAAAAAAGTTGACAGAAAAACATATGTATAAGTAATATTTTTAATTTTCTAAAGAAAAGTTATCGATAACATTCGTTTGATAGAAAAATTCATTATTAATATTGATTTTCTATAGAAAAATTATCAATAAAAGTGATTTTCTATAAATAACCAAAGTCGGAAAATACGTTTCAGACAAGTTTTATACCTATCACCAAAATATCAATTAGGATATTATTAAAAAACATAAAAAAAAATACTTTTTATTAAAAAAAAAAAAAAATAATAATAATCAAAACAATTAATATTAATAATTAAACCAAAATCTAAAATTAAAGGTTCTGTTTGATGTAGGAAAAAGTACCAAAAAGTGTCCTTTTATATGTTATGTACGGGCTCTACATGCCTAATTTCATATTTCTAACTTAAATATTATAGAAAATTCAGAAAAAATAGGTTCTCACCTTATCCAGGCTCTACATGCTTAATGTAATGTTTCTAGGTTAAAGATTATAGAAAATTTAAAAAGTACTTTTTGGAGAACGAAAAAGTCTGCTTTTATAGGTTCTCACCTTATCCGGGCTTGACATGCTAAATGTCATGTTTTTAGCTTCAATATTGTACAAAAATTCAAAAGGTACCGCTTGATGAAGCAAAAAGTACCTAAAAGTCCCCTTTTATATGTTCTCTCTTACTAGGGGCTCCACATGCTTAATGACATGTTTCAAGGTTAAATATTATAGAAAATTCAAAAAGTACTTTTGGACGAACGAAAAAGTGCCAAAAAGTCCCCTTTTATATGTTCTCTCTTACTACGGGCTCCACTTGCTTAATTTCATGTGTCTAGGTTAAATATTATAGAAAATTTAAAGAACGAAAAAGTACCAAAAAGTCCGTTTATAATTTCTGTCTAAACATGCATCAAAAATCGAAATTTTTGAAGAAATTGTCAGAGGTTGTCTCAGATTTTTGCTTATACATATCTCTGTTATTTATGGATCGATTTTGATGATTGTAAATAGCGTTCTTCCCGAACATATAGATGTCTGATAGAGTTATTGAAAATTCAGACCTCACAGATATTTTGGGGTCTTCTGAAAAATGATTTCAACATACATGCAGACAGTCAGAAGGACCTGACTAAATCGACTCCACTATCTATGTAATACGGGCGGGCAGTTGACGACAGGACTTTGTCCTGGCTAGTAAGTTGTTTGAGGTTTCTTCTGGATCCACGTAGTGGCTGTGGTTTAAACTCAAATTTGCGGGAAGGGATGCTTGGTTAAAAGATTAATAAACGTTGAAATATAAATTTTTGGATTAATAAAATATTGTATTTATGCTGATAATGCAAAAATGGGGTATGCGTTGGTGTGCGATGTACCATCGTATATTTATATCTGATGGATGAAAAGGATTCTGAATTGTATATGTGGAGATGTCAGAATGACGTATGGAGTGAAGTGGCGGTATGGTTGAAGTGGCGGTGGACTTGGTTGAGACGTTGCCGGAGTTGTTAATACCTTAATCTTTAATTTATCGACGATTTTCATTCATGCTCAACTTATCACAGTAGGTCCTTGTGGCCACTGAAATAAGTCTGGCTAAATAAATATAGACTTGTGTTTTCGAACCACCAATTACGTCCCTAGGTGCTGTTGCTGAAACAACAGAGCCATCTCAGTAGTATGGTTAGGCGACTTAAAAGGTCATGGAATGCATTGGGAAATGAGTATTCGTCATAACATCAATCAGATTTGATGTTAGGTTATCTATTGACTCTAAACTAATGACTGCCTTTTCCTTGTCGAGGTTTGATTGAGCTTGACTCAAGATACCTTTTACTTCTCAAAGGGGCTACTATGGCAAGAGATTGTATAGCTCGAGTACTTGAGCAAAGTGCTTGTACATGGACCGGCATAACCATGTGCAAAAATTGCCACCTGCATGTAAGATACATAAAGGGGCGGTGATGAGTCGTCACAGAAGCTCACCCAGTGGTTGAAAAAGACCACCGTGAAATAAGGCCAATACGGCGGGTGTTCACGTAAAGCACTTCGACATTCATACCCTTCTCACTAAGGTGATGAAATTCAACTAAGACAAACAACATAAAAATGAATTTCATCCTCATTGCTGGATTTCAAACAAAAAAAAATCTTCCGAAATACTCTTTATTTTAGGGAATATGATTTAAAATGGAATCCGATTTTCAAAGCAATTTCTAATATGTATGTTTTAATGTTTCTATATTATTAATATTAAAATTAAATATCGATCAAATTGTTGACACTTTCAACAAAATTATTAATAACAACAAAAGGTAAAGAATTAATCAGCTGGAAAATTAAAAAATTGTATAAAACTTTGTCAGGTGTAAAAAGTATACAGGAAATCCTTATAAATTATGGGTTATTTTCACTTATTAATTTTTTATTTTAATAGAAAATTTTAAAGGTTAAAAACCTTTTAAAAATGATGAATTTTTTAAGGAGATAACAAAACTAATAAAAATTTAAATTCATTACAAATTAAATTTTAAAATAATTTTCAAAACTTTAATTTTAGTTCGAATAATATTATGCTGCATAAAAGTTTCTTTAGTTATTTTAAAATAATTTCTATGTTTTTTATTTGAATATACTTTTTTCATAAATAAGTATGAACTTTGCTTATATGAAAAGCATGCAGTTGCTAATGTATTTATAAAGTTTTCGATTTTTTCTTGCCTTTTGTTTGGTTAAACTTTTATTGATATACTCAATTTAGATTGCGTGCATGTTGTTATAAATTTAAACAAAAATATTTATTTTATTCTTTATACTGCCAATGCCACCACCCATGGCCTCAACAAAATAAAAGAAAAAGAAGAAAAAACTTTTTCATTACAGATAGTGAGTGAGTGAAGTGATGGTACTTGGACGTACTTGTAGTTATTGTTGTTATTTTTACATGCTATTCGCCTTTCATTCCTGCTATCATCACTTCAAGACTTAAAGGGGTTTTTCATAGTTTACGTTTTTGTCTTGTTTACTTCCGTTTCCCTTTTAAACTATTTATGAGTTTTCACCACTGTTGCTGCTCATAATTTGCCATATATTGGAAAATAAGTTTATGTTTAAAATTAGCTAAAGACAAACAAATAAAAACAGTAGCATTGCTTCACTAAAGTACGTACCCTTTCGAAAACAAGGCACTATCCGAATTCATAAAACGATTTGAAGAAATTTCCATAACCATCTTACTTAACCTAAAACGAGCGTTTTTAAAGGAATACTACTAAGCCGTTTGGTATACTTTAAGTTGTAGTTTAAGTCTTAAAACTGTAGCAAGTTAACATTACTTAAGTTAAACTATATATTTCACCTAAAGACGCCATATTTTAATAGCACAGTTTTTTTCAGTTTTATGACCGCTATATAGCACTTAGACATTTTTCATTATTGAAATTTTATATCCAGTTTTAAATAAAAACATTTGCTATGGATTTTTTCACGATAAGTAGCATATTTTAAGTGCCACTGTCTCTAGTTGATAATTAAGTTGCCATAAAATTGTTTAAGCTTTTAGTATAATTTATTTAGAGAGACCTTTAATGTGTTTGCTAACATAAAAATTCTTCAGATAAATCGTCGTTGTGGTTAATATCATTTGTTTTATGCAAAAACACACTTGTGTGTATTATAGGGTGATCGATTATTCGACATTTTCCAAAAACCGGTTTTCGAATAGTTCGAATAGTTGACATTTAAAAAAAACCGGTTGATATTTTTCAAATTCAGAAAAAACCGGTTAACCGGTTTTTCATTATAATTAAAAAAAATATATTTTAATTTGAAAAACTTAATGTCTATGTTTAAATTTGATTAATAAAACATGGCCCGCAATGATTTTTAACAATTTAAAAGATTATAACTTTAGATCTAGTCGTCAGATTTACATTATTTCTTTAATATTAAAAAATTAGGAAAAAAGTGGGACACTTCTGTTAAACATAAGGTACTATGTAATCCTAGCTTATTTTAAAAGCCCTGTTTAGGAAATTTGCATAGGCATTCCAACTCTTCCATAAAATTTCAGCCGTAAATTAATTATTGTAATTGGAATATAATCTTAAGATTGCTAAATTTTACAAATAAATTTTTTTTAATTAATTAGGAAAATCAAAAAAGTTTAACCAAAAGAGCTGTAGAAAATGTACTCTAGTTCCTCGACTCGAATATTTTTAAAATTTAGACGGGCTGTATTATTATTTACTTAAAAATTTCATTTAAATAATCTTTGAATACAAAGCAAATAAAAGTATTCGAAACCGGGTTTTAAAAAGTGAAAAAACCGGGTTATTCGATATTCGAAAAATCAACATTAAGAAAAAACCGACACTGGTAAAGCAGAAAAAACCGGTTTTAAAACCGGTTGAAAAATCGAGTCGATCACCCTAGTGTATTAGCAACTTTATGGGAAATATGAACGACAAAAATATGTTTAAGTGCAAATTTTACAGCAAAAAAAGGGAGAAGGTAATAATTTTAATTTATTTGCTTATAAAAATAAACAACTGTAAACACTTTTATTTGTTAACAAAAAAAAAGAACATAAAGTATAATGAATTACAAATTACTGTTGTTTATTAAAGAGAGGTTTTGAATACAAATTTCCACAGCTACTTACTTCTTTAAATCATTAAGGTAAAACAGGGACTATAAAGAAAATATGCATTATTAATAGCTTACTAAAAAACCCGAGTTTTGTAAAGCTACATTCACACCTATCAAAAATTTAACAAACATGACGTGACTCCTAAAAAATCATTCAAATTATCAGCTTGGAATGAGTTTATCATTACTTTCAATATTATTTTCAATCAACAATAGTCTAGTCCATAGTTTAGACAATAGTTTGGTCTAGTCTATTGTCTAGTCCATAGTTTAGTCTATAGTCTATTCTATAGACTAGACCATAGTCTAGCCTATAGTCCAGTCTATCGTCCAATCTCTAGTCTATAGTCTAGTTTAGTTTAGAGTCTAGTCTAGTCTTTAGTCTAGACTATAGTATAGTCTCTAGTCTAGTCTAGTCTTTAGTCTAGACTATAGTCTAGTCTCTAGTCTAGTCTATTTTAGTTTATAGTCAAGTCTATAGTTTAGTGTATGGTCTAGTCTATGGTGTAGTCTATAGGCTAGTCTATAGTCTAGTCTATAGGCTAGTCTATAGTCTAGTCTATAGTCTAGTCTATAGTCTAGTCTACAGTCTAGTCTATAGTCAAGTCTATAGTCTACAGTCTAGTCTATAGTCTAGTCTATAGTCTAGTCTATAGTCTAGTCTATAGTCTAGTCTATAGTCTAGTCTATAGTCTAGTCTATAGTCTAGTCTATAGTCTAGTCTATAGTCCAGTCTATAGTCTATTCTATAGTCTAGTCTATAGTCTAGTCTATAGTCTAGTCTAGTCTAGTCTATAGTCTAGTCTATAGTCTAGTCTATAGTCTAGTCTATAGTCTAGTCTATAGTCTAGTCTATAGTCTAGTCTATAGTCTAGTCTATAGTCTAGTCTATAGTCTAGTCTATAGTCTAGTCTATAGTCTAGTCTATAGTCTAGTCTATAGTCTAGTCTATAGTCTAGTCTATAGTCTAGTCTATAGTCTAGTCTATAGTCTAGTCTATAGTCTAGTCTATAGTCTAGTCTATAGTCTAGTCTATAGTCTAGTCTATAGTCTAGTCTATAGTCTAGTCTATAGTCTAGTCTATAGTCTAGTCTATAGTCTAGTCTATAGTCTAGTCTATAGTCTAGTCTATAGTCTAGTCTATAGTCTAGTCTATAGTCTAGTCTCTATAGTCTAGTCTATAGTCTAGTCTATAGTCTAGTCTATAGTCTAGTCTATAGTCTAGTCTATAGTCTAGTCTATAGTCTAGTCTATAGTCTAGTCTATAGTCTAGTCTATAGTCTAGTCTATAGTCTAGTCTATAGTCTAGTCTATAGTCTAGTCTATAGTCTAGTCTATAGTCTAGTCTATAGTCTAGTCTATAGTCTAGTCTATAGTCTAGTCTATAGTCTAGTCTATAGTCTAGTCTATAGTCTAGTCTATAGTCTAGTCTATAGTCTAGTCTATAGTCGTCTATAGTCTAGTCTATAGTCTAGTCTATAGTCTAGTCTATAGTCTAGTCTATAGTCTAGTCTATAGTCTAGTCTATAGTCTAGTCTATAGTCTAGTCTATAGTCTAGTCTATAGTCTAGTCTATAGTCTAGTCTATAGTCTAGTCTATAGTCTAGTCTATAGTCTAGTCTATAGTCTAGTCTATAGTCTAGTCTATAGTCTAGTCTATAGTCTAGTCTATAGTCTAGTCTAGTCTAGTCTATAGTCTAGTCTATAGTCTAGTCTATAGTCTAGTCTATAGTCTAGTCTATAGTCTAGTCTATGGTCTAGGCTATAGTCCAGTCTATAGTCTAGTCTATAGTCTAGTCTATAGTCTAGTCTTAAGCGTAGTCCATCCGTCTGTCTATAGTCCAGTCTAGTCTATAGTCTAGTCTTTAGTGTAGTCCGTCCGTCTGTCTGTCCGTTGAAAACACGTTCGGGTTCGAATGAGATGGAGGATTGAAAATGACTTTGACGCTCATACCTGGCTTAGAAATGCGATTACAACGCTTTTCGATGTTTTTTGAAATTTCTTTAATGCTCATGAATCTAGAAATATTAAACAGGGTCTTGAAAACCTTTAAGAGGCGACTTCTTATTAGCTTTTTATTCTTAAAATGTGTATAAATAATCTAATTTAATTTATATCACTTTACATTTGATCTTGTTGGATATGTTTTACGATTCTTTTTCTACATAGTCTTAACAGTCAAAAAAATATCTGTTAGCATTCCAAACCCACTGTTTCTTCATCTCAACCTGAAAACCCATTAAGCGAAGGGTATAAAAATTCACGTTTTACAAATAAAAACAAATATTTCATTGTTGAAAATCTTTTTTTAAAGTAGCACTTTTTTCATTTTATTTATGTACATTTTATTTTCTTGTGAACAATAAAACAAAATAGCAAATCCTTCAAAGTGTATTTCGCACACTGTATAGAGAATTTATGACTTGATTTTTATGGGTTTTTCTGTTTCTGCTGTTTTTATTCACAGATCTTTAAATAAGGAATTCATTTGGAAAATGTTGTTAATGATATGAGGCATTTAATTTGGAAAAATAAATATGTAAATATTTTTATGACAGGTTTGCTTACTTTTGTTTAAATTTGAAATAAAAAAACTATTCGTTTGTATAGAATGAATGCATGGCTTTGATGTTC
Source organism: Lucilia sericata (assembly GCF_015586225.1). NCBI lineage: Eukaryota > Metazoa > Arthropoda > Insecta > Diptera > Calliphoridae > Lucilia > Lucilia sericata. The sequence goes on along the minus strand of NW_023994376.1, from coordinate 92,720 downwards.
TGACTTTTTAAGGTTTTCAAATGCTGTTTTGGTTTTTTTATCTTTGAGTAAAAATAACTATGCTACTTGTTGTTTTTATGCGGATACATTTGTTTGGTGGTACAAAAGTGTTTGACTGCTTTGCTTGATTCTTTTTTTCATAACATATTTTCAGGGTCTTCAACAAGCGTTGGAATTAAGGACTACAATCAAGCAAACCGGTACTCATATCGCGTTGTCTTGAATACATTATTCATTACTTCTGGTCTAATTTGACTATTTTCAGTCCTAATATCAGTTTTATATCATTTTGCTTACCTTTGCATGTGAGATCATATATATGCTTGTATATTTTTTTTTATTAATGTGCGTGAATGTTTAAGTTAAACAACATGTTTTTTCTTCCTTTTTGTATTTATTTTCCTGCTTTACCTGTGTCTCTATTCATTTCACCTGTGCGTGGTTAAGTATGTGTTCTCAAGGCTGATATTTCTCATAATGTTTTATTTTATATTTTTATTTAGTTTTATATATATTTTTTTAATTTTTTCCTTCTTTGTATATTTAAGCTTTTTGTTATTTAGCAAGTGATAAGTCATTAAAATCTGACAGATCTTTGTTGAATAAATAGTATCCCTCAAATGTTCAAAAGGATGACAAAGTTCTTCGTATAAAATTTGAGAATTCTAGATCGAATAGTTTTCCAGATGTAGGAATTTTTGTATTTAATTCTTATGGGAGGTGACACGCCCACGATCGAAAAAATTGTGGACTCTAGGTTTTATATATTTCAGATATAAATTTGTTTATATGGGTAGTGCCACGCCCACTCTACCTAGACAACACAAATATTCATATGAATATTATAGTTGTCAGCCCCAAATTTGAGATGAAGGATAATAGATTCTCAGAATGAGCAAAAGTGCTCTAATGTTTGCTTGACCAAGTTATTCTATGCAGGATTATTGTTTCAAAGTTTCCGACACATTCTATATATGTATAGCTTTCCAATTTCCTAAGAATTATGCAATCAGTGTTCGTAAGGGATTAATAATAATATATTAATGGTGCTTTGTCTCCTTATAAGTGGGTCAAAATCCGTAAAAAGCTGAACTCAACTTCCTGCACGTAATTTCTAAGAATTTTCCTATCAGTGTTCATGAGGGATGGTATATCCAGAATAATATCAAACCCAAGATATTTGGATCTAATTTTGGCGAAAGCCTGACAATGGCTAAGATAGTGCTCCAGAGTTCTGTACTCTCTGCATGTTCTACATTCGTCTGACTCCGCAAGTCCTCTATTGAATAGCTGTGCCCGTAAACCTGTGTGTCCACTCATACTAACCTCAGACTTGCTCATTGTGAGGGGGCTACTCTTTAGGGTCACCCCATAGGATCTTTGTAGTTCTAACCACCGTTTCATTATTCCAAGAGGCCTAATGGGTTTCACTTCAGCTCCTTTCCCTTTAAAGCCATTCTCTTCGCTCTTTAGTTGGCGATACTCATATGATGTAAACCTTACCTCTGGGAGAGTATTCAGTTAAAGCTTTTTTATAATCAAAAATACGGTCTTAGATTTAACTTTAACTTTATCATCTTATATCACCCTAATTGCCTTCTGGCTGTCGGCAAATATGTTAAGCCCTATTTATTCTAATCCAATTTACGTATTCCGTTATTACTCGGACTTCTGCCTGGAAGTTATTTATAGCGATTAGGTAAACTGTAGTATATTTCTGTTTCTGGATCTTCAATATAAAACCCCAGGCCTACTTTCTTTCCCAATTTACAGCCAACAGTGTAGCAAGGGTGCTCTAATGTTTCGCTTGACCAAGGTATTCTATCCAGGATTAGTGTGTTAAAGTTTCCGACACATTCTGTGCCTGGTATGCGATCGGGCATGTCTGATGATTGTGTATAGCCTTCCAATGTGTCCAATATACATTGATGACGTGTCCGTTTTGGCCATTTCGCCAGTTTGTCCAATTAAACATAAGCTAGAATTGGTCTAAGTACACTTTTATAAAGTCAATGCGTCATCATCGGACTAAGACCTCATTTAATGCTTATGGTTCTCATACATAGCGCCCAGCACCGATGTGCCTTGTTGATCCTATCCTCTAAGTGGTGCCTATGTTTTAGGAGGCTCTTAATCGACGTAACCTAGAGTAAACACGACAAAATGCCACCCTTAGCATGTAGTTGATGCAGTTACGAAGCACCCGGTCAAAATAAAATTGATCTAAAGATAGAATAAGCGTATAGGTGTGCACGTTATTGAAGGCGCCTTCGATATCAATGAATACCACCAGTGTATCGAAAAAGATAAACATATTATATATCATCAGATAAGAAATTGTATATATGTATGTATGGTATTTGAAAATATATGCTTAAAATTTTAATAAATTTAAAATATTCTTAAATTTTTCTTAAGTTAACAATTTCCATTCACCTTTCCAAGGACACATACCTAAAAATGTATATACATTTTTTTCACAGGTATAATTTACATATTGATGCAAATAAAATGACATGTCTGTTTACCAACGAAAATGTTCTCGTTTATTTTTATAACAAAATAAGTCATTCATGATTTTAATAATGTCTATACATCATGATTAAAATATAATAAATTCTTGAGACGAGCATTAAGCAATTTTAACAAGATATAAAAATGAATTGTTATTAAAAAATTATGCCGTCTGAGAACAAATAGATTCAATGAAATTTAATAAAAGTAATTTTAAAGAAAAATTTAATAAATTTATTTCAAATATTTTTTTGACGTATCATATTCAATTCAAATTAGAATAGATTTTGTCACGTATTATAAAATAGTTTACACATGACAATGTTTTTTTGTAAATAAATTGTGCGTAAAATTGTGTAAAGATTGTAAAGCTGCTCAAATTATTAAAATTTTTAATAATTGTTTGCTTCACTCTAACGCTTTTAGATAATTTTTAAAAATTTAATTTTTATATACTTACATACATATGTATGTACATATTTTCTTCTAAGTATGTCAAAACTTAAAACTTGTTTTAGTTTTACTTTATTTAAATTAAACTATATACTACAAAATAGTTTTTAATACTGTCAAGTTCAGTTTTATTATTATATATTTCAGACTTTTTTCCATTAAAAATATCACGTTTTCAATTATTTATTTTTTATAGAATTTAGCTCAAATACGTTTTATGATTTTGTTTCATTGTATGAAAGCTAGATTTGATTTATTGCTACAAAATTATTAATATTATTTAAACGTTTATTTTAAACAAATTATGTATGAGTTTTTCTACACTGACAAAGTCTTTAAATTTATAAAAACTTTTCTGTATGTCAAACTAAACGGAGTTATGTACACAAATTTGTTGCAATTTGTGTGCAAAAAAAAATTTTGAAAAATATTTAGTCATACAATTGGTGAATAATAACAGCGGGCTTTTGTAGAAAAAATGTGTACGTGTTAGATTTTTTAACTGCCAGGTGTAATTGTCATCATTTTTGGTTAATTTAAGTCACCGTAGCGTGAAAATGTTAACAAAATAAACAGCAACAGCGTTACACGATATGTCAAAGAATTGGATACTAAAAATAGTTGCTTACACAGATTATAGACAAGACTTTAAAACTAGACTAGAGACTATACTAAAGATTAAACTATAGACTAGACTACCGACTATCTTAAAGACTATAATATATACTAGACTATAGACTAGTCTAAAGACAAGACTATACAATAGACTAGACAATAGACAAGACTATGGACTAGACTATAGACTAGACTATAGACTAGGCTATAGACTAGACTATAGACTAGACTATAGACTAGACTATACTATAGACTAGACTACTATAGACTAGACTATAGACTAGACTATAGACTAGACTATAGACTAGACTAGACTAGACTATAGACTAGACTATAGACTAGACTATAGACTAGACTATAGACTAGACTATAGACTAGACTATAGACTAGACTATAGACTAGACTATAGACTAGACTATAGACTAGACTATACACTAGACTATAGACTAGACTATAGACTAGACTATAGACTAGACTATAGACTAGACTATAGACTAGACTATAGACTAGACTATAGACTAGACTATAGACTAGACTATAGACTAGACTATAGACTAGACTATAGACTAGACTATAGACTAGACTATAGACTAGACTATAGACTAGACTATAGACTAGACTATAGACTGGACTATAGACTAGACTATACACTAGACTATAGACTAGACTAGACTAGACTATAGACTAGACTATACACTAGACTATAGACTAGACTATAGGCTAGACTATAGACTAGACTATAGACTGGACTATAGACTAGACTATAAACTAGACTATAGACTAGACTATAGACTAGACTATAGACTAGACTATAGACTAGACTATAGACTAGACTATAGACTAGACTATAGACTAGACTATAGACTAGACTAGACTATAGACTAGACTATAGACTAGACTATAGACTAGACTACAGACTAGACTATAGACTAGACTATGGACTAGACTATGGACTAGACTATAGACTAGACTATGGACTAGACTATGGACTAGACTATAGACTAAACTATAAACCGCAGGGAAGACTATATACAAACAATACTATAAACACATTAGACTATATACCTACATATTACACTATAGACTACCGATTAGACTATATAATACACTATAAACTAGACTATAGGCTACACTAGACTATATATTACTATTACTACTGTCTAGTGATTCAAAGCAAAAACAATTTAATAACAAATTAACTATTTAAATATCTGCGTTTATTTTCAAAACAAAATAATATTGTTAAAGTAGTTCTTTTAAAAAACTGCTATCTTGTGTATTTTTTTTTTTTTTTTTATTCTATTGTATTGTGTATCTTTCTTTTGAGAAAAACATGTTTTTCTTAAAAATTATTATACATTTCATTTTTATTATAATGCTTATTATTTTAATATTGTAAATTCAGACATATTGTCTTTTTTGTTGTATTTTATTATCTTTTGTCATGTTTTATAACTTTTTGCAAAGTAACTACATTTTGTTGCTGTGCTCTTGTTTTTCTTTCATATGTTTCTAAGTAGATGTCTCATGTGACACTTCATTATTTGATCGTAAAGTGCAACGTAGCAGCACACATGTTGCTGCTGCTTCATTCATTTTATTACACTTTTTTTATACCCACCATCAAAAAAGATGGGGGGTAAATTGATTTTGTCATTCCGTGTGTAACACATCGAAATATTGTTCACAGACCCCATAAAGTATATATATTCTGGGACCTCGTAAGATTCTAAGACGATCTAGCTATGTCCGTCCGTCTGTCTGTTGTTGGCACGATAGCGTCCACAAAAAAAGAGATATTGAGATGAAATTTTCCCAAAATATTTTTTATTGATCAGAATGTTTGGTATTGAAAATGGGCAAAATCGGTCAACGATTTCACATAGCCCCCATACAAATATACCCCCCCCCCCCGGAATATTGTATAAAGAGCTTCAAACATTCATTCGTTGTTTATGAAGCAAATGGCACAAAATTTCGCATAAGTCAGTTTTTTTACCTCCGAAATAAAATTCTGAATTATGTCGGACATAGGACCACAATTGGCCCTACCCCCCATATAAGGTCCCCTTTTGAAAATTACTATAATTCTGATTACCGGCTTAAACATACGAACATAGCGATGAAATTTGGTCACATAGGTTTCATGCAAGCCAATATCTCTTACCAAACTATATGTGGATCGGTCCATAATTGACCCTACCCCCCATATAAGGTCCCCTCCATAAAATTACTTTAACGCTCATTACTGGCTTAAAAATACGTATATAGCGATGAAATTTCAAAGAAGTAACTTTTATATGAGCCAAAATCTCTCTACCAAATTTTATGTGGATCGGTCCATAATTGACCCTACCCCCAATATAAAGTCCCCTTCAGAAAATGACTTTAACGCTCATTATTGGCGTAAAAATACAAGTATAGCGATGAAATGTGACATAAGTAAGTTCTATACGACTAAAAATCTCTCCACAAAATTTTATGTGGATCGGTCCATAATTGGCCCTACCCCCAATATAAGGTCCCCTCCATAAAATTACTTCAACGCTCATTATTGGCGTAAAAATACGAGTATAGCGATGAAATTTCACAGAAGTAAGTTTTGTATGAGCCAAAATCTCTCTACAAAATTGTATGTGGATCGGTCCATAATTGGCCCTACCCCCCATATAAGGTCCCCTTTTGAATACTGGCTTAAACATACGAATATAGAGATGAAATTTGCCACACATAAGTTTCATGCAAGCCAATATCTCTCCACCAAATTATATGTGTATCAGTCCATAATTGACCCTACCCCCCATATAAGGTCCCCTCCATAAAATGACTTTAACGCTCATTATTGGCGTAAAAATACGAGTATAGCGATGAAATTTTATAGAAGTAAATTTTATACGAGAGAAATTCTCTCCAATAAATTTTATGTGGATCGGTCCATAATTGACCCTACCCCCCATATAAGATCCCCTTAAGAAAATGACTTTAAGGCCCATTACTGATTTTAAAAAACGAGTATAGCAATGAAATTCGACTCAAGTAAGTTCCTTGCAAGCCAAAATCACTTAACCAAATTTTTTGTGGATCGGGCCTTAATTAACCCCCCCCCCCCACATGTAAGATCCCCATCAGAAAAATAATTTAACGCTCATTACTGGCTTAAACGAGTAAAGCGATTAAATTCGATATAAACATGACCTGAATGAACCAAGATTGTTCTACAAAATTTTACGAGGATCGGTCTATAATTGGCCCTCCCCATATAAGGCCCCTTCAGAAAATGACTTTAAAACTCAGTACTGGCTTAAAAATGCTAGTAGATCAATGAAATTCGACATAAACTAGTTTTGTTTGATCTAACATCTCCCTACAAAATGTTGTGGGGTTCGACCCATAATTGACCCTACCCATTTAAGGTCCCCATCAGAAAAATAACGCTTATTTCTGGCTTAAAAATGCGAGTACAGCGATGAAATTCGACACTGATAAGTTTTATAGGAACCGAAATCTCTACCAATTTTTATGAGGATCAGTCCATAATTACCCCACCGAAAATTACTACAACGCTCATTACTGGTTGGAAATTTTACATGAATATGATTCGTTCTACGAGATTTAAGGATGATCGGTTCATAATTAATCTTTCCCCCATACAAGGTCCCCTTAAGAAAATTACTTTAACTGCCTGAAAATACGGATACCGCAATGCAATTCGGCATAAACTGAACTGAAATCTTCCTACCGACTTTTATGAGAATTCGGTAGGAAGATGTATATATGTACAAATAACCCTACTCCCTATACAATTTAGTATTTTTGATTCGAAAGAGCACTGTCAATAGTTGAACCCCCATTAAAAGACCTATTTCAAATATTACCCTGATGTTCACATTAGTATCGATATATAATAATAAAATATTCAGAATATCAAAGTTTATTTATATGGCAGTAATTTGATGGTGGGTATATAAGATTCGGCATAGCCGAATATAACACTCTTACTTGTTAACATTTAGTATCTTTTATTTTAGATTCATCGTCATTATGTCGGTGAGTGTAACTGTGGGTGTTTATTTAAATGTATTCATCTGTATGAGTATTTACATCTTACAACAATATTTTGCAAATTAAAAAAAAAACATATTTTCTTATTTTTTTCAATTACTTCACATTTGTTTGTTTTTTCAGCTACTTTTTAACAAAATTATTAAATTACATGAATCACATTAGTTACGGCTACTGAAATACTTATACACATGAGTTTTCTTCTTTAGAAATTGTAATCAGATTACTTGTGTCATGTTATGGTTAATTTAAAAAAATGTTTTACTACTTTTTTCACATACTACTAAGTATGTATTTGTTTTTTTAACTAGCTTTGTAAAATATTAAGGGTTTTCATTTAAACGTTCAAAACCCTCGTAAGCTGTGCAACCTTTGAATGTTTCCACTCTCGCAATTAAATTATAAGTTTGAACGACTATTTAGACTGGCAAACTTGAGCAAATTCATTGTGCACTTAATAAATCCGTTCACTATTGTTCACTTTTGAATTTATGGACTTGAAAATTCAAATTTTAAACATATTTTGTTCTTTTTTTTGTTATTTTTCGATTTCGTTTGACATTATTTTAAAAGGTTTATGGATATTGTAATTGAACAGAATTTGAACAGGGGTTTCATGAAACTAGTCGAATAAACTTGCCCACTTGCAGAAAAGGTAAACTTAAGCGTTTAAATGAAAACCCTTAATGTTTAAATGCTCTACTGCAAATATTTGTTTTGAATTAAAGCAAAAGAAAAAGAATAATATTTTAGTAGAAAGCAAATATTTCAAATAAATATCATAATATTAGAACTAAGTAGAGACAAACATTATGAATGTTAATTAACGATAATGCTCAATAATATTTAAGATCTTTAAAATTTATCCATACATTATTTCTATAGAAAATTTAAGTTGTCGATAAATCTACAATAGGATATATTCCATAGTCTATAGTCTAGTCTATAGTCTAGTCTAAAGTCTAGTCTATAGTCTAGTCTATAGTCTAGTCTATAGTCTAGTCTATAGTCTAGTCTATAGTCTAGTCTATAGTCTAGTCTATAGTCTAGTCTATAGTCTAGTCTATAGTCTAGTCTATAGTCTAGTCTATAGTCTAGTCTATAGTCTAGTCTATAGTCTAGTCTATAGTCTAGTCTATAGTCTAGTCTATAGTCTAGTCTATAGTCTAGTCTATAGTCTAGTCTATAGTCTAGTCTATAGTCTAGTCTATAGTCTAGTCTATAGTCTAGTCTAAAGTCTAGTCTATAGTCTAGTCTATAGTTTAGTCTATAGTTTAGTCTATAGTCTAGTCTATAGTCTAGTCTATAGTCTAGTCTATAGTCTAGTCTATAGTCTAGTCTATGGTCTAGTCTATAGTCTAGTCTATGGTCTAGTCTATAGTCTAGTCTATAGTCTAGTCTATAGTCTAGTCTATAGTCTAGTCTATAGTCTAGTCTATAGTCTAGTCTATAGTCTAGTCTATAGTCTAGTCTATAGTCTAGTCTATAGTCTAGTCTATAGTCTAGTCTACAGTCTAGTCTATAGTCTAGTCTATAATCTAGTCTATAGTCTAGTCTATAGTCTAGTCTATAGTCTAGTCTATAGTCTAGTCTATAGCCTAGTCTATAGTCTAGTCTATAGTCTAGTCTATAGTCTAGTCTATAGTCTAGTCTATACTCTAGTCTATAGTCTAGTCTATAGTCTAGTCTATAGTCTAGTCTATAGTCTAGTCTATATTCAAGTCTATAGTCTAGTCTATAGTCTAGTCTATAGTCTAGTCTATAGTCTAGTCTATAGTCTAGTCTATAGTCTAGTCTATAGTCTAGTCTATAGTCTAGTCTATAGTCTAGTCTATAGTCTAGTCTATAGTCTAGTCTAGTCTAGTCTATAGTCTAGTCTATAGTCTAGTCTATAGTCCTAGTCTATAGTCCTAGTCTATAGTCTAGTCTATAGTCTAGTCTATAGTCTAGTCTATAGTCTAGTCTATAGTTAGTCTAAGTCTAGTCTATAGTCTAGTCTATAGTCTAGTCTAAGTCTAGTCTATAGTCTAGTCTATAGTCTAGTCTATAGTCTAGTCCTAGTCCTAGTCGTATAGCTAGTCTTATAGTCTAGTCTTATAGTCTAGTCTATAGTCTAGTCTATAGTCTAGTCTATAGTCTAGTCTATAGTTAGTCTAAGTCTAGTCTCTAGTCTAGTCTATAGTCTAGTCTATATTCTAGTCTATAGTCTAGTCTATAGTCTAGTCTATAGTCTAGTCTATAGTCTAGTCTATAGTCTAGTCTATAGTCCTAGTCTATAGTCTAGTCTATAGTCTAGTCTATAGTCTAGTCTATAGTCTAGTCTATAGTCTAGTCTAAGTCTAGTCTATAGTCTAGTCTATAGTCTAGTCTATAGTCTAGTCTATAGTCTAGTCTATAGTCTAGTCTATAGTCTAGTCTATAGTCTAGTCTATAGTCTAGTCTATAGTCTAGTCTATATAGTCTAGTCTATAGTCTAGTCTATAGTCTAGGTCTATAGTCTAGTCTATATAGTCTAGTCTATAGTCTAGTCTCTAGTCTAGTCTATAGTCTAGTCTATAGTCTAGTCTATAGTCTAGGTCTATAGTCTAGTCTATAGTCTAGTCTATAGTCTAGTCTATAGTCTAGTCTATAGCTCTAGTCTATAGTCTTAGTCTAGAGTCTAGTCTATAGTCTAGTCTATAGTCTAGTCTATAGTATAGTCTATAGTCTCGTCTAAGTCTAAGTCTATGTCTAGTCTATAGTCAGTTATAGTTCTAGTATATAGTCTAGTCTATATTCTAGTCTATAGTCTAGTCTTAGTCTAGTTATTAGTCTACGTATATATTCATAGTTCTATAGTCTAGTCTATAGTTAGTCATAGTCTAGTCTATAGTCTAGTCTATGTCTAGTCTTATAGTCTAGTCTATAGTCTAGTCTATAGTCTAGGTCTATAGTCTAGTCTATTGTCTAGTCTATGTTAGTCATAGTCTAGTCTATAGGTCTAGTCTATTGTCTAGTCTATAGTCTAGTCTATAGTTAGTCTATAGTTTAGTCTATAGTCTAGTAAGCGGTAGTCTATAGTCTAGTCTATAGTCTAGTCTATAGTCTAGTCTATAGTCTAGTCTATAGTCTAGTCTATTCTATAGTCTAGTCTATAGTCTAGTCTATAGTCTAGTCTATAGTCTAGTCTATAGTCTAGTCTATAGTCTAGTCTATAGTCTAGTCTATAGTCTAGTCTATAGTCTAGTCTATAGTCTAGTCTATAGTCTAGTCTATAGTCTAGTCTATAGTCTAGTCTATAGTCTAGTCTATAGTCTAGTCTATAGTCTAGTCTATAGTCTAGTCTATAGTCTAGTCTATAGTCTAGTCTATAGTCTAGTCTATAGTCCAGTCTATAGTCTAGTCTATAGTCTAGTCTATAGTCTAGTCTATAGTCTAGTCTATAGTCTAGTCTATAGTCTAGTCTATAGTCTAGTCTATAGTCTATAGTCTAGTCTATAGTCTAGTCTATAGTCTAGTCTATAGTCTAGTCTATAGTCTAGTCTATAGTCTAGTCTATAGTCTAGTCTATAGTCTAGTCTATAGTCTAGTCTATAGTCTAGTCTATAGTCTAGTCTATAGTCTAGTCTATAGTCTAGTCTATAGTCTAGTCTATAGTCTAGTCTATAGTCTAGTCTATAGTCTAGTCTATAGTCTAGTCTATAGTCTAGTCTATAGTCTAGTCTATAGTCTAGTCTATAGACTAGACTATAGACTAGACTATAGACTAGACTATAGACTAGACTATAGACTAGACTATAGACTAGTCTAGTCTATAGTCTAGTCTATAGTCTAATCTATAGTCTAGTCTATAGTCTAGTCTATAGTCTAGTCTATAGTCTAGTCTATAGTCTAGTCTATAGTCTAGTCTATAGTCTAGTCTATAGTCTAGTCTATAGTCTAGTCTATAGTCTAGTCTATAGTCTAGTCTATAGTCTAGTCTATAGTCTAGTCTATAGTCTAGTCTATAGTCTAGTCTATAGTCTAGTCTATAGTATAGTCTAGTCTAGTTCATAGTAGTCTATAGTCTAGTCTATAGTCTAGTCTATAGTCTAGTCTATAGTCTAGTCTATAGTCTAGTCTATAGTCTAGTCTATAGTTGTCTAAAGTCTATATCTAGTCTATTTAGCATAGTTCTATAGTCTAAGTGTAGAGAGTCTATAGTCTGTCTAGTGTAGTCTTTTTTCTCTCATATGTCTAGTATACAGCTTATATAGTCTAATAGTCTAATCTATAGTCTATCTATGTCTAGTCTATATTCTACTCTATAGTCTAGTTGTAGTCTAACTCTATAGTCTAGGTTTTGGTCCTAGCCTATATTCTTGTATATAGTTTATTCTATGGTCTACTCCATGACCGATAATATTTCTAAAGGTGATCAAAACTATGAATTTTTTCCATGGGATATCGTTCCATAGTGTCTATAAAAATTATCGATAACTTTCCTTTAGAATATTGTGTGATATTATTTTTTAAAGACAATTAAATTAAATGACAAAATTTCTATATAACATATAATTAAATTTATATTTTGGAATTACTTATCTCTAGGTCTATATAAAAAATTTTGTTCTGAGAAAAATCACCAACGACTGCCAACAAAACATTCACATTATATTCTAAATATGTTGGTTTAAGTTATTAAATTTTCTTGGGCAGTTCAACGCAATTCTAACCAAAGCTTATTCCATTTAAAAAGTTTTTTTTTCGTATTTGTTGGCCAGCAAAAAGGTTCTTTACAGAAATAAAAACACAATGACAACAAATTTATTAGTCTTTTTTTCAACAGTAGCGTTTTTTACAAGTTTGCTAATATTTTCGAACAACCATTAAATAAATGAAACAAAGTGGAAACAACAAAAATTAAAACAAGTTAGAGTGCTATATTCGGCTGAGCCGAATCTTAAATACCCTCCACCAGCTACTTTTATATTAATACTTTTCTAATTGATCAAATATTTGTAGAAATAAGTTTTCTCATGTCTTAAATAGAAAAAATCCCAATATTTATTTAAATTTGTAATAAGTTATGAGTATTTATGTGATTTTCTGAAGGGAAACATGTATAGGACCGACCGCAACCATGTTATGAACCGATCGTGAAAAAATCTTGAAATATAATTTTTGTATACAAAACTAATATTTGTGCCAAATTTTGTATCAATAGCTTTATTTGGTAATGAGTAATGTGAGTTTAAGAGATTTTCGTAAAAGGACCTTGTATGTGAGCTATGACCAATTATGTATATAAAGACAAAATTTCAAAATTCTGTATCGATATCATTATTTGGTAATGAATATTGTGCATTTAAGTGATTTTCTGGAGGGGACCTAGTATGAGAGCTATGACCAAATATGGACCGATTGCAAAACAATTTTATAGTGTAATTTATGTATATAAGAGCAATATTTGTGCTAAATGTTTATATATCAATATTTTGTAATGAGTTATGTGCGTTTAAGTGATTTTCGGGAGGGGACCTTGTATGGGAGCTATGACCAATTATGGACCGATCGGAAAAAAATTCCATAGTAATATTTCTATATGTAAGAACAATACTTGTACCAAACTTTATATGGATATTTTAATTTAGTAATGAGTTATGTGTGTTTAAGTGATTTTCGGGATTGGACCTTGTACGGAGCTATGACCAATTATGGACCGATCGGAAAAAAATTTCATAGTAATATTTATATATGTGAGAGCAAAACATGTACCTAATTTTATATGGATACCTTAATTTAGTAATGAGTTATGCACGTTTAAGTGATTTTCGGGAGGGGACCTTGTATGGGAGCTACGACCAATTATGGACCGATCCAGAAATTTTTTTCTCTCAATGAATTCTATTAATATAAGATTTTAAGTTGTAAAATTTGTGAAGATATCAACATTCTGACGGAAGTTATTAACAAAAAACTCATTTTCCGGGAATATGCACTTTTGTATGGGAGGTATATGAAATTATGGACCGATGCTCGCAATTTTCAGCAGAAATAAATATCTTGTGTAGAAACGAATGTATGATGACTTTCATGAAATTATCTTGCATAGTTTTCGAGAAAATTACATCAGAATGTGTAAAAAGTGCTTATTTTTTTCGAGGTTGTTTTAAATTTTGATTCATAACTTTTCCCAATGTGAACCGATGTTGCTCATTTTCAATACAAACTGTACCGGATAATAGTGAATGTTTTAGGTGAATTTGGTTAAATTATATTGCTTCGTTATAACGTGAGCGTGTTTTACACAGACAGACAGACAGACGGACGGACGAACGGACAGACGGACATAGCTAAATCGACTCAGAATTTCATAAGGACCCAGAATATATATACTTTGTTGGGTCTCAGATGAATATTTCTTGGTGTTACACACGGAATGACAAAGTTATATATACCCTCTATCACCACTGATGGTGGTGGAGGGTATAAAAAGGAATTTCTATACAAAAAAATCTAACATTGCACTTTTTTCCAAGAACCATGTAGGCAACGACTTGTGAAGCATACTTTTAGCGGTTTGCTTTCATCAAAAATAAAAGCCTATTTTGAGGGGTCAAAAATAATGAACTTTTAATAAAATATACTTTTTACTTAACAGCTTTAAACTTGTGTTACGTGTGTTTTGGTGAACTTAAATGTATTTAAAAAAAATTTCCAAGTCATTTGAAGTTAAAAAATAAGTTTGAGAAAAACACAAACGGAATGTCGGCCTAGTAAATAAGTAGCACAGTTTTTGAAATAAAATTAAAACTCATTTCAAAGATGAGTGATAAAAATGAAAGAAAAAATCCAGCCAACTGCCTAAATGTCAGTTTGAGTATTATAAAAGTTAAATGACAGGATTGTATATTTTTCTTAGTCTTTTTTTTTTCTTCTTTTAAAGATAAAAATGTGGCAAATAGATGTGGGTTGGCAAATGTATGTATGGGTTTGTGTATTTATGTTTCATAAACAGTTTGTGGGGATTTAAACATACAGAAAAATACTGAAAAATAAACCATAAACACATTAAAGGAAATACAAAGAACACAGTCAATTGCCAACAGCAGTCAGCAGGATGCTAAATACTGACATTGTTGGCACACAAAACAACAACTGATTAAAAACCAAAAGGGAAACATTTCGCAGAGAAAGCAAAACAAAAGGGAAAGTGTGAAAATGTTTGTTGGAATAACAGTTTTGTTTGTTCTTATTTCGTATTTCTTTTCCGCTTTCTACCACTTTCAGTTTCTTTTAATAAAAAAACATTTAAAACAGCTATAAAAGCCAAAAACATGAGAACAATAAGATTATAAAAAACAAAAACAATCCAACCCTCCTCTTGCCAAGTATAATATTATTTCAAAAGAAAAATATTCATACGCACTGTATAACACCTGCAGCTAAAACTGTTTTCTTCACAACTTCCATGCTCTTCTTTCCCTTCCATTTTACCTTGAATTAAAGAGGAGTTTCGGATTAGCGCAAAATCAAGTGATGCCAAACGTATTCGACACAATGGTACAGCTGTCGCCAATGAAGCATGCAAAGTATGCTGTTGGATTAACTATGTAACATTCTAAAGTTCCCTAAAATCTCTGAAAAGTTTTATTGGAAAATACATTTCATTTATGGGATTCGCGTGTAGGTGACAAGGGGAAATGTTTTAAATACTTTAGGAGGAATTTAAATTTTTCAAAATGTAAATGCGATGGCATGTGAGAAAACTTTTACATTAATAAAGTTACACAATAAAACTCTTAAGTTTTTAAGTAAACGATTTTTAAATTGAGTGCGTTTTTGGAAAATCGGAGTCTATAGGGGATCAGATAGAAAGAAGCCTTACAAAATATTTTACAGGAAATTACCGTTAAACTTAAATTAATTTAGAAAAACAAAAAATAGACTATAGACAAGTCTATATATAGACTAGACTATAGACTGGACTACAGACTAGCCTATAGTTTAGACTATAGAATAGATTATAGACGATATTATAGACTAGACTATAGGCTAGATTATAGGCTAGACAATAGAAAAGACTATAGGCTAGACTATAGACTAGACTATAGACTAGACTATACTCGAGACTATAAACTAGACTATAGACTAGACTATAGGCTAAACTATAGACTAGACTATACACCAGACAAAAGACAAGTCTATATATAGACTAGACTATAGACTGGGCTACAGCCTAGACTATAGTTTAGACTATAGAAAAGACTATAGGCTAGACTATAGACTAGACTATACTCGAGACTATAAACTAGACTATAGACTAGAATATAGACTAGACTATAGAAGAGACTAGAGACTACACTGTAGACTATAGACTAGAATATAGACTAGAATATAGACTAGACTATAGAAGAGACTAGAGACTACACTGTAGACTAGACTATAGACTAGACTATAGACTAGACTATAGACTAGACTATAGACTAGACTATAGACTAGACTATAGACTAGACTATAGACTAGACTATAGACTAGAATATAGACTAGACTATATACTAGACTATAGACTAGACTATAGACTAGACCATAGACTAGACCATAGACTAGACTATAGACCAGACTATAGACTAGACTATAGACTAGACTATAGACTAGACTATAGACTAGACTATAGACTAGACTAGACTAGACTAGACTAGACTAGACTAGACTAGACTAGACTAGACTAGACTAGACTAGACTAGACTAGACTAGACTAGACTAGACTAGACTAGACTAGACTAGACTAGACTAGACTAGACTAGACTAGACTAGACTAGACTAGACTAGACTAGACTAGACTAGACTAGACTAGACTAGACTAGACTAGACTAGACTAGACTAGACTAGACTAGACTAGACTAGACTAGACTATAGACTAGACTAGACTATAGACTAGACTATAGACTAGACTATAGACTAGACTAGACTAGACTATAGACTAGACTAGACTAGACTAGACTAGACTAGACTAGACTAGACTAGACTAGACTAGACTAGACTAGACTAGACTAGACTAGACTAGACTAGACTAGACTAGACTAGACTAGACTAGACTAGACTAGACTAGACTAGACTAGACTAGACTAGACTAGACTAGACTAGACTAGACTAGACTAGACTAGACTAGACTAGACTAGACTAGACTAGACTAGACTAGACTAGACTAGACTAGACTAGACTAGACTAGACTAGACTAGACTAGACTAGACTAGACTAGACTAGACTAGACTATAGACTAGACTAGACTAGACTATAGACTAGACTAGACTAGACTATAGACTAGACTAGACTAGACTATAGACTAGACTATAGACTAGACTATAGACTAGACTATAGACTAGACTATAGACTAGACTATAGACTAGACTATAGACTAGACTATAGGACTAGACTATAGACTAGACTATAGACTAGACTATAGACAAGACTATAGACTAGACTATAGACTAGACTATAGACAAGACTATAGACTAGACTATAGACTAGACTATAGACTAGACTATAGACTAGACTATAGACTGGACTATAGACTAGACTATAGACTAGACTATAGACTAGGACTATAGACTAGGACTATAGACTAGGACTATAGACTAGACTATAGACTAGACTATAGACTAGACTATAGACTAGACTATAGACTAGACTATAGACTAGACTATAGACTAGACTATAGACTAGGACTATAGACTAGACTATAGACTAGACTATAGACTAGACTATAGACTAGACTATAGACTAGACTATAGACTAGACTATAGACTAGACTATAGACTAGACTATAGACTAGACTATAGACTAGACTATAGACTAGACTATAGACTAGACTATAGACTAGACTATAGACTAGACTATAGACTAGACTATAGACTAGACTATAGACTAGACTATAGACTAGACTATAGACTAGACTATAGACTAGACTATAGACTAGACTATAGACTAGACTATAGACTAGACTATAGACTAGACTATAGACTAGACTATAGACTAGACTATAGACTAGACTATAGACTAGACTATAGACTAGACTATAGACTAGACTATAGACTAGACTATAGACTAGACTATAGACTAGACTATAGACTAGACTATAGACTAGACTATACTAGACTATAGACTAGACTATAGACTAGACTATAGACTAGACTATAGACTAGACTATAGACTAGACTATAGACTAGACTATAGACTAGACTATAGCCTAGACTATAGACTAGACTATAGACTAGACTATAGACAAGACTATAGACTAGACTATAGACTAGACTATAGAGTAGACTATAGACTAGACTATAGACTAGACTATAGACTAGACTATAGACTAGACTATAGACTAGACTATAGACTAGACTATAGACTAGACTATAGACTAGACTATAGACTAGACTATAGGCTAGACTATAGACTAGACTATAGACTAGACTATAGACTAGACTATAGACTAGACTATAGACTAGACTATAGACTAGACTATAGACTGATACTAGACTAGACTAGACTATAGACTAGACTATAGACTAGACTATAGACTAGACTATAGACTAGACTATAGACTAGACTATAGACTAGACTATAGACTAGACTATAGACTAGACTATAGACTAGACTATAGACTAGACTATAGACTAGACTATAGACTAGACTATAGACTAGACTATAGACTAGACTATAGACTAGACTATAGACTAGACTATAGACTAGACTATAGACTAGACTATAGACTAGACTATAGACTAGACTATAGACTAGACTATAGACTAGACTATAGACTAGACTATAGACTAGACTATAGACTAGACTATAGACTAGACTATAGACTAGACTATAGACTAGACTATAGGCTAGACTATAGACTAGACTATAGACTGGACTATAGACTAGACTATAGACTAGACTATAGACTAGACTATAGACTAGACTATAGACTACACTTTTTTTATATTTTCCAATATTTAGTTGATTCAGTGTAATAAATCTGTCGAAAATGTCAATAATTATTTATAAGCTTACTATTTTTATTTAGGGCTCTTACAGAACACTTTAATGTTTACCAAATGAACGCATTAAATAAATTGTTTAGAAAAATATAAAAAGTTTCATAATTTGTTGTCTGTAACCATTAGTCAAATGTTTATAAAAATATGTAGATGTCAGTTACTAAGTAAAACAAATAGTAAATAAAAATAAATTAATTATACAAACTTTTTGTATAGGTTAATGATCTATGAATATTTTTAAGATATCTATTAAATTCATATGTCTTTAAAGATTTATAAAATGTTAAATGAACTATTTACGACAACAATAATTTTATGTAAAATTAAGAATTAAAATTTTATATTCTTGAAACCAAAACAGCTAAATTAGATTAAAAAGTATTTTTCTATAGTAACAATAAAATACTGAAATCAAATAATTTTAAATATCTCTTAGAAATGGTATTCGAACAACTGGCTGATAGTTGTTGTAAATATTTTTAAAACTTTTTGATAAAAATAAATAATTCCTACTGTGTTTCTTTCTTTAACTAACAAAAATTACCAAAAAAGGGGAAAAAGAACAAAATAAAGAATATAAATATTTTTTCAATAAAAAACAAAACTGCCAAAAACTTAAAAAAAAAACTATGGAAAAAAGCACCACAGCAGTTGAAAGATGCTTGGCTGGGCTGAATTTAGTGGCTGTGAAAAGCGAAATCTTCGTTTACATATTTTTGCATAAAAGTTAAATGAATGAATGGTTAAAGCTGATGCCACTTTAGTTTGGCCATATTTTATATTTTTGTTACACACTTGAAATGATAAAAAAAGCGTATCAAGCAACTACAACAACGCCATACTCGGTAAAATAAAGTGCACTTTATATAATAAATAACTTTCTTTTTATTTTTTGCTCTTTTTACTGCGAGCATTTAAAAGCCTAAAAAACGTCAGAAGGAAAAGTTGTTGGCAAGGGAAAATAAATGTTACATACAGTCTTATAAGAATAAAGCTAAAAAAAAACATTGTTATTTCCTTTTCAAATATTTCCGTTAAGAAGTTGGAAGGCAATAGATTATAAAGAATATTTATTTAACCAGATTTTAGGTAAAGTTTTAAGAATCAACGTGCTTTATGTAGAAGTAAAAAAAGTCAAAGAGATTATTTATAAGTGAGAAACGTAAAAAATGTCTGTGCTGTTGAAAACGTTCCACATATACATACATACATACATACATACATACATACATACATACATACATACATACATACATACATACATACATACATACATACATACATACATACATACATACATACATACATACATACATACATACATACATACATACATACATACATACATACATACATACATACATACATACATACATACATACATACATACATACATAAGTAATCAAATTGTATTAACTTAGTTTGGTAAAGAATTTTGCATAGATTGGCTTTTCGATAAATAATGAAATATAACGATAACGATTTATTAGTTATGGATAACTTTCCTAAAAAAATTTACAGATATGGATATGTTTTGTATAAAAAATTTATGTTATCGATCTCGATCTATACATACCTCTTTGAAACTAGTTAGTTTGAAAGGAGGATGTACATACATATATACATCAAATCGGAAGAAATACACCTTGGACTCTATCGGGCCTGTTGTGCGCTAACCAACTTACTAACTAACTAACTAACTAACTAACTAACTAACTAACTAACTAACTAACTAACTAACTAACTAACTAACTAACTAACTAACTAACTAACTAACTAACTAACTAACTAACTAACTACTAACTAACTAACTAACTAACTAACTAACTAACTAACTACTAACTAACTAACTAACTAACTAACTAACTAACTAACTAACTACTAACTAACTAACTAACTACTAACTAACTAACTAACTAACTAACTAACTAACTAACTAACTAACTAACTACTAACTAACTAACTAACTAACTAACTAACTAACTAACTAACTAACTAACTAACTAACTAACTAACTAACTAACTAACTAACTAACTAACTAACTAACTAACTAACTAACTAACTAACTAACTAACTAACTAACTAACTAACTAACTAACTAACTAACTAACTAACTAACTAACTAACTACTAACTAACTACTAACTAACTACTAACTAACTAACTAACTAACTAACTAACTAACTAACTAACTAACTAACTAACTAACTAACTACTAACTAACTAACTAACTAACTAACTACTAACTAACTAACTAACTAACTAACTAACTAACTAACTAACTAACTAACTAACTAACTAACTAACTAACTAACTAACTAACTAACTAACTAACTAACTAACTAACTAACTAACTAACTAACTACTAACTAACTAACTAACTAACTAACTAACTAACTAACTAACTAACTAACTAACTAACTAACTAACTAACTAACTAACTAACTAACTAACTAACTAACTAACTACTAACTAACTAACTAACTAACTAACTAACTAACTAACTAACTAACTAACTAACTAACTAACTAACTAACTAACTAACTAACTAACTAACTAACTAACTAACTAACTAACTAACTAACTAACTAACTAACTAACTAACTAACTAACTACTAACTAACTAACTAACTAACTAACTAACTAACTAACTAACTACTAACTAACTAACTAACTAACTAACTAACTAACTAACTAACTAACTAACTAACTAACTACTAACTAACTAACTAACTAACTAACTAACTAACTAACTAACTAACTAACTAACTAACTAACTAACTAACTAACTAACTAACTAACTAACTAACTAACTACTAACTAACTAACTAACTAACTAACTAACTAACTAACTAACTAACTAACTAACTAACTAACTAACTAACTAACTAACTAACTAACTAACTAACTAACTAACTAACTAACTAACTAACTAACTAACTAACTAACTAACTAACTAACTAACTAACTAACTAACTAACTAACTAACTAACTAACTAACTAACTAACTAACTAACTAACTAACTAACTAACTAACTACTAACTAACTAACTAACTAACTACTACTAACTAACTAACTAACTAACTAACTAACTAACTAACTAACTAACTAACGAACTAACTAACTAACTAACTAACTAACTACTAACTAACTAACTAACTAACTAACTAACTAACTAACTAACTAACTAACTAACTAACTAACTAACTAACTAACTAACTAACTAACTAACTAACTAACTAACTAACTAACTCATAACTAACTAACTAACTAACTAACTACTAACTAACTAACTAACTAACTAACTAACTAACTACTAACTAACTAACTAACTAACTAACTAACTAACTAACTAACTAACTAACTAACTACTAACTAACTAACTAACTAACTAACTAACTAACTAACTAACTAACTAACTAACTAACTAACTAACTAACTAACTAACTAACTAACTAACTACTAACTAACTAACTAACTAACTAACTAACTAACTAACTAACTACTAACTAACTAACTAACTACTAACTAACTAACTAACTAACTAACTAACTAACTAACTAACTAACTAACTAACTAACTAACTAACTAACTAACTACTAACTAACTAACTAACTAACTAACTACTAACTAACTAACTAACTAACTAACTAACTAACTAACTAACTACTAACTAACTAACTAACTACTAACTAACTAACTAACTAACTAACTAACTAACTAACTACTAAACTAACTAACTAACTTAACTACTAACTAACTAACTACTAAACTACTAACTAACTAACTAACTAACTACTAACTAACTAACTACTAACTAACTAACTAACTAACTAACTAACTTTCGAGCATAAAGCTTATAGATAACATATGAATTTATAAACAATCAAAGGTATCGGTACATTTCATTTAGAGAAACAAAGTTATAAATCACTTTACTATTGATAATTACATTTATTTAGATTATCGACAATTTTTCTATAAAGTTTCAATAATTGTTCTCAAGAAATTTAATTTACTTAACAATCTCAAATTTATCGAACGTTTTCAGCTACGAAAGCACAATTATCGATATGAACACTTCCCTATAGAGCTTCAACATTATCAACAGAGAATCAAATTTGTCGATAACTTGTCTATAGATTATAGAAGTTATGGAAAATTTATTTATAGGTAAATTAGGTTAATGATAACTTTTCTAATTAAATTAAAGTTTGCATAGAAAATAAAGTTGATTTCGATAACTTTTTTACACGAATAAAATAATCGATATCATTCTATAGTGAATCAGAGTTATCGATAACTTTTCTATGTCGAATCAGAGCTATCTAACCAAAACTTATAATGATCAATGTTATCGATAACATTTTGGTAAAAAGAATCAAAGCTATAGATAACTTTATTATAAAAAATTAAAATGTTTCTTTGGCGAATTTATCGATAATATTCCGAAGTTATCGATAATATTCCTAAAGAAAGTCAAGCTATCGACAACTTTTCCAAAGAAAATCAATGTTATTAATGCATATTTTATTGAGAACCAAAATTATCGATAACTTTTTTAATGAAAATCAAAGTTATCGAGAAATTGTCTAAAGAAAATCAAAGTTATCGCCAACTTTTTTAAAGAAATTCAAAGTTATCAATACATATTTTATACGGAATTGATGTTATCGAGGAATTTTCAAAAGAAAATCAATGCTGTCGAAAAACATTCTAAAGAAAGTCAAAATTATCGACAACCAAAAAAAGATCATCCAAGTTATTAATGCATATTTTATAAAGAATTAATTTTATCGATAACTTTTCTAATGAAAATCAGGTGTCGAGAAATTTTCTATATAAAATCAATGCTATCGAAACACTTTCCAAAGGAAATTAATGTTATTGACATCTTTTCCAAAGAAAATCAAAGTTATCAACATTTTTTTCAAAGAAAATCAAAGTTATCGATACATTTTCTAAAGAAAATCAAAGTTATCAATAAATTTTCTGAAGAAAATCAAAGTTATCGATGCATATTTTAAAGAGAGTTAAAGATATCGATAAATTTTCAAAAGAAAACCAAAATTATCGATAAACTTTTTAAAGAAAATCAAAGTTGAAGACAAGTTTTCTAAAATAATTAAAGTTATCGAACTTTTTTTTAAAGTAAGCGATAACTTTTCTAAAGAAAATATAAGTTTTCGATAACTTTCCTAAATAGAAATCAAATTTATTGATAACTATACTAAATATAAAACAAAGTTATCGATAAAATCGATTAAATTTATATTGAAATTTTAATTATAAATTTAAACATATAATTATAAATATGTAGATTATTTATTACTTTTTTTCCAACTTACCATTTAATTTTATAATCCAAAATTGCATATCAGCTGCAGTTGCGCCAGTTGTTAAAGTTTAAACTTTTAATATTTTTTGCACAATAAATTTTGCCAGCGTAGGCTCGAGTTATAAGTCAAAAAAAAAATTGTATTGGTTTTTTTTTGTTGCTTTCAAAACAATTTAATAAACAGAGGTTTGGGTTAACGAATTTATGGCTTTTTTATGTTTCTTTATTTTCGATTTTTGTTATTTTGTATACACTTGTCACTAACAGCGTTTTTACAGCATTTAACCTTAAGGTAAATTGTATTTTATGTTGTTTTTAAACAATTTTATTTTAGTTTTTTATTAAATTTTTTTTGTTGAGAAACTTGTATGTGGTAAATTGTTCAATCTGGAAAAAAAGAATGTATCATACTAATTATTGGCACACGCATTTTTCAAAATTAAATTTTAAAATTTATAAAGCTGGGAGGGGTATGTGAGCCACTTGATGTATATTGTACAGCAAAAGTAAATGGATAAATTGTAAAATTATTAATAAAGTTTAAAAGTATTCATTTAAAGTATTAAATTAAGTTCTCTTTTTCCGAAAAAAAAAGTTTTAAAATTTGTTCATTTACTTTAGGCTTATACTGTTGCTACTGCGTACTATTTCCAGATTTAGTTTGTGGCAAACACACCTCCAGCCTTTGTATTTGCCACAATTTCAAACTAAAGTTTAAACTACAAACTTATCTGGTGAATTGTAATTGTATTCTATTTTAATCACTTTTTATTTTGTAAAATGCAAAAAATCAAATAATTTTTTAATTATAAGTTGTAAATATTTTATGTGTGTTTTATTTTGGCATTAAAATTTATTAATGTTTTTGTTGTTGTTTTTATTATTTAATACTTTATATTTAATACTTTTAATATTTCCACTTAATTGTTTTTATTATTACATTTCACTAGAATTTATTGGATTTTTTTCGTTGAGTTTTAAAAGTTTGAAATTTTTACAAGTATTGCGAGTTTTTTAATATTTGGATAAATGATATATATTATTTTTTATTTAGAGATGTTAAATAAACATTATATATACAAATGAAAATATATTTACATATGTACATATATAAAAGTAAAAATATCAAAATATAGACTTTTGCAAAAAGTACATTCTATGACGACCTGGTTTATTTATTATTCTATTAACAAGTCTATGAGCAACTCTATTGACCAGTCTATGGACTAGTCAATAAAATAGTCTATGGTCAGATTCTTGATTGTTCTATAGACTAGTCTAATGAATACTAGACTGAGTTGTCTGTTGACTCGTCTACAGAAAAATCTAAGAATTACTCTATAATATTGTGGAATTTGATACAGTATTTATTGACTAGCCCATATAGTACCCTATGGACTGATTTATAGACTATTCTATTAACTAGTCTACGGACTATTCTAATGAGTTGTCCATAGAGAAGTCAATTAATTTTTCGATTGACTAGTCTACAAACTAATAACTTGTCTAACAAATACACAGACTGATTTGTCTGTGTATTAGTCGATTGCCTAGTCTACATGGATTGGTCTATTGACTATTGCATTGATTATTCTATGGACTAGTATATATATCTTTTCTATTGACTTTTCTATTGATTCGTTTATTGACTAATGTATGGACTAGTTTACTGACTAATCTATAGACTAGTCTATTCACAAATCTATGAACTAGTCTATAATGCCTATTGACTATATACTTGTCTATTGGCTGCTCTATTGACTAGTATATTGACTTGTCTAAAGACATATACATATACTTGACTTCTATACAGAATAGCCTATCGACTATTCAATGGACTTGTGTGTTAAGTAGTCTCGTCTAATCTATAAATTATTTATTAATCTATGCACAAATCTATGTACTGGTCCTCTGACTAATCTGTGGATTATTATATTAACTATAGTCCGATTGAAATATATATGGCCTTGCCAATAGACATATCTATATACTAGTCTAGGTACTAGCCTATTGACTTCTATACAGAATAGCCTATTGACTATTCAATGGAGTTGTCTGTTAAGTATTAACTATAGTCCGATTGATTTCTCTATTGACCAGCTTATAGGCTAATGGGCTACTCCGTAGACTAGTACATAGACAAATCGATAGGCTAGTCCATATCCCCGTCAATGGATTTGTCAATAGACATATCTACACTAATCTATTGGTTCCTATATTGACAAGTCAATGGACTTGTCTATTAACTAGTTGATGGACTGATCTATAGACTTGTCTATAAACTCGTCTATTGACTCCTCAACTGAGTAATCTATGAACCATTGACATTTCTATTGACTAGTTTATTCACTTTCCTATTGTCTAGTTAATGGGCTAGTATATGGACTTGTCTATTGACTAAACCATGGACTATTCTGCAAATGAGTCTACGGACTAGACTGAGTACAAATCTATTGACTTTTGTATAGAATAGTCTATTGAATTTTCTATTAACTGGTCTACTGGCTATTAAATGGACTAGTCTATGGACTATTCTCATAAATGAACTAATCTATTGACTAAAGAACAAAATGCATACTAAGTTTTCACCTTAGATATGAATTCTTTAAAACAATACTCTTCGACATATATTGACCTATATTCTAAAGAGTATTTTATAGAAAATCTTTAACTGGAAAAGTGTCTGCCACATAAAATTCACTTATTATTTCTCTTTTTCATAAATTAGATTATTTTCCTGAAACTAACAGTTTTGCTACAAAATTTTTTTTTAAATATTTTAAACAAATATCAATTAAAATGAATGTAAATTTAACAGCTAATATTTTAATTTCAACTTATAATAAAATATTTATTTGTTTGCAGTTTTTGTTTGTAATTAATTAACTATTACATTTAATTAACATATTCATTTAAATCATTTTTTGCCCCTTTTTTGTACAATTGACTTTTTTGTTTAAACAATCGACACCTAGAGAAAAAATCTTTGTTTACTTTAGTCGTGACAATCAAATTATGTTAAAAGTAGCAATGAAAAGACTACCGCAAGCAAGTATTTGTTCAAAAATCAGTTTTTAATTGTAAATATATTGTGTTAATATTAATAGTGACAAACATTTATATGATTACTATAACCATTAATATGATTCTATGTAACCATTCTAAACCTATTATTCTCTACGTGTATAAATTTCAATAGTTTAACAAAATAACAGTTAAATTCAATTAAAGTTTATACTATACATTATTTATCTTGCACATTTTTTATCTAAAACATATTATTTGTTCTATTTTGTATAAATAATTTATTTTACACACATTTATAGTCATTTACTATTTTATATTTATTCAATTAATTCATATTAATTGTAACACCAAATTTGGCATAAAATTCTATTATTCAACAAAATGTTTTGTCTGTAAGTGAATATTTGAATCTATATACATATTTTTTTGTTCATTTCAACAATTTATTTAGTTACTTCAATATGAATTATTTATGAGATTTAAGAAAACAAGAAGAAATCAAACCAACAAAATTTAATGAATAATCACCCCCAATGATTAAAGATTCATTTATAAGGTTTAAAACTTTTGAAGGGAAATTTAAAGATTTCAGGTTATACATACTATTTACTGGACTCTTTCCTTCTATTCATTACAGACTCAAGTGTATTTTTATTTTACTATTGCAATTTCAGTCAGTAACAATTTTAATTAAGTACGATGCTTTTAACTACTTCTATTGTTAACAATTCGTTGAAAATCATTCAACTACAATTATTTTAATGAAAAACTTATTTAACAGGTGCTTTGTTTAGTTAAATGAAATACTCTATACAAGTATTTGTATTTCATAGTTATAGAGGGGTATTTCTTGTTATTTATGTATAGAATTTATTCTAGCAGACATTTAAGTTAAAGTGTTAGACAGAAGCCAAATAAAATATAATTTAAACACTTTTTATGTACTAATGTAATGTAATTATTTGAAATCAACTTTCGAAGGGTCCCATTTATTATCTTGCGATTATAAGTCTTTACTGAAACTTTTACTTATTTGAAAACTTCCATATTGAAAAGCAACGAAATATGTCCTTGAAAAGCTAAAAAGCAACTATCAATTGTATCAATTATCCTGATATGTACTATATGTAAAATACTAAAAAATATTTATTTGAAATAATATTTTGGAGAGATATAAGATACTTAAAGCAACTAAAATAAATTTATTAAATGTTTCGAATTTAAAATAAATTTTTTATAAAGGGCACTGTTTAATAAACTCTTGATAAATTATTCCGAACTCTTTAAAAACATGCATATAAAAAGGTCAACATGTTTCCCCAAAATAGATTTAAATATTTTCAGGTTTATTAGTTTAAACATTAAATAAAATTATTGTGTGCACAGATTATCTTTTTACCTTTTAAGTAAATGACATTTAATATTTTACACTGAGTAAGAAAGTTCTAGAAAGTAATAGAATTCGAAAGGTTTCTTTTCATTTAAAAATTTATTATTTTAAAAATTATTAAGAACTGAAGAACTAAAACAGTACCGCAATTCAGTAACTTTTAAACTACAAAATTTTGTCGTAGAACTGAACTAGAACTGAACTAGAACTGAACTAGAACTGAACTAGAACTGAACTAGAACTGAACTAGAACTGAACTAGAACTGAACTAGAACTGAACTAGAACTGAACTAGAACTAGAACTGAACTAGAACTGAACTAGAACTGAACTAGAACTGAACTAGAACTGAACTAGAACTGAACTAGAACTGAACTAGATCTGAACTAGAACTGAACTAGAACTGAACTAGAATTGAACTAGAACTGAACTAGAACTGAACTAGAACTGAACTAGAACTGAACTAGAACTGAACTAGAACTGAACTAGAACTGAACTAGAACTGAACTAGAACTGAACTAGAACTGAACTAGAACTGAACTAGAACTGAACTAGAACTGAACTAGAACTGAACTAGAACTGAACTAGAACTGAACTAGAACTGAACTAGAACTGAACTAGAACTGAACTAGAACTGAACTAGAACTGAACTAGAACTGAACTAGAACTGAACTAGAACTGAACTAGAACTGAACTAGAACTGAACTAGAACTGAACTAGAACTGAACTAGAACTGAACTAGAACTGAACTAGAACTGAACTAGAACTGAACTAGAACTGAACTTGAACTGAA
This sequence comes from Lucilia sericata, assembly GCF_015586225.1. NCBI lineage: Eukaryota > Metazoa > Arthropoda > Insecta > Diptera > Calliphoridae > Lucilia > Lucilia sericata. Next base: position 63,523 of record NW_023994376.1, on the reverse strand, counting down.
CTAGAACTGAACTACAACTGAACTAGAACTGAACCAGAACTGAACCAGAACTGAACTAGAACTGAACTAGAACTGAACTAGAACTGAACTAGAACTGAACTAGAACTGAACTAGAACTAGAACTAAACTAGAACTAACTAGAACTGAACTAGAAGTGAACTAGAACTGAACTGGAACTGAACTAGAACTGAACTACAACTGAACTACAACTGAACTACAACTGAACTACAACTGAACTACAACTGAACTACAACTGAACTAGAACTGAACTAGAACTGAACTAGAACTGAACTAGAACTGAACTAGAACTGAACTAGAACTGAACTAGAACTGAACTAGAACTGAACTAGAACTGAACTAGAACTGAACTAGAACTGAACTAGAACTGAACTAGAACTGAACTAGAACTGAACTAGAACTGAACTAGAACTGAACTAGAACTGAACTAGAACTGAACTAGTACTGAACTAGAACTGAACTAGAACTGAACTAGAACTGAACTAGAACTGAACTAGAACTGAACTAGAACTAGAACTGAACTAGAACTAGAACTCAACTAGAACTAGAACTAGAACTGAACTGAACTGAACTGAATTTAACTGAACTGAACTGAACTAGAACTGAACTGAACTAGAACTGAACTAGAACTGAACTAGAACTGAACTAGAACTGAACTAGAACTGAACTAGAACTGAACTAGAACTGAACTAGAACTGAACTAGAACTGAACTAGAACTGAACTAGAACTGAACTAGAACTGAACTAGAACTGAACTAGAACTGAACTGGAACTGAACTGGAACTGAACTAGAACTAAACTAGAACTAACTAGAACTGAACTAGAACTGAACTAGAACTGAACTAGAACTGAACTAGAACTGAACTAGAACTGAACTAGAACTGAACTAGAACTGAACTAGAACTGAACTAGAACTGAACTAGAACTGAACTAGAACTGAACTAGAACTGAACTAGAACTGAACTAGAACTGAACTAGAACTGAACTAGAACTGAACTAGAACTGAACTAGAACTGAACTAGAACTGAACTAGAACTGAACTAGAACTGAACTAGAACTAACTAGAACTGAACTAGAACTGAACTAGAAACTGACTAGAACTGAACTAGAACTGAACTAGAACTGAACTAGAACTGAACTAGAACTGAACTTAGAACTGAACTAGAACTGAACTAGAACTGAACTAGAACTACTAGAACTGAACTAGAACTGAACTAGAACTGAACTAGAACTGAACTAGAACTGAACTAGAACTGAACTAGAACTGAACTAGAACTGAACTATAACTGAACTAGAACTGAACTAGAACTGAACTAGAACTGACTAGAACTGAACTAGAACTGAACTAGACTGACGAGAACTGAACTAGAACTGAACTAGAACTGAACTGAACTGAACTAGTACGGGAACTAGAACTGAACTAGTACGGAACTAGAATTAAAATTCATTTTAATATTCCAATAAAAATTTTCCATTTAAAACATTAAAGTGTTTTTACTAAACCTACCGCACGAAAGGGGGTAATATCTACACGTATACACAATTTATTACTGCTATTGTGGAAATCTGTTGTCAACACTTTAAACTGACCTTTGATATCAATTTTTGGACATGCTCACACAAACGTGTAAAAAAAACAAACATACGTTTAAATAAATAACTTTTCAAATAAATGAGGCTAAATTTGTGTACTTCTGAAAACAAACTACCCTGCAGACCTTCACGATAAGAGATAAATTAGCTAGCATTAATAAATACCCACCAATTTACTTTTAATTTAGTATGCATTCAAACTGATTTAACAGACGTCTGTTAATGCTAGCTAATTTATCTCTTATCGTGAAGGTCTGCACAGTGGGGCAGAATGGAAATTTTTTGGAAATAAATCTGGCATTTCTAAACGGCTGATCCGATCGGGATAAAATTTGGCGTGAGCGAAGCCAAGGAGTATTCGAGTTTAAGTTTTGAAGATGAACCCTGCAGATGCTCCAGGGACGGCGCTGTGGCGGCTCAAAGTAGGGTACCTACGACATGTAAAATTTTTAAACTCGTGCCATTTTTTTGTTTTTCACCCAAATACAAAGATTTTTATATTTTGTGAAAGCGCTCGACGAGATCTTGAAAAAACATGCTTGGACATACTACTTATCTCTTATAATATCCGAGTTATAGGCATTTAAAAATTTAGTGATACAAAATTTACCATACCTTGATCCGCCTTTTTTTGAATACCGGGCGTAATTTTGGACCAAATGGACTCAATTTTTTCTTGTTAGTTAGACAACAAAATTTCCAATAATATACAAAAAATTTCAAATCAATATCGTTTACAGATCCAAAAATATACGTTTTTTAATTTAAAAATTCAAAAAATTTTAGATTTTTGGCGTTTTTTTTGCCAAAAATGTGTCTTAACTCTTTTATTAATAAAATAAAATTTGTATTAAGAACATATAACAATTTTATAGTTTTCTAAAAGGTATCTTTACGCAGAACGCTTTGGCGTAAAAAACTTGTCCTATTTTTTGAAAATGTTGCCACTGCGTCCTTCCGAATATGACCTATCTTTTATCAAAACTTCAACTTTGGGCGACATGTTCTAAAATCCCAAAGCTGGGATCAGAAAACTGAAAGCAGTTTTGGAAACCTCAATATGTTTTCTATTTACTCCAAAAGTATTTTCCCAGCCCTGAAAGAAATGTGGACCCTATGGGCAAAAAAGTAAAAAATCCCATTTTTGGGATTTTCATTCCTATTTTTGGGAATTGCGGGATGCCCTTTGACCTTTTCAATTTTTTTTTTGCATATTCTTATTTGAAATGACAAATTTAACAAGCGTTGAAAATTTCATTGAGGTTTGTTCATAAATAAAGATTTTGTCATATATTACATATTTGTTTATTTCTAAAACTATGATTTATATCAAAATTTTAATAGGATCGCAGATAGCTACAACAATTTAGTCCATATTTATCCCTTAATATAATTTTTTAGTTAGATATGGAAATTCTCGACCCTTTACAAAAAATTTCAAGCCAATATCTCAATTACATTCAAAAATATGTTCATTTAAACCTGTGTCCTTTAATTTCATCTTTTTCATATTTTAGTATTAAGTATGACAGCACATATTTAAATCTTATATTTACCTATTTTCTATTTGTTTGCTTATCCTTATAATTGAAAGGTCCTATTATGCTTAAATTTTCAAAAATTTATAACTATTTTTTACCTAAATTTTTTCGACAGATCATTTCGTTCTGTTTCGTTTATGATCATGTAGGTAAAAATATACAGGTAATGATAATTTCGATTCATTCACTAATAAGAAATATCAATGACTGAATTACAGGTTATAGTAATATAGTCCTAAATGTTAATAGGTAGACAATTCGTAATTTTTTACTTTGGAATAGCTGTATCGGAAATGACAAGAATTGGTATATAAGTAAACTTCTCAAATTTTAAGTACCATATTTAATAAATCTACAATGAAGATTACATTAAAGTACGAAGAGTTGTGTTCCGTTTTATGGAGTATATCTTCAAAAGGGCCAGAAAGAATTGAAGACATTTCAAATTATATAAAAACTACATATAGTAGAAAAGTAGACAAAACAGGCATATCAAAAATTGAAAACTTTTTAAAACTTTTTGATGTAAAAAGTAAGTCTGTGGATGGAAATCAAAAGAAATTTCGATTAAAATTTTGTAGTTGGATGGAAACTACTACGGAAATCTCAACTTACAACACATCAACAGGAGCGCCTTGCAAGTCATACGAAGACTTATGTTCAAGGTAAAAAAAAAGAGGGTCACACAAAAACTTTTTTCAATCTCAAATGAGGAAATTGCTGATACATTTAACGAAATGCTGAAAAAGGAAAACCAACATATGGATGTCGTACATATTGCAACTATTCTTCCTAATGCATCACCAAAACGACTTAAGCGAATTGTGGAAAGTATACCAACTCCAACATCATAATCAAATTTTACTGAAGAGGAAGCAATAGCGCTTATGTTGGAACTGGGTCTCAGTCGAAATAAGTACCAAATATTAAGGAAAGCTCTGCATGAAAAAGGACACAATATATTACCATCATACAAGGCGATCCAGGAAAAAAAACAAACTATCCTACTAAATCAACAAAAAATAATGAAGAATTGAAAGAACTGAGAGCTGCGGAAAAAAACATATTCCAAGAAGAATTTAAAGTTCAGATGGGATTAAACATCGACAAACCACTTTCAAGTTGCGGTAGTACAAATGACGGTAATACGTCGAGAAGGTTTTTTCGTGATTTTGAAATTACTTCAAAAATAACTGGAATCGACAAGGAGTTGCTTCGAAGAGTTAAAACTATTTTAATGGCACTGAATAGTAAACATAAAATTAATGAAAATCGATTTGGGGAATACACATCTGAAATTTCTAAATTACTTGTATCTCTGTATCCATGGAGGGAACTAACACCAACAGTACACAAAGTATTGTGTCATGGTCAAATAATAATTGAATCGAATATTCTTCCACTTGGAGAGTTAACAGAAGAAGCCCAGGAAGCGAGGAATCGAGATTTTAAGCATGTTCAACTATTCAGCTCAAGAAAATGCTCCAGGCAATCACAGAATGAAGATATTTTTAATAGTTTACTTCTATCTTCTGATCCTGTTCTTTCAACTATGCGAAAAAGATGGATTTGTTATGAAACTCTATCATCTCAAAACAAGGAAGATTTAAAGGACTTATATTACCTTCTGGATATGTATACCGATATGACAGATTATTTTATAGAAAATAAGTAGTGTTAGGAATTAACTATATAAGTAGGTTGTAAGAATTAATTGTATTATGTTTAAGATAAACAGTTCAAATAAAAAAAGCTATTATACTAACTGATGATATTGTATTAAATTGTGTTTTATATTTCGGTGGGCGGGAAAGGTAATTTGTGTGGGGTGATTTAGGTGTTGTTGTGCGTGGCTCATAATAAAATTATAATTTTTTTTATTTTATATACAATATTATAATAAAATAATTAACTAAATAATTTTTAAAAATTGTCCAAATATTTTATTCAACACCAAATGTATGTTCTGTCATACTTAATACTAAAATATGAAAAAGATGAAATTAAAGGACACAGGTTTAAATGAACATATTTTTGAATGTAATTGAGATATTGGCTTGAAATTTTTTGTAAAGGGTCGAGAATTTCCATATCTAACTAAAAAATTATATTAAGGGATAAATATGGACTAAATTGTTGTAGCTATCTGCGATCCTATTAAAATTTTGATATAAATCATAGTTTTAGAAATAAACAAATATGTAATATATGACAAAATCTTTATTTATGAACAAACCTCAATGAAATTTTCAACGCTTGTTAAATTTGTCATTTCAAATAAGAATATGCAAAAAAAAATTGAAAAGGTCAAAGGGCATCCCGCAATTCCCAAAAATAGGAATGAAAATCCCAAAAATGGGATTTTTTACTTTTTTGCCCATAGGGTCCACATTTCTTTCAGGGCTGGGAAAATACTTTTGGAGTAAATAGAAAACATATTGAGGTTTCCAAAACTGCTTTCAGTTTTCTGATCCCAGCTTTGGGATTTTAGAACATGTCGCCCAAAGTTGAAGTTTTGATAAAAGATAGGTCATATTCGGAAGGACGCAGTGGCAACATTTTCAAAAAATAGGACAAGTTTTTTACGCCAAAGCGTTCTGCGTAAAGATACCTTTTAGAAAACTATAAAATTGTTATATGTTCTTAATAAAAATTTTATTTTATTAATAAAAGAGTTAAGACACATTTTTGGCAAAAAAACGCCAAAAATCTAAAACTTTTTGAATTTTTAAATTAAAAAACGTATATTTTTGGATCTGTAAACGATATTGATCTGAAATTTTTTGTATATTATTTTGTTGTCTAACTAACAAGAAAAAATTGAGTCCATTTGGTCCAAAATTACGCCCGGTATTCAAAAAAAGGCGGATCAAGGTATGGTAAATTTTGTATCACTAAATTTTTAAATGCCTATAACTCGGATATTATAAGAGATAAGTAGTATGTCCAAGCATGTTTTTTCAAGATCTCGTCGAGCGCTTTCACAAAATATAATAATCTTTGTATTTGGGTGAAAAACAAAAAAATGGCACGAGTTTAAAAATTTTACATGTCGTAGGTACCCTACTTTGAGCCGCCACAGCGCCGTCCCTGGGGCATCTGCAGGGTTCATCTTCAAAACCTAAACTCGAATACTCCTTGGCTACGCTCACGCCAAATTTTATCCCGATCGGATCAGCCGTTTAGAAATGCCAGATTTATTTCCAAAAAATTTCCATTCTGCCCCACTGTGGCAGACGTAGCTAGCTATTCACTAGCAAGTAACTTGTGAATAGTTTTCGCTCGCTAGTAGGTATAATTAAAATTTCTTATATTATTTATACGGAATTCAATAATCCCTGATTTCTGCCGGGTACATACAAATATGGATTAGTCTATATACGTTTTTATGCGTATATTTAAATATACTATTTTTTATATTATTTTCTAAAGCTCTCTTCTTACATAATATTTGTTTGTATGTGTGTTTTAAATCAATATGTGTTTAAACTAAAACTTTCTACACTTTGGGCTAATTTAGATTCAAAATAAGTTTTTTGTCATTTTATTTTATTTATTCTAAAGACGAATAAAATGGCAATTTGTATTAAAAGGCATTGAATTTATTAATGTTTTTAACAAATTTCTAGGCACTTTAAAAAAAACATTTGAAATATTTTTTATTGTAATATTTTCAATGAATAAGGAGTTAAATATTTACGACTTAACTATATAAGTGTTTAGAAGAAAAAGGGGTAACGACTGTATGTCGGAAGAAAATTGATTTGATAGAGTTTTTTTTATAGAATTATATATAATTATTTAAACTTTTGTGTTTAAATGTTCACCTTTTTTAGAGAAGATTTATAAAAGTAGTGAAAACTAAGAATAGAAATGGATAAGAATATATCTGGTTGCAAGGGAAACAGTAAAATAAATTCTTTAATAATTTTGTAAATTAAGTTATCAGTATTTTATAAATTTATTAACCTTTTTTATAATTATATAAGAGATTTGCAATAAATTTTAATTCTATTTCAATTTACTTAATCATTCCAGTTACAAACATTTAAATTGTAAGTATTTGCTCTAGAACAAAAAGTTTAAATAAAAGTTTTTTTAAGTAATAATACTGACACGTGTTTTAATCAACAATTTATAAAATTTGTTTACTCTTTATTTAGAAATTTATGAAATCATCAATTTAGTGAAAAAATGCTGACATTTCAAAATTACATTGTAAATATTTATTTTAGAAGTTGAAGAAATATAATGAATTTGATGAAGGAAAATTTGTATAAAGTTATTAAGTTATTGAAAATTCTTTAAGTTTATTTAAATATACTTTTGCTTAAAACAATGACCGCTTACACTCAAAAAAATAGTTGAGCAATCCTCATTTAAATCAGTTTGGAGCGACGCACCCACTAAGTAATGACTTGTACATACATTGCAATGACTACTACATACCATCTGCATTACTTTTAAGCAGTCTAGTAAAGACTTTCATATAATCCGATACGTAAGTAGTGGACTAACATGCATAACGACCAAATTCGTGTCTTGTGTCAGCAATTAAAATTTTCTTGTTAAAAAAAAAAAAAAAAAACTTTTTAACTGCTTCTTATACCCCACTTCATTACAGAGCATTATGTGGCATTATGCGTTTATGCTTGTGTTTGTTACATCAAAAATATTGGTCCCACATCCACCTGAGTCGATTACACTATGTCCGTCTTTCTGTCCATCCGTCCGTCTATTTTCTAGGTATTTTGGCACATACTTTTTTCAAAGACAAAACCTATTTAAAATGTTTGAAATCGGTCCATTATTTTACCTAGCCCCCATACAACGGTAACTCTACAAAAATCGGCACAACTTAGTTGTTTATAAGCCTCAATAATACAGCATATTTTCAAAATCTTCGGGCCCCATTTGAGCCTAGCAAACAGTCCTTTTTAGCATTACGATGGAATTTTGCATAAATAACTTCTTTTAAATTTACCCACATACAATTTTCAGAAGTTGTCTCAGATTTTTGCTCATATATATGTTATTTATGGATCGACTTTTTTTAAATATAAAACTACTTCCAAGCATGTTTATTAAAGATTTGGATCCCGAAGATATGTTTCTGGGGTTTTAAATCGACTCCTACACACAATTTTCAGAGGTTGTCTCAGATTTTTGATCATATCCGTTATTTATGGACCGATTTTTTGATTTCAAATAAGAAGCTACTTCGCTACTGTCTGCCTGTCTGTCTGTCTGTAAGTCTGGCTGTCTGTCTGTCTGTTCGTCTGTATGTCTATATGTCTGTCTGTGTAAAACACGCTCACGTTTAAATAATTCAATAGAAATCTATAAATTTCAGTCCAAATATTTAGTCCTAGGTAAAATCAGCCAAATCGCATCACTCGCAAAAAGTTATGAACCTAAATTAAAAATTTGCTGAAATAGTTACAATAACTAAACTCTAAACTTTTCTCCTGGCACCCTTGTTTGCACTAAAATTGCAGCAAATCACAAAATATTCAAACAATTGCAAATAATTGGAAATGTTTGGTGGCAAAACTTTAATTTTTTTTGTTCGATATTTAGTTGCTGTGAAAATGTAATTGTTATTTAAAACCATGTAGTTTTTTTTTATACATTTTCAAAATCATTGTTTGCTAAAATATGTTTAATGTAATTATTGCAATTTTAAATGCATAAATTACGATTAAAACAGCAGCAGCTCATCAGGTATTAAATGACAAATTTTATTTTAGAATAAATGCCACTATTTAAAGTTTTGTAAAACCATATACATACATATGTATATGTATGAACATAAAATACTTGTTCATGACAAATAAAAAAATATTTTATTAGTTGGCACATTCGGGAATTTTAATGGCAGTGACTTCGAATATATATGTAGATTAATCGAACCAGGATATGCAAACAATAATGAATTTTGTTCCAATCGATTGAGATCAAATAGAATCTGTTATATAAAAACATATTGATATTCCCTTAATTTCAAAGTCTCCGGATTTCGAAGATTTTTATCATTTTAAATGAAAACTTTTCTCCATAAAAAATACTATAAACCCCATAACAGAATGGAGCTGAAAACATTAATAAAATAAACAATTAAATAAAACCAACAACATTTTTGCATTTCTATATGTAAATATTAGCATTATTATTTTTTCAATAATTTAAACAAAAAAAATATATAATTGATGCATAAAATTGTATACAAATGATTGGTTGATTCTGCAAAAAAAATCGCATACATATGTTGGTAAATGGCAATAGAGTAGAAATCGATACTCATATGAAATTTATTAAATTTATTTACTTACGAATAAATAAATAAATTTTAAATAAATAAAATATATTTCCCACAACATGAGACGAATTTGTTTATTTTCATTCAACATATTTATAATGTTACTAACCTACAGACAACTATTAGAATACTGTTAATAATTGCTGTAGAGTGAGCAAAACACGTCAATATAAAACGTGAGTATAGAGCAGATTTATTTTCTTTCTTTTGTTAAAATAAAAGTCAAAATATTTGTTTATTTAGCATTTAATGTGATTTTTGAAAAAAGTAGAAAAAAAAACATTTGTTTGAATTTATATTAACACGAGCTTTAAAACCATTTTTAATGACTAAGTGAAATATTTTGTAATTAAACTTGTTTTATAAAGTGTTGTAATATTAAGTTATAATTAATATGAAGATGATTCTAATTACCCTGTATAAGTAGAAGTATAGTAGAGGAAAGGTAATTTGCATGGTACTGGTGCAGTCCCTGTTTTCTTTTGAGATAATAGGAGACCTTGTGGCCCATTGTGATACCCTTAGAATTGGCAATCCCCTAGTGTTGAGAAAATGTTTTCTCTCCCTAATTTTGTTGACAATTTGGTTCTTGCGATCATACTAGTGACGCATCTCTGAGACAGTCCAGATCATAGAAAAAAGCTCTACCAAGATAAAGCAGTCTGTGCTCTTGTAAGGCTGGACAGTCACATAGAAGGTGTTGTGCCAATTCCTCTTCTTCCAAACAGCTTCTACAGTAGCTATAATGTTGGTAGCCCATACCCTCAGTTACAATTCTAATCGAGTTCTTACTAAGAGACAGGAGAGTTCTAGACCTATCCGTTGTCAAAATAGACCAGAGGCTCAGGTGACCACCTGAGTTTCGTCTCACTTAAAGCCCAGTCATCTATCAAATTTGATAGAGTTCCCAGGAGAGTGTGAATATCCCTTTGCGCAAGAGTAAAGTCAAGGGACGACACTTTTTCAGATAGTAAATGACTCTGTTTCTAACACTTTCTAAAATGGGTACTTGACCCTTTGACAATATTTAATTATCGTTTTACTTGATTATATAAAACTACAATACAACTAACATAGAAATAAAAACATCATTAACCTCTTTATTTTCCTCTAAATGTTGTCTTCATAAAAAATTACTTTGAACTTGAATTTCTTGTGATTTTATAAAGCTACCCAGCAAAAACTTATAATGAAAAATAATGAGTTCAAAGCTAAAAAACGTGAAAACGACTTATTCATTAGCATTTTATCTCAATATTTTAAAACGGTGATGACATTGGAGGCAAGTACTTACCACACTAGCTTACAAATCACTATTTAAATAAGTACTTACAAATATGAAATTAAAAAGATGTTTTATTTTAAAAACAAACAAAAAATGCTTACACAGAATAAAGTACTCAAGGATCTGATAATGTATCAGTTATTATAAAAGTACTTAAAAGCAATGCAGACGGTAAGTAGTAGTCACTATAAGAGTAAGTCATTATAGAGTACTTAAAAGTAATGCAGGCGGTAAATAGTAGTCACTGAAATGTAAGTGGTTATGTAAGCCACATCATCATTAGATGACGTTATAAATTACAGTTTCTGCAACGAATTTCATTGACACAGCGGGATGCCAAATAGCTAACCTGTCCGTAGAGGGACAAACACCATTCGTCATCCTGCACTCTCAAACTCCGTGGTCGAAGGCTCCAGCTGTCACCTTTAGTCTCAATTTGTCATTTAACTGACACCTTCAAGCCATATTCCCCAAACTTCTCGTTGGCTACAACCTTCTCCCTTTCAACCACCGATGGAGTGCATACCACCGCATCACCCCAATGCAGAGGCCTGAGCTCATGGACTCTCACTCCCAAAGTAGGGCCAACCTCCTTCACCATCTTATCTACAACTTCCTGCTAAGTAAGCATGTTTCCCTTTCACTACCACCCAACAAGTCTCCATGGGTTTAGGCATGTTCGAAGCAACAACCGAAACAGGAACAGCAGAATCCAACGTGTCTTCTGCCACAGCAGTCATCACCATAGTCTGTTTAAACAAAAACTGTCAGTACGTAATTTATATGAAAAAAAACACTTGGAAAACGATAAAGTATTGGTACTCATTTACTCCGGGCTCCACAAACTTTATTATATATTTCTAGGTTCAGTATTCTAGAAAATTCAAAAAATACCTTCGGAAGATTCTCATTTACTCCGGACTCTATTCGCAATTCAAAAAGTACCAGATAAAGTGTGGAAAAGTACCAAAAGTCACCTTTTATAGGTTCTCATTTAAGCCGGGCTCTACTCGCTTAATTTTATATTTCTATTATATAACATTAAAAATGTCCCAGTTAATGAACGAAAAAGTACCATAAAATCCCCTGTTATAGGTTCTCATATACATGCTACATGCTTAATTTTATGTTTCTAGGGTCAATGTTATAGAAAATTCAAAAAGTTTCGTTAAAAACGCGAAAAAGTACAAAAAAGTCCCCTCTTATAGGTTCTCATTTATAGTATAAAACTCCAAAAGTACCAGTTGAAGAACGAAAAAGTACCATAAATTCCGCTTTTATAGGTTCTCATTTAATCTGGGCCCTACACGCTTAATTATATGTTTCTAGTGTCAATATTATAGGAAATTCAAAAAGTACCAAAACAACGAAAAAATACTAAAAAGTTCTGTTATAGGTCCCCTGTTATAGGTTCTCATATACGCCGGGCTGTATATGCTTAATTTTATGTTTCTATAGAAATGTCAATGTTATAGAAAATTCAAAAAGTTTCGTTTAAAACACGAAAAAGTACAAAATAGTGCCCTCTTATAGGTTCTCATTTATATTATAAAACTCAAAAAATACCATTTAAAGAACGAAAAAGTAATCCGGTCCCTACACGCCTAATTGTATGTTTATAGGTTCAATATTATACAAAATTCAAAAAGTACCAAAAAGTTCTATATTATAGTATATGTATATAATTTTTTAAATGAAGATTTGTGTTTTTCGATATCTCGCCGATATTTGGGGTTCTCTGAAAACTGATTTCAACATACGCACGGAAGGACGGACAGACAGACGGACGACTCCGTTATATATATAAAAACTCGGCATATAATCGGAAGGTGAAGGGTATAAATATACTTTATTTCAACTAGAAAAAAACACATACAGCAAAAATTTAAACTCGAGTTTAACATCGGTTTTGAAGATATATTTAAAAATTTTTAAACAAAGTTAATTAATGATAACCAGGCTAACAACCTGCTTAAAACACACTTGATAAATGTTTAAAATTCTTTATTTTATAACATAATTTTTATGAATGCTTTTATAGTTAACAATTAATATTTCTTTATTTAAACAACTGATTTTTAATTAATTTTTAAGTAAATAAAAATGTTTGTTTATTTTTAATGTTTCAATAAATGAATTTTTATGTTTATTTATACAATTGATTAGTTTTTTTTAATACACTGCATGTTTCGTTTTAATTATTTATTTTTATTATAAAAATTTTTTAAATAATTTCATTTCATTTAAGCTCTTTTGATTTTTGTTTCACTTTTTCTGCTTAAATATTCAAACGTGTTGTTTTTGCTTTGTTTAATTTAATTTTTTCATTTGCTTTAAAAAAATATATATCTTTTTAAAAATTGCCATAATATTTTATTACTATATTATTTTTATTATTTTTCGTTTTTACAAATAGTTTTATTTTATTATTTTTTTTTTTTCACTATTTAAAAACAACACTATAATACAGATTTGTAAGAAATACAAATAATAAATATTTGCAAATTTTCTTTCATCTTTTTTGTGGCACAAACAACAAACACACAAACAAAACGTATTAAAAGATATTTTAATATTTACTTTTAGTTTTATTAACATTATTTTCTTGTATTTTGTGGCAACGCCTGTGGATTTACATTTTCATAAAAGGTGTATCTTATTTGTTGTTTTTTTACATAAAGATATAAGATTCTTTTTTAATTTAGTAATTTATATATTTTTCATTTAAATGTATTTTATATTAAAATTGTAAATATTTTTTCTTAAATTTTACTACATATTTTTCATTTTATATAATTTATTTACTTTTCTCATAAACTGTTTTTTCTATTATATTTTATTTATTCCGTTAACTTTAAGCTTTAACCGACAAGTAACCGACGTAGACTAACTTTTCATTAAGAATCTAATTTAACTGTTAGTTTATATTACAAGGCAAAACGTATTTTCTTCATGCCCGCTTATATTTGCTTAAACTTTATAACAAACATGTTGCAAGTACACTTTCACAGAACATGTTTCGTATCCTTTTTCCTTGCAACATACACTCTTTAATATTTTCACTTTCGTTTTAATATTTTCTTTCTTATTTTCCTCAAAACATTTAAAGCTTATATACAACAACCGGTTGTTAGTTTGACGACCATCTAGTCGGCATTTTCAACACAAACTAATTTCCAATCTGCCAACTTTGTTAGTATTTGCTAAGAAAATTCAAAATTGTATATTGTTGCTTTTTTACTGGCCAACAATATTCATACTAACGGAGAAAAACATCGCACAACATGTTGCATCTAATTTGTTCGCTCACCAGGTTGTGCTGTGGTTGATTGTCGATAATAGACTTATGGGCAATTCTATGTTTATTTTGGTTTTTAAAACCTCGTATTTTTTCAACGGTCAATAAACCAGTTTCAAGTTTAGACCATCGTCTAGTCTATATTCTACTCTATAGTCTAGTCTAGTCTATAGTCTAGTCTAGTCTATAGTCTAGTCTAGTCTATAATCTAGTCTAGTCTATAGTCTAGTCTAGTCTAGTCTAGTCTAGTCTAGTCTAGTCTAGTCTAGTCTATAGTCTATAGTCTATAGTCTATAGTCTATAGTCCATAGTCTAGTCTAGTCTATAATCTAGTATATAGTCTAGTCTATAGTCTAGTCTATATTCTAGTCTATAGTCTAGTCTATAGTCTATAGACTAGACTATAGACTAGACTATAGACTAGACTATAGACTAGACTATAGACTAGACAATAGACTAGACTATAGACTAGACTATAGACTAGACTATAGACTAGACTATAGTCTAGTCTATTAGTCTAGTCTAGTCTAGTCTAGTCTATAGTCTAGTCTATAGTCTAGTCTATAGTCTAGTCTATAGTCTAGTCTATAGTCTAGTCTATAGTCTAGTCTATAGTCTAGTCTATAGTCTAGTCTATAGTCTAGTCTATAGTCTAGTCTATAGTCTAGTCTATAGTCTAGTCTATAGTCTAGTCTATAGTCTAGTCTATAGTCTAGTCTATAGTCTAGTCTATAGTCTAGTCTATAGTCTAGTCTATAGTCTAGTCTATAGTCTAGTCTATAGTCTAGTCTATAGTCTAGTCTATAGTCTAGTCTATAGTCTAGTCTAGTCTAGTCTAGTCTAGTCTATAGTCTAGTCTATAGTCTAGTCTATAGTCTAGTCTATAGTCTAGTCTATAGTCTAGTCTATAGTCTAGTCTATAGTCTAGTCTATAGTCTAGTCTATAGTCTAGTCTATAGTCTAGTCTATAGTCTAGTCTATAGTCTAGTCTATAGTCTACTCTATAGTCTAGTCTATAGTCTAGTCTATAGTCTAGTCTATAGTCTAGTCTATAGTCTAGTCTATAGTCTAGTCTATAGTCTATAGTCTAGTCTATAGTCTAGTCTATAGTCTACTCTATAGTCTAGTCTATAGTCTAGTCTATAGTCTAGTCTATAGTCTAGTCTATAGTCTAGTCTATAGTCTAGTCTATAGTCTAGTCTATAGTCTAGTCTATAGTCTAGTCTATAGTCTAGTCTAGTCTAGTCTAGTCTAGTCTATAGTCTAGTCTATAGTGGATATATATGGATATATTATTATATCAATAAAAAATTGGAAAAACTGCAATTATGCAAGACCTATTTCTTTCAACGTTAAACAAAACAAAAACGGAATTTCCCATATGTATGAGAACAAATTTCCCCTGCAGTTAGCATCAAACCTTCATATCATGTCATATCATATAACTATGCTCACAGTTTTTCCAAGTTCGTTTGACTTGTTTAAACAACAATGATACAACAAGGGGGAGGAAAAGTTTTCCCTGCAACTTGTATTTAGTTAAATATAAAAAATGTCATTACAGTTGTTTTTTCGTTCTTCTCAACTGCGATGTTTTTTTTTTTTGGCGCTATGAATGGTCCGATTGCTAGTGGGCTGTAAAAAGTGACTGTGTCAGTAGTGTTAAAAGAAAACTGACAAAATAAAAACAAAAATTATCATCAAAACATGAATGAATGTTGTTGCTACATAGTACTATATGTTGTGCTCCTTAATTGTTTTGCTACCGTGTGGTATGTGGATTTTATTTTAGTATAACATATGTTTGATTGTAGTTTTTTAAGTGATTATTTTATTTATAGGAATTTCGAAAGATGTTATATAAAATGTTTGTACATTTTGTCGTACACACGTTTATACTTTGAATGATAATTCTTTTATGTTTGTTTGTTTTTCTTTAAGGAGTTAGTAATATCCTGTTATGTTGTTGTTAAAAATCAAAGTTGTTTGTTTATGTTTTTATTAGAAAATGTTTCAATTTAATGAAAAAGACGACTAACCCAGCAAACACATGATAACGAATTGTACTTACTCAACAACTTATCTTTTAATGATTACTTCCAAATCTTTCAAGGACAATCAAACAAATACAACCCGGTGAGATAAATTCTTGGCAAGACTAGCTTTAAAGTCCTGTTCGATTGCGGCCACAAGAAGAATTCCTTTAGAATTCACGTTCATGTGAAAAAGACCCATTTTTCCACTGCCAGTTTAGAATTTTCGCTGCCAAGATTTTCCATTATACGCTCATTTACCAATTTGTTCCAAAATTTTATGTAGACCTCAGACTTTGAGAGTACAGGAAGATCTTTCTTAGATTGCCGTCGACCCAATAGAAAGAAATACTTTCGTTCTTAACCTCTGAGATTTATTTGGACGATATGGTCGCCTTCACAATAGCTTCATATCCCTTACTCGTAAGATTCTGAGTGTATACTCGTTTGATAAAGGTTGTGCTTGGTTTTGTTGATATATTTGAAGACAGGCAGCTGTTTCCTTCTTGAGTCTGCTCTCAGTAATCTGCTCCACGCTATTTGCTATATGGCTTTCTTTATCCAGGGGTTGAGAGAGAATCAAATATAAACTTCCGAGAGTACCGCAATTGACCCTAATATGAGCTTCTAGAGCATTATATTCAACTTAAGTCATTCACCTCCATTGTATTCTCTTTTCTATTATCATTATGATAAAAATACATGATTCGCGAGCTTATCAGCAATGGCAGCAGGTACTCGTATAATATAATATTTTACTTATGATTACTTAAGAGGGTGGTAATGAAAGCATTGGTGGGGGAAGACAGATTCTTTATAACCTTTTATTTAAAAATTTTAAGCGAGCGAGATGCCAGTCCTCATACAAAATAAGTATTTAAAGTCGCATATCTCAGAAATTTTTAGCTCTTATTTCCTCAAAATTGGTATCGACAACTTTTACATACATATGAACATATGGCGACAAAATCGGCGGCGTAGCTATAGTGGGCATGAGGTGTCATACCTCCCATATGAATTAAATACAAAAAATTCGTATATTTGGGAAACTATAGTTAGTTAGTTAGTTAGTTAGTTAGTTAGTTGGTTAGTTAGTTAGTTAGTTAGTTAGTTAGTTAGTTTAGTTAGTCAGTTAGTTTTAGTTAGTTAGTTAGTTAGTTAGTTAGTTAGTTAGTTAGTTAGTTCGTTTTAGTTAGTTTTGTTGTTAGTTTAGTTAGTTAGTTAGTTAGTTAGTTTGTTCGTTCGTTAGTTCGTTAGTTCGTTCGTTCGTTTCTTCGTTCGTTAGTTCGTTCGTTCGTTTCGTTCGTTCGTTCGTTCGTTCGTTCGTTCGTTCGTTCGTTCGTTCGTTCGTTCGTTCGTTCGTTCTTTGTTCGTCGTTCGTTCGTTCGTTCGTTCGTTTCGTTCGTTCGTTCGTTCGTTCGTTCGTTCGTTCTTCGTTCGTTCGTTCGTGTTCGTTCGTTCGTTCGTTCGTTCGTTCGTTCGTTCGTTTCGTTCGTTCGTTCGTTCGTTCGTTCGTTCGTTCGTTCGTTCGTTCGTTCGTTCGTTCGTTCGTTCGTTCGTTCGTTCGTTCGTTCGTTCGTTCGTTCGTTCGTTCGTTCGTTCGTTCGTTCGTTCGTTCGTTCGTTCGTTCGTTTCGTTCGTTCGTTCGTTCGTTCGTTCGTTCGTTCGTTCGTTCGTTCGTTCGTTCGTTCGTTTCGTTCGTTCGTTCGGTCGTTCGTTCGTTCGTTCGTTCGTTCGTTCGTTCGTTCGTTCGTTCGTTCGTTCGTTCGTTCGTTCGTTCGTTCGTTCGTTCGTTCGTTCGTTCGTTCGTCGTTCGTTCGTTCGTTCGTTCGTTCGTTCGTTCGTTCGTTCGTTCGTTCGTTCGTTCGTTCGTTCGTTCGTTCGTTCGTTCGTTCGTTCGTTCGTTCGTTCGTTCGTTCGTTCGTTCGTTCGTCTGCCTCGCCTCGCCCCTCCCGCCTCCGGTTTACCCGCCTCGCATTGTACCCACTAACCTACGGAGGCCACTGGAAACCTTTAGATTATTTCGACTTTTTTATGGGTTACTTTAAAATTCAAATTAACGTTTGCAAAAAACTTCCAATATTTGACACCCACGTAAAAGCCAAAAAAAAAGTATATCTTGGAAAAAATCATTTCCTGTATATTCATCCTAAATTTTATGAAAATTTAACCAGCCATTTACTTATTTACTTTTCTCCTACTTTGCCACAGTAAAAAATCACCTTTAATTTACTAATAGATGATATGGATTCTTAAACGACTTAGCTTTAATAACATTTTTTTGCCACAGTAAAAAATCACCTTTAATTTACTAATAGATGATATGGATTCTTAAACGACTTAGCTTTAATAACATTTTAAAATTCATTCTTTACCTAAATATATATGACAACTTTGTAAAACTTTTACTTTCATTCATTTTAATTTCTCACCTACTCTTTTTCATTCTTTTTTCGTGAAAGAGATATTGGTTTTTATTGTATTTCAAAACATCAATGTTCAAAAAATTAAAAAACACCTCATGGCAATGTACGAGTACTTACATGTACATTGTACATACATACATATGTAGTGTTTCAGTTGAGGTTGTTGTTATTGTTAAAAGTGTATAAAACCACAGTTGAACGTTCGAACGTGCCATTTTGATGTTTTTTTCCATACTTTTTTGCAACTTCTGCTATTTTTTTCTACGACATCTCATTGTTGCATTATATAGAGTTCTTTCTTTGTGGTATTTTTCTTTTCTTTATTGTGTCATTGTTGATGTCAACTTTATAGAAAAAAGAACTTAAATTTATAAAAAATAAGAAATCGAAATTTGGATGTAATCATATACTAGTCTATTTACTTTTTTGTATGTCGTAATATTGACTCAAAGTTGTTTCTAATACGTAATAGATGATTATTCTTTTCGTTTACAAACGACTCACCTTTGGCTCAAGTGATGTGTGACACATACATACAACATTTACTAAATATTAAACACACATATGAGTTTATAGCTAGCAGTGATGGGCATTGTACATACCACTTTTATGGGTGTATTTGATATTTATTTATATTGAGCGAAGTTTGAAAGAATATAGTTACAGGTGAAGAATACCTACCTAAGAAAGTAAAGTTAGATCGACAAACAGAATAATTCAAATGTACCCATGGCTGACATTATAAATACATATGTAATGTATTTACTCATGTCTGTGTTTTGAATGGATGATCACATTCCCATAAATCATTGAATTGTTGATTGTATTAACGATTGGTTATGTTGATGAAAATTTTGTTAAGAATACCATAGTTATCTCTATTAATTCCAAATGCGACGATGATGTATGAGAAAAGTTTGACAATATTAATTGATCCCTTTTTGTATACATTTACTCTATGCATAACTACTGGCTTTTATTTTTATTATTTTTACAATTTTGTGTTCTATTCAGATGTAATGCTTCATTAAATTTCAGTAATTTTTAATTACATATGGAAGACATGGGCGAATAATAATTATTTAAAATTATAAAAATGGAAAGTTTTTGTGTTTTCTATTTTTGCTCAAAACTTAGGAAATAATAACCTCACATCCAACTGACGTATTATGAATTTTTCCAATTTAATATTAAGCATACGCATGCATAACATTTAGGGAACCAAGATATTTGAGGTAAATCAGCCACAGAAAATATACAATAGACTAGGCTATAAACTACACTATAGACTATACTACAGATTAGACCATATACCAAACCATACACTAGACTATAGACTAAACTATAGACCAAGCTATAGACTAGACTAGACTATTGACTAGACTTTAACTCTCGTGGAGTTTTTAGTGGTTCTCTTGGAACCTCCTTTGGCTCTTTGGCCTTTCTTAGCTCTCTTGGAGCTCTTTTTAACTCTGGTCGGTTTCTTCTAGCACTCTTGGAGCTTTTTGCTCTTTTTTAACATTTTCATTAAGTGGTGCTTTAATTTGCTACTCTGCAATTTGCAGCATTATCAGCATCTCATTTCTCATCGTTTCTTTAATGGAGATTATCATGGATTCCATGTACTTCCGTAGCCTTGTTTCTAGGTCTTCTTTTATTGTTGTCGACATATTGTATACTTCTTTTTTGTATACTTTTTATTTATTTATTTAATTTTATAATGAGCTGTTGCTAATTCAATTTCTGTCGAAGCCGAGATTGACGTTTTTTTTTTCACAAACAGTGAACCTGGCAACAGCACTGATTGGGGTCGAAGGACCAAATGTAAAAATACATAAAACAAAATATATACTTTTATTGTTGAATGTTACGAGATGGCGTGTGGTTGTAAAGCACTCGTCCGAATCTCGATGAACACTCTGAATGTTAAAAGATCGCGAGTGGTTGTAAGGCACTCGTTGGATTCTTTTTAAACACTAAATTTATTTATAAAACTAAAAACTTAAGAACTATTAAACAAAATCTTAAAACTATCTTAAAGCTAAGATAAGACCTCATGCACTCTTTTTATGCATTCAATCTTATCAATTTCATATCCCATCTAAGGGTAGGTTTTCAAGTGCGCTAGTGATAAGAATATGCTCTATTTCTAATTATATCTCATAGTGTCTATGCGTTACATAAACAAGATAATTAATGTGCATCTTAGTACTAGCATTCTTATCATTACTAAAGGTTGCCATAAAAAACTAAGCGATAAATATTTATTTGTAACTCAAGTGAACTAATCGAATAGTTTTTATGACCAAACCCATGCACCAAAATAAGGTTTTAAACTATGTTCAAATATGTTTGAACACTATAGACTAGACTATAGACTAGACTATAGACTAGACTATAGACTAGACTATACACTAGACTATACACTAGACTATACACTAGACTATAGACTAGACTAGACTAGACTAGACTAGACTAGACTAGACTAGACTAGACTAGACTAGACTAGACTAGACTAGACTAGACTAGACTAGACTAGACTAGACTAGACTAGACTAGACTATAGACTAGACTATAATTATTTTTTATTTTATTTATTTATTTTTTCGGTTGTTTATCAGGAAGAAGCTAGGCCCTACAAATTTATTGTATAACTTTTATAAAGTAAAGTATTGCGTGATTCGTAATTTTTATTTCCTGTATATGTACTGAAATAATGGTTTTTATTTCAGACAAATAATACTCTGCCTTACAATTAAATTAGGGATACTGGTATTCCTGAGTATGAAGTTCAATTCAAAGACAAGCTTATCACAGATTTAAGTTTATCAAATTGTAAGCAAAAGTGTTCTTGTTTGAAAGGACTAAAATTATATATTTCCAAAACAGAGGTGACTCTTTATGCACCTCTTTATAAATATTCCAATCCGACGTGATACACAGATTTTAACATGATTTTGTCGACCAATACATATTATTAAATTAACATCAGAAAATCCATACTGTTTCGCGTAAATATGTAGCCAAAAACCATGAAGTAAAATAATTCGTTGGTATTTTAAAATTCAAATTTAAGTTCCAAATTCACAGTACTTTAACAAAGAGTTCAAATCATATATTATGCGGATAACGCATTCCGCAACAACATAGAAGTAGTCCAACGTTCTTATATTATTTTCCCGAAAACTTAGCTCACTTACTCAGTTCACCCTTTGCAATCGCAACAAATTTTTGAAACGTGACTCCTTAAGCACATGTGACAATATTTGACAAAGAAACCTTTTCGCTACCTTGAAGAAAAATGAACAGGAAAGATCTCACGATCATAAAATTAAACATCATGTTAACATATCAACAAAGAAGTCATTCTATCATCAAAACATGCAATTGAAAACCTATCTGAAATATTATATATTCTCAATGTACGGGAATATTTTATAGATATGACATCTCTACATTTATTAGACCTAGGAATTAATGAACTAGGTCAATTTTCGGATGGACAATTATTTAGAACAATAAGATATCAAAATATGTATGGGGGTCCGCGAAATTAAATAAGTTCTTCAAGGGGTCCGCGAAGTAAAAATCGGTGGGAACCGCTGGACTAGACTATAGACTAGACTATAGACTAGACTATAAACTAGACCATAGACTAGACTATAGACTAGACTATAGACTAGACTATAGACTAGACTATAGACTAGACTATACTATAGACTAGACTATAGACTAGACTATAGACTAGACTAGACTATAGACTAGACCAGACTATAGACTAGACTAGACTAGACTAGACTAGACTAGACTAGACTAGACTGGACTAAACTAAACTAAACTAGACTAGACTAGACTAGACAAGACTAGACTAGACTAGACTAGACTAGACTAGACTAGACTAGACTAGACTAGACTAGACTAGACTAGACTAGACTAGACTGGACTAGACTAGACTAGACTAGACTAGACTAGACTAGACTGGACTAGACTAGACTAGACTAGACTAGACTAGACTAGACTAGACTAGACTACTAGACTAGACTAGACTAGACTAGACTAGACTAGACTAGACTAGACTAGACTAGACTAGACTAGACTAGACTAGACTAGACTAGACTAGACTAGACTAGACTAGACTAGACTAGACTAGACTAGACTAGACTAGACTAGACTAGAGTAGACTAGACTAGACTAGACTAGACTATAGACTAGACTATAGACTAGACTATAGACTAGACTATAGACTAGACTATAGACTAGACTATAGACTAGACTATAGACTAGACTATAGACTAGACTATAAACTAGACCATAGACTAGACTATAGACTAGACTATAGACTAGACTATAGACTAGACTATAGACTAGACTATAGACCAGACTATAGACTAGACTATAGACTAGACTATAGACTAGACTATAGACTAGACTATAGACTAGACTATAGACTAGACTATAGACTAGACTATAGACTAGACTATAGACTAGACTATAGACTAGACTATAGACTAGACTATAGACTAGACTATAGACTATACTATAGACTAGACTACATATATACTGGTCTATTTGCCATTAAGCAACTGAATTTTACATGCTTGATGTTGATAATTCCGGTAGTTCACTGAAGACAAAGATATTGGATTAATTGTTTTGTTTCAAATTTAAATTTACAAAATTTTTAATGTACATGTTATTTCTGTTATTTCAAAATTTCCATTAATTTCATTAGATTCTTCAAACAAATTTTTTTAAATTATTTCCTGTTTATCCTTTAATCATGTTACATACAAAAAAAGTAAAAAACAAGTTAGAGTGCTATATTCGGCTATGCCGAATCTTATATACCCTCCACCAGCAAGCTACTTTTTATTGAAACCCATCTAACTATCTAATTTTTAGATAACTTGCCAAAATTTTTGTCGAACTAATTTTGATTAGGTCCAGAAAAATTTATATTAATACGCCAGTTCGAAACATTTTAATAGAATGATTTATCTATACACAGAACATACTCATGTCGAATTTTATCCGGATATAATAATTTAATAACGAATTAAGTGTTATTAAGTGATTTTCAGAAGTTAACCTTATATGAGAGCTAAGAAAACTTATGAACCGGTCCGCAAAAAATTCCATATAATGATTCATATACATATATAGAAAATACACATTTATGTCAAATTTTATATCTATGTATAAAATGTGCGTTTAAGTGATCCATATGTGCACAAATCATATTTTATCAAGATATCTTTATTTGATAATGAAATATGTGCGTTTAAGGGATTTTTTGAAGTGGTCCTATTACCAAATATGGACCGATCCAGAAAAAATTTGGTAGAATGTTTTATATGCCTATCCAGAAAAAATTTCGTATAGTGATTTATGTAAAGACAAAACATATTTTCTTAAGATAACTTTATTTGACAATGAAATATGTGTGTTTAAGTTACTCTCAGAAGTGGACCTTATA
Source organism: Lucilia sericata (assembly GCF_015586225.1). Taxonomy (NCBI): domain Eukaryota; kingdom Metazoa; phylum Arthropoda; class Insecta; order Diptera; family Calliphoridae; genus Lucilia; species Lucilia sericata. The sequence continues at coordinate 39,534 of NW_023994376.1, read as the reverse complement.
TGGGAGCTATGACCAATAATGGACCGATCCGTAAAAAATTTTGTAGAATGATTTGTATGTATACAAAACACACCCTACTCGAATTTTATCACAATAGCTTTATTCATCAATGAAATATGTGCGTTTAAGTGATTTTCGGAAGTGAACCTTATATGGGAGCTATGACCAATTGTGGACCGACTGAAGTCTACGTTGACAGTATGATTTCTGTTTATATTATATTTACAAGTACAAAATTTTGTGTTGATACCAATATATTTGAGGGAGTTATTGACGATTAACTAATTTCCGGGAATATATACCTTTGTATGGGGGCTATGGGAAATATGGGATCGATTGTAAAGATTTTGAACATAATTGATCACTGCCATAAAAAGATAATGTGTGATAAAATTCATCGAAATATCTTTGGTAGTTTCTGAGAAATCTTTAAAAGAATTATGAAAAAAACGTATTTTTTTCGAGGTAGTCTGAAATTTTTACTCATTACTTTTTATGTTGTGAACCGATTTTGCTGATTTTCAATACCAAACTGCTCAGGATAATAATAAATATTTTGGGTGAATTTGGTTGATTTCCTTTGCTTAGTTTTAACGTGAACGTGTTTTACACAGACAGACAGACAGACAGACGGACAGACGGACATAGCTAAATCGACTCAGAATTTGATAAGGACCCAGAATATATATACTTTGTTGGGTCTAAGGTGAATATTTCTTGGTGTTACACACGTAACGACAAACTTATATATACCCTCTATCACCATTGATGGTGGTGGAGGGTATAAAAAAACTTATTATAACTTAAATCACAATGAAATATCGTCATTGTGATTTAAATCTTTGCGAATTGGCAAAGATTTTATTTTTATTATACCCTACACCACTTCATTGGGGAGGGTATATTGGGTTTGTAACGCACAATAATATTGGTCCTATACCCACCTTAAAGTATACCAATCGGCTAAGAATCATTTTCTGAGTCGATTTAGCTATGTCCGTCCGTCCATGTAAACTTTGTAATCAAACTACAGGTCGCAATTTTGACGATAATTCAATGAAATTTGGTACATGATCTTCTATTGTCCCAGGGACGAAGCCTATTGAAAATGGTTATGATCGTTCCATTATTTCACCTAGCCCCCATACAACTGAACCCCCCAATAGGGCTTGTAAACCTTGTAATCAAACTACAAGTCGCAATTTTGGAGATAATTCAATGAAATTTGGCACATGATCTTTTATAGTACCGTAGACGAAGCCTATTGAAAATGGTTAACATCGGTCCATTATTTCACCTAGCCCCCATACAACTGAACCCCCCAATAGGGCTTGTAAACCTTGTAATCAAACTACAAGTCGCAATTTTGGAGATAATTCAATGAAATTTGGAACATGATCTTTTATGCTACCGTAGACAAAGTCTATTAAAAATGGTTAACATCGGTCCATTATTTCACCTAGCCCCCATACAACTGATCCTCCGAATAGGGCTTTTAAACTTTGTAATCAAACTACAGGTCGCAATTTTGGAGATAATTCACATGATCTTTTATGGTACCGTAAACGAAGCCAGTTGAAAATGGTTCACATCGGTCCATTATTTCACCTAGCCCCCATACAACTGAACCCGCCGAATAGGGCTTTTAAGTTCATAATTATGTTTAATATACTCATATCTCGAAGAAAAAAGCTGTAAAAACCAAGTTCTATACAAGATTTGATGACCCTCACGAATTCCATAATAATAGGTCCTCATATGACCCTAGCCCCTATGAAAAGACCCCATCAAAATTTCACTTAAATGTCCACAATTTTATTCAACAATAAACGGTTTAAGTATGTATATCTGAGGCAAGGTACAATTCAATTTAAATGCTTTATTATTGCAAATAAATCACATTATATTTTTGTCAAAGGTGTAGAGTATTACATGGTCGGCCTCGCCCGACTATAATTTCTTACTTGTTTTTTTTTTAAGTTCTTTCAATTTCAATAAATAACTCACGTGAGCTTAAATGATGGATTTCTTTTCGTTTCTTTTTCCTGTTGTTATTCAGCATTAAAGTTTTAACTTTTGATTTTCTATACATTTACATTTTATTAAAAAAAACATACATACTAACAATACAACTGAGAAATCAGGGTGTATTATCCCGGCAAACCTTATGGTGCGGATTATGTATTGAATAAAAAATACAAAAATTTGTATTATTATAATATACATATATTATTATGTAATATTATAAGCTTTATGTCAATATAAAACATTCGTAAGATTATCTTTTAATAGAAAATTGGGAATATATTTTCTATTTATAGAAAACCTTCAACTGATTCTTTCTACTAAAAAACTTTAAATAAACTCTTCAAACATTCGCTAAATGATTTTTGTTAATTAAAGAGAGCTTTCGATAAATTCTCGATTAATGATAGTCTATCGATAGGGTATTCCTTTATAGAATAAAATATAGATCGATTATCTTTTAATAGAAAACTTGCGTCTTATAAACTTCCATCGTATAAGCTTTACATTTATAGAAAAATCTCAAAATATTATTTTTTTATAGATAACTTTCAATTTATTATTTAGAGAAAGCTTTTGATGGATTCTCCCTTCGTAGAAAACTTTCTAAAGATGCTCTATTTAATATAAAGCTGTAATTGTATGTTTTGTTATAGGAAACTTTCAATAGATTCTCTTCATAGAGAAAGCTTTTGATAATACTATATACCTATGGGAAAAACCTTCGATATTTCATTCAGAAAATGCTTTATTTTTTGGAAGAAAACTTTCTACAAATGATCTATTTAAAGAATATTATATTCTAAGAAAATCTTAAGATTCCCTTCATATGGAAAACTTTTGACATTTCTTATACATATAAAAAAATCTATTGATTAATTATTCAGAGAAAGCTTTTTATAGATTCTTCTTTTGTAGAAAACTTTCTTAAGATTCTATATTTAATAGAAGTCAATTGATATATGTTTTGTTATAAAAACTTTCAATAGATTCCCTTCATATAGAAAGCTTTCCATAATACTATATATATATGAATAAGATTTGATTCTCCTTTTTCAGAAAACTTTCCATAAAAAGCATTCTTTAGATGATCTATTTAAAGAACTTTCTATTCTATATTCATGGAAAACTTTATCAACTTAAATAAAGCTTTTGATAAGTTTTCTTTTTATATTAATTTATTTCATTCTCCATTTATTGAAAACTTTTAAAAGAGTTACTATTTACAGAAAGCTATTCATAGAAACCTTTCTCTATTTTTAGAAGATTATTTTATAAATTTCTTTATCTCTATTAAATCATAAGAAAACTTTACATAAATTCTCTATTTATACAAAAACCATTTTCTTTTGTAAAACATTACTGGTAAAAATCATCCTCAATTTTACATATGTATCGCCCCCACTAATGCTGGGCGCCATACTCTCAGTATTTTGTGAATTGGAAAAAAGATGTGCTTTTAAAGCCTTATTCTACCTATCATTTTTTAACATTTTTTTTATTTCATTCGCTGATTATGCCTTATAAATTTTGCTGTTGTTGCACAGATTGAATTGATTTCAATTTATGTTCTTGGTACTCAATTACATTGTATCTTTTGGGATTTTTTATCATTCTAAAAATTAATTCATCTGCTCAAACACATACAGTTTGGTGTTGGTTATACATACATGTATGTGTGTATTAATGACAGGTTGTCGATTTTTACCTCAACCTTTCAATTCAATGTTAATTTTATTAAGTTTATACCCTCCATTCATACGGCTGGTTTATTTTCCCAACAGCAACAAGTGTCAAAACGGCAACAACAAAAGAAAACCTTTATACAATTTATTTAATGTTTTAATATGTAGTCTTTTGGTTAAAATTTATATATTATACATTGCTGCTTTTTTGCAGTTTGCAATTGACATGCAATGTCTTATTGATTTTTCCATGAATAAAATCTATATGTTTGTTTTTTTTGTGGTTTAAATTGGAGGCAAAAATAAGGTAATAGGTTTATTATCTATTTCGTTAAAATAAATTAAGGGTCGTTAAACCTTGTTCATATGTGACATGGGGATTATGTGGAAAATTGTCTATATAAATTTGTTTTTAAAGAATATATACACATATGTCATTAATGTTTTTATGGCTCAAATTACTTGATTGGTTTAGTCTGAGAAACCATACACACATACATACATATGTACATAAATATAATCTATAGAAAATTTATATACATTTATATATACATACTTAATTTCGTCTTAAGATTTAAAGGTAAAATATAAAGTCTTGTTCAGTTCTAGTTCAGTTCTAGTTCAGTTCTAGTTCAGTTCTAGTTCAGTTCAAGTTCAGTTCTAGTTCAGTTCTAGTTCAGTTCTAGTTCAGTTCTAGTTCAGTTCTAGTTCAGTTCTAGTTCAGTTCTAGTTCAGTTCTAGTTCAGTTCTAGTTCAGTTCTAGTTCAGTTCTAGTTCAGTTCTAGTTCAGTTCTAGTTCAGTTCTAGTTCAGTTCTAGTTCAGTTCTAGTTCAGTTCTAGTTCAGTTCTAGTCAGTTCTAGTTCAGTTCTAGTTCAGTTCTAGTTCAGTTCTAGTTCAGTTCTAGTTCAGTTCTAGATCAGTTCTAGTTCAGTTCTAGTTCAGTTCTAGTTCAGTTCTAGTTTAGTTCCAGTTCAGTTCTAGTTCAGTTTTAGTTCAGTTCAATATTTTTGACAAAAAAATAAAAGAATATATTTTAAATCTTTAAATTAACTTTAATTTTTACTATGTATTAAAATTTATTTTACTTACTTTGAAAACAATCTGAGTTTGTTTCATTTTAATTGACCGTGATAGAGTCGTTTTATTTATTATTTGTATTTTTATTTATTTACTAAAAATATTTCTACAATACTGACCAGGAAATTCTTTAAACATGATAAGTGTGTAAGTGACTTTTTTCCCCCAAACACAATAAAGCTTTTAGAAAAGTTTTAACAAGATAATTCATGTATAAACATGATTTAGAAATAGAATAGCCCACAGTTTTTTTGTTTTTCATTTGATTTATATAAAATTTTGTTTATAACTTTACCGCCAATAGAGGTTTTTTCGATTAAAGTAAAAAATTGCATTTGAGTTACATTACAAATATGCATAAATTAACCAAATTTGGTGATGCAAAACAAATTGACAATGGGCAAGATTAATATTAATTATACAAAAAAAATGACTAAATTTAACACTGCAAACATATTGGAAGGAAATGCGAATAACTTTTTAAAAAGTTTTTCAAATGGTTACATTTTTAGAAAACATTTTAAATTTAATTTGAAACAATTTTGTTGGCTGGGTAGTAAAGTATTCGCAATCACCAACACATTTTAAATAATTTTGATAAGTGGCCTACAGACGTCAAAGTAACTGCAAAAACACACCACAAAATATTAAATTAAACTGCTTTATTAAAAAAATACAAATAATCCACAAATAAATAATTTTTTTTATAATTTTCATTGTTATGAATTGAAAAATAAATATTTTGTAATTTGTCTCAAAATATAAATAAAAGACAAATTAATAAATCTCAATTAATTAGAAAATATAAATACACACATACATACATATATACACATACATATGTACAATACAAGTACATACATATGTTTAATCCAGCAGTTCTGGGTAATCGTCCTTGCACTTATTAAAAATATACTAAACTTCGTTTACAAAATAGACTGGACCCAAGGCTAGACAATTGACTACTCAAAAAATCAGTCCATATAATACTTAAGAGACTAGTTAATAGAGTAGTTCATAGAGTAGTCAATGAACAAGTGCATAGACAGTCGATGGACTGGTTCTTGGACAAATGAATAGATTTGTCCATATACTAGTCAATAGTAATTCATAGACTAGTGATGGTCTATTCCATAGATTAATCTATAAAGTAGTTAATAAGCTAGACAATAGACTAACACAGAGACTAGTCAATAGACTATTCCATAGACTAGTCTATAAACCATTTCATAGACCAGTTCATATGCTAGTCCATATGCTAGTCTAGAGTCTAGGCAGTTAAAGATCCCTTATAATTATGCAAAAAAAGTTATTATCAGTTTAACTGACTAATAAGGAAACAAAAAGGGCTGCACACTGGTGGCAAGATTGTCGAGTGCTTTGCGTGTCACCTGCCTTGACGGCCTTATTTCACGGTGGTCTTATTCATCTACTGGTAGACTTGAAACAGTCTATTACGCGCCCCTGTATCCTTCTATGTAGAACTCAGGTGGCAATTTTTGTACATGGCTGAACCGGTTCATGTACAAGCACTTTGCTGAAGTACTCGAGCTATCTAATCTCTTGCCATTGTAGTCCCTTTGCGGAATGACAGGCAGCATGGGATCAATCCCTATGCAAACCCCGAAAGGAAAAAGCAATCACTGGTCTAAAGTCAATAGAAGGGGCGACTACCCCAATATCAGGTGAAATCCCTTATGATGTCATGAAAGATTGCATTATTTAAAATGCAATCCCCATCAACTAATGACCCATTCCAGTACATTCTATAATCTGTTAAAGCCCGCGCAACCACACTACTGAGATGACTCTATTGATTCGGCAACAGCATCTAGAGACATATTTGGTAGTCCGAAATACCCAGCCAATATATCAGGATTCCTCTGTATGTCAGATAATGTGAGAAAAGATGTTGAAATTTCCAAAGTCAATTCAAACCCAATAATTGCCCCGACAAGTTGAGTGGTGGGCCTCAACCATAAGTCACGTAGTATGAAACAATATGAATCCTGTTGAGATGGCAACAGCACCGAGAACTTCCTTGAAGTAAATGGTCTACTAAATCAGTACTAGTCTCCTGTCGGTCAGAGGAGTCTTTCCCGATCGTTCACCAATTACATCAGTTGCATTCTCAGACCATAAAGAATGATCTACGGAATGACAGGCAACTACCAAGTGTCAACCTGAAAATTCCCCAACCTATACTGGCGCCCTACTACGCTAAGAGTAAGAGACACTCAACGGGTTCAGGAATCCAGCATAAGTTGCTCTGTCACATCACCAGTGACATCTGTTGAGATGGCAACAACACCGGAGAGAAAATCCAGACATATATGCCATTTGGATATATCAGTCATTGAACCAACATTCTCTCCCCGAATATTTGGGTATAAACCTCAGCCTCAACCAACTGTCCAGCCAGGACAAGTCCTGCGGGCAACTGACCACCCGTAATGCCAGATTTTATGGTACTCTGAATAGACCCCATGTCAAATAAATCGTTATTTAAATAAAATCGTATATAAATGATTTGTTATACATATGAAAAAATTTTGCATCAAATTTCGTACAGTTAAGTCCACAATTATACCAAACAGAAGACCTTTTTCTGAAAAAATACTCAAATAGCATAATCACCCTAACAAATTATGAGAAGGTAGGACCATTATAGGACCTAGTTCAGAAATAGTTACGACTTTATTCTAAAATTCAACTTAAGACTCAAACATTTCTCTAAAAATATTAATATATAAATATTGATACCACCTTAGGACCAACTTTCTTAAATAATTATAATTGTGATCGAGCAGAAATCAACATCAATGACTCTGATCTGTGAATGGCGCTTTATGACTATTTATTTTGGTACTTTCACTCAGAACTGTGAGGATATGGTAAATAGTGCATAATTGTTAAGCTTGAATAATTTGTTTTGAAATAGTTTTGTTTTCAATACTATCTTTTTCTAAAGGTGTGATTGAATTGTTCTGTATTTAGGCGTATAGGGAAATGATATTAAAAAAAGAAATAGTCAATCATGTGTTAAAATAAAAGTATTGTATAAGTGGAAAATAAATATTTTATTTAAGTTTTTATTCGAGTAGCATTGAAAAGTTTAATACACTTTTTGTGAAATTCCCCATATTGTTGTCAACCAACACCGAGAAAACCGGAGGTGTTTAAAAGCAAAAGTTGTGCAACATACAGAAATATTATTTTAAGAAATTTTTCAGAATATATTTAATAAAGTAATTTAGTAAGAAGTTAAATGCGATAACATACATAATTTTAATTTTAAAAAATTTTATTGCTATTTTTCAAAACATATTCATTGCCAATTTAATCTTCCAAATACAAAATTGTTTATCATATAGTTGAAATAATTTCATTTAACTGTCAATTTATTGAAATGAAAATAATATTTGAAATGTTAATTCTAATATGTACATTTTTTTGGTTTATAAAAATGCCTTCAATACATTTCATCTGAATTCTTTTGAATTGTTTGTAATAAATGTTTAATTTAAACATTTCAATTCAACGATAATTGTATAAAGTTCAATAAAATGTCAAATTTTTGACATTTTGTTTACATGTTTATTTTAACATAAACGCATGTACATACATAGATATTCATATTTACATATTATGTATGTATGTATGTATTCATGTATCCATATGTCCATGTAATAAATTTTGACTGTCTAAATGTAAATAAATATTTTGTTTACTTTTCTAATTAAATAATAATGCACAATTATTTATTTAACATGCTAAAATTGGAATAATTTTCATATTAAAATTAGCTAGGATCTAAAATGACAAAATTAATTAAAGTTAAATGACATCATTTCAATAGCAAAAGAGAAACATATTTATGAATTTATTTGTAACATTTCAGCAGTACTTAAGAAATTTTTCCCATGACATTTGATATAAGAAAACATGTCCTCTTATGGAATATACCGCATTCACGCCCTTCCGAAGTTCAGCTATCTATAAAAATTTCATTTTCGGTGCACATATTCTAAAATCCCAAAGCTGGGATCAGAAAACGGAAAGCAGTTTTGGAAGCCTATTCCCTATTAGTGGTTTAGCCCTGAGAGAAACGTGATAGTTAGTTAGTTAGTTAGTTAGTTAGTTAGTTAGTTAGTTAGTTAGTTTGTTAGTTAGTTTAGTTAGTTAGTTAGTTAGTTAGTTAGTTAGTTAGTTAGTTAGTTCGTTAGTTAGTTAGTTAGTTAGTTAGTTAGTTAGTTAGTTAGTTAGTTCGTTAGTTAGTTAGTTAGTTAGTTTAGTTAGTTAGTTAGTTAGTTAGTTAGTTAGTTTAGTTAGTTAGCTTAGTTAGCTAGTTGTTAGTTAGTTAGTTAGTTAGTTAGTTAGTTAGTTAGTTAGTTTTGTTAGTGTTAGTTAGTTAGTTAGTTAGTTAGTTAGTTCGTTCGTTAGTTAGTTAGTTAGTTAGTTAGTTAGTTTAGCTAGCGCTGCTCGTTAGTAGTTAGTTAGTTAGTTCGTTAGTTAGTTAGTTAGTTAGTTAGTTAGTTAGTTAGTTAGTTAGTTAGTTTTAGTTAGTTAGTTAGTTAGTTAGTTAGTTAGTTAGTTAGTTAGTTAGTTGTTAGTTAGTTAGTTAGTTAGTTAGTTAGTTAGTTAGTTAGTTAGTTCGTTAGTTCGTTAGTTCGTTAGTTCGTTAGTTAGTTCGTTCGTTTAGTTCGTTAGTTATTTCGTTAGTTGTTCGTTTCGTTTCGTTGTTCGTTCGTTGTTCGTTCGTTCGTTCGTTCGTTCGTTCGTTCGTTCGTGTTCGTTCGTTCGTTCGTTCGTTCGTTCGTTCGTTCGTTCGTTCGTTCGTTCGTTCGTTCGTTCGTTCGTTCGTTCGTTTTCGTTCGTTCCGTTCGTTCGTTTCGTTCGTTCGTTCGTTCGTTCTTCGTTCGTTCGTTCGTTCTTAGTTCGTTTCGTTTCGTTTCGTTCGTTCGTTCGTTCGTTCGTTCGTTCGTTTCGTTCGTTTCGTTCGTTCGTTTTCGTTCGTTCGTTCGTTCGTTCGTTCGTTCGTTCGTTCGTTCGTTCGTGTTCGTTCGTTCGTTCGTCTTCGTTCGTTCGTTCGTTCGTTCGTTTTCGTTCTTCGTTCGTTCGTTTCGTTCGTTCGTTCGTATCGTTCGTTCGTTCGTTCGTTCGTTTCGTTCGTTCGTTCGTTTCCCTCCTTCTCGTTCCGCCTTTTTCCGCCTCTCTTTCCTCCCGTCCTTTCGTCCGCCGTTCCCTGCGCTCCCTCCCTCCTTTTCCTTTTCAACCCCCATTTTCTTGCTCTTTTTCCCCCCCTCTTCCTTGCCCCTTTCCTCTTCCAAATACAAAATTGTTTATCATATAGTTGAAATAATTTCATTTAACTGTCAATTTATTGAAATGAAAATAATATTTGAAATGTTAATTCTAATATGTACATTTTTTGGTTTATAAAAATGCCTTCAATACATTTCATCTGAATTCTTTTGAATTGTTTGTAATAAATGTTTAATTTAAACATTTCAATTCAACGATAATTGTATAAAGTTCAATAAAATGTCAAATTTTTGACATTTTGTTTACATGTTTATTTTAACATAAACGCATGTACATACATAGATATTCATATTTACATATTATGTATGTATGTATGTATTCATGTATCCATATGTCCATGTAATAAATTTTGACTGTCTAAATGTAAATAAATATTTTGTTTACTTTTCTAATTAAATAATAATGCACAATTATTTATTTAACATGCTAAAATTGGAATAATTTTCATATTAAAATTAGCTAGGATCTAAAATGACAAAATTAATTAAAGTTAAATGACATCATTTCAATAGCAAAAGAGAAACATATTTATGAATTTATTTGTAACATTTCAGCAGTACTTAAGAAATTTTTCCCATGACATTTTGATATAAGAAACATGTCCTCTTATGGAATATACCGCATTCACGCCCTTCCGAAGTTCAGCTATTTCTATAAAAATTTCATTTTCGGTGCACATATTCTAAAATCCCAAAGCTGGGATCAGAAAACGGAAAGCAGTTTTGGAAGCCTATTCCCTATTAGTGGTTTAGCCCTGAGAGAAACGTGGATAGTTAGTTAGTTAGTTAGTTAGTTAGTTAGTTAGTTAGTTAGTTAGTTAGTTAGTTAGTTAGTTAGTTAGTTAGTTAGTTAGTTAGTTAGTTAGTTAGTTAGTTAGTTAGTTAGCTAGCTAGTTAGCTAGTTAGTTAGTTAGTTAGTTAGTTAGTTAGTTAGTTAGTTAGTTAGTTAGTTAGTTAGTTAGTTAGTTAGTTAGTTAGTTAGTTAGTTAGCTAGCTAGCTAGCTAGCTAGCTAGTTAGTTAGTTAGTTAGTTAGTTAGTTAGTTAGTTAGTTAGGTTAGTTAGTTTAGTTAGTTTAGTTCGTTAGTTAGTTAGTTAGTTAGTTCGTTAGTTTAGTTAGTTAGTTAGTTAGTTAGTTCGTTAGTTCGTTAGTTCTTCGTTCAGTTAGTTCGTTCGTTAGTTAGTTCGTTAGTTCGTTCGTTAGTTAGTTCGTATTAGTTCGTTTCGTTAGTTAGTTCGTTCGTTCGTTAGTTCGTTAGTTAGTAGTTAGTTAGTTAGTTCGTTCGTTCGTTCTCAGTTCGTTCGTTCGTTAGTTCGTTCGTTCGTTAGTTCGTTCGTTTCGTTCGTTCGTTCCGTTCGTTCGTTCCGTTCGTTTCGTTCGTTCGTTCGTTCGTTCGTTCGTTCGTCGTTCGTTCGTTTCGTTCGTTCGTTCGTTCGTTCGTTCGGTTACGTTTCGTTACGTTCGTTCGTTCGTTCGTTCGTTCGTTCGTTCCGTCGTTCGTTAGTTCGTTCGTTCAGTTCGTTCTTCGTTCGTTCTTAGTTCGGTCGTTCGTTCGTTCGCTTCGTTCGTTTCGTTCGTTCGTTCCTTTCGTTCGTTCGTTCGTTCGTTCGTTCGTTCGTTCGTTCGTTCGTTCGTTCGTTCGTTCGTTTCGTTCGTTCGTTCGTTGTTCGTTCGTTCGTTCGTTCGTTCGTTCGTTCGTTCGTTCGTTCGTTTCGTTCGTTCGTTCGTTCGTTCGTTCGTTCGTTCGTTCGTTCGTTCGTTCGTTCGTTCGTTCGTTCGTTCGTTCGTTCGTTCGTTCGTTCGTTCGTTCGTTCGTTCGTTCGTTCGTTCGTTCGTTCGTTCGTTCGTTCGTTCGTTCGTTCGTTCGTTCGTTCGTTCGTTCGTTCGTTCGTTCGTTCGTTCGTTCGTTCGTTCGTTCGTTCGTTCGTTCGTTTCGTTCGTTCGTTCGTTCGTTCGTTCGTTCGTTCGTTCGTTCGTTCGTTCGTTCGTTCGTTCGTTCGTTCGTTCGTTCGTTCGTTCGTTCGTTCGTTCGTTCGTTCGTTCGTTCGTTCGTTCGTTCGTTCGTTCGTTCGTTCGTTCGTTCGTTCGTTCGTTCGTTCGTTCGTTCGTTCGTTCGTTCGTTCGTTCGTTCGTTCGTTCGTTTCGTTCGTTCGTTCGTTCGTTCGTTTCGTTCGTTCGTTCGTTCTTCGTTCGTTCGTTCGTTCGTTCGTTCGTTCGTTTCGTTTCGTTCGTTCGTTTCGTTCGTTCGTTCGTTCGTTCGTTCGTTCGTTCGTTCGTTCGTTCGTTCGTTCGTTTCGTTCGTTTCGTTCGTTCGTTCGTTCGTTCGTTCGTTCGTTCGTTCTTCGTTCGTTCGTTCGTTCGTTCGTTCGTTCGTTCGTTCGTTCGTTCGGTTCGTTCGTTCGTTCGTTCGTTCGTTCGTTCGTTCGTTCGTTCTTTCGTTCGTTCGGTTTCGTTTTCGTTTCGTTTCTTTCGTTCTTTCGTTTTTCTTTCGTGCGTCCCCTTCTCGTCCGCCTGTCGCTCTCTTCCTCCACCTTCCTTTTCTCCGCCCTTCTCCCTCCCTGCTTGCCGTCTTCCTCGCCCCCCCCCTCTTCCTTTCTCCTTATCTCTCCTTCTCCCTTTTCGCCCTTCTATTTTTTCCCCGTCCTCTCTCTATACAGACAGACGTGGTTAGATAATTTTAAAATGCGACAACGACCCAGAAATATGTTTTATTTTGGAGGGTTTACCGAACCAATATGTTAGATGTGTAGTACCAAATATCAAATATCAACAAATCAAACCGCTTTTTTATGGTGAATATTACAAGTATCGATAACGATATGAATTCCCATACCCATAATGAATTCCCCTTAAACTTCAAATTTATGTTAATTCTGCTTTGTGCTTTTTTATTATCACTACTTTAAAAAAGGACATTTAACATAATGCGACATTTTCCTTGGAATTTTTCGTTTGTTTTTTCTTCTTGGAAAGACAAGAAAAGTTTAAATAAATAGTAAATAAAGTTAACAAGAAGGAACTTTTTTTATTTTTGCACAACTACATTTTGTTTATGCCAAAAAAAAAACACAAATAAACGAAACGTACCTTATAAGTAGACACTGAAAAGTTTAAGTGATGGTACTTCAGACATTATTTTTATTTTGTTCTGTTTCTTGTTTAAGATTTAAAATAAATAAAACAAGTGATTGTTATAAATAAGATAAATCAAAAGAAAATTATCTGAATAATCATTTCGTTTATGGCACATAATAAAAAAAGAAGGACTTTTATTTAGTGAGACGTTTAATGAGAAGGAATAAATGGTGTAATAATGAAAATTAAATTAAACTTAATTTTAATTGTATGGCATGCAACATTGAAAAGTTGTATTAAAATTTTTATAGAAAATTTAAATTTTAAATAAAATTAGTTAATTTGCGAATAAACTCCTCACATTTTTGTACTAATTCAATTAAGTTTTTCATAATTCCGCTAGACATATAACCTCTTTTATTGTTTTGCCTTTAGGAATATAAAAAAACAATACATTTTTTACATTAATTTTCTAAGCAAAATAACTGCGCAATTAACACTCTAATAAGTTTCACATAAAAAATTAAAATAAACAATGGATAGCAAACAAAATAATAATCCAATTTTGTAAATTTTTTTTTTTTAACCATATTCGATAAATTTAAAAGAAAACCAAAACGAAAACAATTAACAAATTTGCATAGACAAGGAGGTATTTCCAAAGAATATTTATGAATTTTTATGTATCTTTAAATTTATTTTAAAATATGACTCAAATGGTTTATGCTTTTAATTTCTTAAAGTAATTGCTTTACTTAGTATTACATTTTCTTTAAAGCTTACAAAAAATTCCTAAAAACTATCCTGGGAATTATTTCTTTAATGCATGTCATAAAATTTAATGCCTCAACTGAACACATCATCAGTAAATTTTGTAATTTTCTGTAAATATTGAAACTTTAATATTAAAACGTAAAAATAAAGACACAATATCACACACATACATATGGGCATTTCCATTAACCATCGTATTTATTAAGAGAGATTTACTTTTGAAAGAACGAAATACCAAAAAGTATCTCATATAAATTCTCATTCAAGCGGGCCGTGTACGTTTAATTCGAATTCAAAAAGTACCACTAGATGTTTCGGGAAAGTTTTTAGTTTTTCCTACCAAGCACGTCCACAGGTGGCGGATAGAAGGCGTTGATGGACCATCTGTCCTCTCCCAGCTACAGTTTCACTTAAACTGACAGGGGGCAGATTGCACCAGGGAATCTGGTATTCCCCTCGGACCAAAAAAACTGAAAAAAAAAAACAAATATGGAAAATACAAATACAAAGCCAGTACCGGCGGGAAGTGTTGATCTTGTCGCTAGTCATGTGTCGTCGTCATCTTTCAAACGTGAGCAAAAGATTACTACAGAGGTTGATACCTTGGTCTCCGTGGCGGACATTGCATTAAGCGTACAGCATGCCATTGGCAAAAACATAGAGCTGAAAGAGAAGGATGTACTCGGAGAGAGCTCTAAGCTTCCCCAGTCTTTAAATCTGAGTCCTTAGATGATAATTACAACACCATTATAGCGAATCCCAAAAAGGATGAAGTAATGGTGAACGAGGTGAGTGATAGCAATGCTAAACTACCTATTACTAAGAAAAGGCTTTCTGGAGCACAGTGGAAGAAGTTGAGAAAGACGCTTCAGGAAATCATAGTTAGTCAATCCCACGACACTCCAAAGGAAAAATAGAATTCTATTTTAATATCTGCGGCAAAGAGGATCAGATCGTCCGAGGAGTTGACAACTGAGAATAAATCTAAGAAGAAAAATAGCTCCCGTCTTCTAATATACAGTTGAAGACAAGCCATACCTCACTCAAGTCAGAATCCTGCGAGTAAGGGTGAAAACGCCAAGTCAGATATTCCGAAGATGTACTCGACGGCGAAATCAACCTCGGAGGTAAGGGTATCTAAAAAGAAGCCACAAAAAAAGAGGAAGGAAAAGCTAGACAACCAATAGAGAGCGTGAGCTGCGAGTCAGCATGGGCGTGATGTTGATGAGGTTGGCATCTCACTAATGTGTTGGCACCCTGAGGAACTTGGTGGAAAGTATTCCCCCTCCCTGATACGGCGCTGAGCTGGGACTGGCAAAGTAGAGGGAGCTTCCGGTGCCTCTTCGCCTCTAAAGCTGTCATATTCAAGTTTGGGAAGGTGCCGATTGGAAGGGCTATTACAACAAGCCTCGAAAAGGACACTAATGTACCTAAGACAGTGCCCACAGCATCATTAAATAGTACTGGTAACGTTGAGGAGTCAAATCCTAAAAGCGAGTAAGAAATCACTCACCAGAAGGTAGAATAGCGGTCCTTTCCAATAGCCATTTCAGGCTACCCGTAATAGTCAAATCACCTCCTATCTTTTTGTAGCGTGTTTAATGGATTAACATGATTGAGGTTATCCCAATAAACCTCCACCGAAGCGCGACGGCTACCAACGCTCTGATGGCAAAAATAAACACAGGTAAGATACATATGGCTTTAATCCTGTAACCTTGGACGATTCGAAATAAAGTTTCTGGATTTAATCACATCGCGTTCGAAAACATGTATCTTATGCCACAAGAACTTATGTTTAATCTTTTTAATAGGATTATCAACATCGGATGCAACGGTGCTGAAGCAAGGTCGTGGCAACATATACCTTGCATCTGTTTACCTGCCCTTAGATTCTCCAACACTACCACCAACGTCGGAAATAAGAAAATTTTAATAGGTTGTAATGTCAACTCCCACCATGGATTTCTTTAATACTAAAGACTAGATCACATTTAACTTAGATAATAAAACTACATTCGTCAATAGAATCAGAGAAGAAGTATTATCTAGAACTACATGTTCCGAAGAGTTTATAAGCGAAATTCAGGATTGGAGAGTTTCGGAAGCGCACTAATTTTCAGACCATCTGTACATAAGATTCAACATACTATTGCCACCAATAAAGCCGATAAAGTTTAGTAATAAGTCTAAAACTAATTGGACAATTTTCGGGACCTTACTAAAGAACCTTTAAGGACAGGACTTTTCACTTTTTAAGGTGCCTTACGACCTTCCTACTTAAAATCTGGAAACAGATAGTCTATAGTATGCTTAAAAGCAGTATACCACACAAAGATCTGAAATATAAGCAGCATGCTTATGTAAAGGGACGATCATTAAACAAAGTTGTCTACTATATTGGTGAATCCTTCGATAGCAATCTGTTTACACTGGCGGCATGCATTGATATCGAAGGCGCCTTCAATAACGTGCGCACTGATACTCTTATCCAATCTTTAGACCAGTTTTATGTTGACGGTAACCGGATCAACTACATGCTAAGGAACAGATTGATAAGCTGCGAAATGTACAATATAACTATTAGGAAAAGGATATTTCGCTGTACACCACAGGGTGACATTGTGTTCCCTTTACTGGGTAACCACGATTAATAGTCTCCTTTAAGAACCCAATCTAGAAAAGTCTTAGACATATCTGCTATACAGACGATGCCGTAATAATAAGGAGAATGGATGCAAATTACTTGTGTAGAAGAGCTGATGAGGCTCTGAATTCAGCCTAAAACTGAGTTCAACCGAGAGGCCTCAATGTTAACCCGGCGAAGACGGAAATCTGTCTTTTCGCAAGAAAGACAAAATGCAGGTGACATACAGAGTTAAGTATTTTGGTATAATCCTTTACCGGAAATTAAAATGATCAACAAGGCACATCGGTGCTGGGCACAATGTAGGAGAAAAATAGGCATAAAATGGGGCCTTAGTCCTTCTACGATACATTGGTCTTATAAAAGTGTAATTAGACCGATTCTATCTTATGAGTCAATACTACAACTACTACAGGGAGTTCAGCATACATGCTGCTTGGGTATAAGTAGTGCCATGAGTACTACGTCATCCAAGGCTCTTGAAACGTTGCTAGATATTCCATCCATTGAAACATATGTATATAAGATATGAGGCGGCACTCACAGCCGAACTGTTATAGGTTATAGGACATGTCATCAATGTATACTGGATACACTGGAAGAACATACATAGTCATCGGACATGCCTATACCAGACACATAGTATGGCGTAAACTTTGATTCCAGATAGAATATCTTAGTCAAGCGGAACATTAGAGCAGATACCCGTAGGAATCCGTTGCTACACGGATTGTTGTAAATTAGGGGACAAAGTGGAGTTCTACATTGAAGACCCAGAAACAGAAATATACCACCGCCCACAGGACTTAAAATATTTACCGATAGTCAAAAGGCAATTGGGGCGATATCAGATGAGAAAGTTAAATCTAAGACCGTCTTGGCTTGTAAGAAAGCACTAACCGAATACTCTCCCAGAGGTAAGGATTAAATATTATGTAAAAGATCTTAAATAGGATCCATGGCGTCATGAAATAACTCCCCACGAAATAATTCCCCAAAACAAAAAAGAAATAACTCCCTAAAAATTTGTTCAGAAAGCAAAAACAACGAAATTTGGGGATTTTATTGTTTTTTTTTTGGGGCATTATTTCACATGTAAAATGGGGAGTTATTTCATTATGAAATAATTCCTTAAAATTCAAAAATGAAATAAATCCCTAAAAATATTTTTGGGGAGTTATTTCATTATATTACTTTTATCACACGAAATAGATAGATGTCTGATAGCCGGCCTTCGGCCGGGCGCAAAGGTTTTATCCTCTGGGGTACATTGGACACCGGCTTCGCTAAGAATACACTCTCCTTGTATCAAGAGTGTTCAGCCTTAGGCCGGCTTTTAGGAAATCTTTACTAAGCGAAGCCGGTGTTGGTCATATTATAGAGTGGTAAATCTCTATAATATGACAGGCCGTAGGCCTGCTATTTAGAAAATATTTATTAAACGAAGCAGTTGTTGGACATACCATAGAGTAGAAAGTCCTTGCGCCCGGCCACAGGCCGGCTATTAAGGAAATCTTTATTAAGCGATTAAACTGAAATGTATTAAACTTTTAAGACCTACTCGAAAGTATGAGCGAACTACTTTTTTTTTAGAAATGTCACTAAAACCGACTTGTTACGTAATTTGATATTTTTAAATGGGAACTTATTTTAAAATTAGGGATTTTTTTCATATGAAATAAATCCCCAAAAATGGGTTGTTATTTCATTTTAATTTAGGAAGTTATTTCATTTCCTTGGGGCTTTTTTTCATTTTTAAAATGGGGAATTATTTCATAATGAAATAATTCCCCAAATTTGATGACTTATTTCATTTTTGTTTTGGGGAGTTATTTCGTGGGGAGTTATTTCATGACGCCAGGATCCATAACTTTTTCATTTCGGAATTACGAAATCTGTTTTTAAGGACTGCTGTCCATTATGCTTTGAGTTGATGCCTGAACTAATAAATCAGTTTTCATTTTTTCTTCTGAAATTTCCCATTTTGTTGCGACGTAATTTCGAAAAACCGACCTTTCTTATGAACATCATAATTAGATAAGAACATTATCCGTTGCGAGTTTCTCCCACAAAAATTACAAACAAAATTTTCTTGAACAACGGTACCGAATACAAACAAGTAAGTGATCACAGATTAGTTTTGCTTTTTCATTCAAAGAAGTCCTTCCCACACATTTTGCATTTAGATACATATAATTTTCTACCGGAACTGGTAACAACTTCTTTAATTGTGTTAATGCTTTAATGACTGTTTTTCCTCTTCACAACGTTGAGATTTATTTATTCTAAAGACGCTTTGTTTATGTTTTTTTACATCTTATTCAGTCATAAATTTACTGTTCTAAAAAAAATAAAGAGATCCTAGTGTTTCGCGTATGTTTGTGTATATGTGCCTGTTTAAAACTGTCAATATGTATGTTAGTGGGTTTGTATGTTTTTTTATATTTTTCATCCGTTTGTGGGCTTATGTGGTTTTTATAAATATTTTGCTTGTTTTGTTATTTTACATTGCGTATGAGTAACAAAGAAAGCGGTTACAGCAAAAACAACTACATACAACAATGATAATGAAAAGTTGTTTTTGTACTTTTCCGTTATATTTTATTACGTTTTTATAACCTTTTGCTGTGTTGTCTTAAATTGTTATTCTTGTTATTTTGTTCTGTTTCTTTTTTAACAACATTTTCGGTTGAAATTAACGGTTTCGAGGTTTCCTTTTAATGCATGTGTGTGGTTTCTTTTGTAAACCTTTTTTGTTTGTTTGTTTATATTGAGGTGACTTTTTGGTTGGTTGTCATATGGCAGAGAGTTGGAGAGAAAATTTATAATAAATTTAACCATTGAAGAAATAACTTTTTGAAATTTTCAATTTGTCATTCCGTCTGTGTAACACATCGAAATATTGTTCATAGACCCCATAAGATTCTAAGACGATCTAGTTATATCCGTCCGTCTGTCTGTTGTTGGCACGATAGCGTCCACAAAAAAAGAGATAGGGAGATTAAATTTTTCCAAAATATTCTTTATTGATCAGAAATGTTTGGTATTGAAAATTTGCAAAATCGGTCAACGATTTCACATAGCCCCCATATACATTGAATCAATTAAGTAATTTGCTTATGTAAAATTTTATAATTTTAATACTTTATCTGATAAATTATTTTACCAAAATTGTGAAATTTGTTTGTTGTATCTTTTAAAAAATATATATTTTAATTTTCTACCATAAAAAATAAAATCGTGATATTAATTAACGAGATTTTTGATAAAATGTGAACGTATTGGTAATTTTTTAGGTCAATTAAGTATTTTGCTTTTTTAGGTTTTCTGTTAATTTTTTTAATATTGCTGAATTATTTTTTAAAATTTAACATTTTTATTACTTCTATATATTAAAATAACAATTTTTAGATATTTTAGTAGTGGTACGACTAAATTTGAACATTTCTTAACCGATTTATTATCCTATATACCTATAAGAATTTATCAATATTTGACTTAACAAGAATTCTATCGTTTCTTTGATTTTATTTCGAAAATAATAATTAATTTTGAATTGGAAACATAATATACTAGAAAATTAATGGATTTGGACCTAGAAAAAATGTTTTGTGGGGTATAAAACTATATATCATTTTGTTTATCAATAATTTGGTATTATAAACAAAAACTACATTACTGAAAATTCATCTATTTGTGGAGTACTGTGTGAATTTTATTTAGAATTGTATAATATTGGTTCTTATTCAATAAAGCTAACACTAAGTACCATCCTAGCCACTCTAAGTATGGGGACATCACCGTATACCACTATAGAACTATTACATGCTAAAATCTTTACTTTCTACCTCATGTTTTGAATGCTTTATTTTATGAATAAAATACCATAGGTGTATTTGGATCTGGATAGTTTTTCTTGATTAGAGTTCTAAATAAATATAAGTGTATGTATTAGCTAAAAAATATTGGTTTTGTGGACCTTAGGTGATGATAACCACCTATATTTGTAAATGTCTAAATTAAGTATTTCTCCTATGCCACACGACAGTTCACTTTATATTGGTTCCAAACAACTTAAGGTCTGTTTAGAGATCTAAATTTAAAAATATTGTTCTTCCTAGTTCGTATATGGACTTTGGAGAAGATAAATGAGGAGTTAAATGGTTTTTCATGGTTACAAACCTAAACTAATTTTTTATATTGGAATTGCCTCATTATTTATCTTTAAACATTTTTAACGCAAATAATTTCACAGTTTCACACAATTAGAACAAAATTTTTGCAAATTGCAGTTGAAAAATACTTAATTAATTGGAATTCTAAAAATGCAAAATACTTTATTGACCTGCAAATTCTGATGAATAATAATAAAATGCAACAACAAATGCACCAAAATATGTATTTTAATATTTTTTACACGGTTTTCCCATTTTACATATTTGCTATTTTTAAGTGGAAAACATAAATTTACTTTTTATCGAATTTTATTTATGAACAAAAAGCAAAATTCTCTTTAAAAATATAGGAAAAAAACTTAGTTGATTTACTGTAAATGTACACCCGGAATATTGTGTAAAAACATTCACAAATTCGTTGATTATGATGCAAATGCGACAAAATTTCGCATAAGTCAGTTTTTTGTCTTACAAACATTTATTTCTGAATTATGACGGACATAGGACCTTATGGACATACCCCCCATATTGGGATTCCTACCAAAAATTATTATAATAATCATTTGTGGCTAAAAATACAGCAATGTAATTCGACATTAACAGGTTTTATATGTACCGAAATCTTTGTATTAAATTTTAAGAGGACCAAGTCCATGATTGACGCTTCCCCCATATAAGGTCTCCTGTAGGAATTACTATAAAGCCCATTACCGGCTTAAAAATAACTGTATGATGACGAAATTCTCCATAAAAAAGTTTTGCATGACCCAAATCCATTACTGGCTTAAAAATTAGAGTACATTTGTATGAACCAAAATCGTTTTACAAAATTTTGCGAGGATCGGTAAATGACTTTTATGCTCAGCACTGGCTTAAAGATCTATGAAATTCGACATAAACTAGTTTTGTATGACTTAAAAAACGAGTATGAACCAAAATCATTCTATAAAATTTAGCGATGAAATTCGACATAAATAGGATTTGTATAAACAAAATCGTTCTACAATATTAAACAATGATCGGATCATAACTGATACTAACCCCCCTATATAATGCCCCCTTCAGAAAATGACTTTAACGCTCGCTGAAAAATACAATAAATAAAATTAGACATTAACTAGTTTTGTATAACCTACGCTAATTATTGGTTGATACGAGTAGTATTTAGAAAGGTCCGTTTAAGAAAATTAATTTAGCGCTCATTATTGGTTGATACGAGTAGTATCTAGGAAATTTGACATAAATTAGGACATTGATGAGAATTGTTCTATATATAACCCTATTCCCTATTACTTTAACTCTCATTAGTTACTTAAAACTATGAAATAAGATACGAATACAGCGATACAATTCAAAACAAATAATTGGTGTATAAACAGATGAGAATAGGTGCGTAATTGACCTTACCACGAATGTAGCTCCTCTTACAAAAGAACCGTTTATTATGGTTAAAAAAATTCGACAAAAAGGATTTGTTTTTAAAAATTAATATTTTATAATTCGGAACCGTCATTAATGGACCTTTTTCAAATATTACCCTGATGTTCTTATTAATATCGATATACATACATATGATAATAAAATATTCATAGATATCAAAGATTATTTATGTATATGGTAATGATTTGATGGTGTGTATATAAGAATACAACTCTTACTTGTTGTATTTTTGGAATTTATTATAACGAAAACTATATCATAATTTCTTGGAAAAACAATATCATACCATTTAGTACGTAAATACTATCGTTCTCGATACGAGAACGATTATCACTTCATAAGATCATAGTTTTTATCTCCTAAAGGCTCAGTTAGTTTCTACGTTCCGTTCCGTAACGGTTAGTAACTGAGCCTTAAGTAATATCGTTTGGTTTATTGGGACTTCTTTGTTTATTTAGTTCTATTTACTCACCTTTTTATGCGAAGTTTTTCAATAAGTTAGATGGGGAGGGGGTCCGTTAGCAAAAATCTCCCGTAAGAAATGTACGTGTTTGTGTGTTGAACGCCGCACTCACACAACTGTGATTTAGCAAAGACAACCACCTTCAAAAAAGCATTACCTATAAATACAACTCTGTGTACACATTTAACTTTATCGACTTATCAATAAAGTATCATCAATAATATTTTTAGTGGCTTCTTCGATAACTGTAGCATTTTTGCAGCTTTTTTTATTTTCAGAGATCTAAGCCAACGCCGAAAAAATTCAAATCCGGCGCTGCTAAATGACTGAAAACATCATATTATTTGTTCAAATTTCGACTTTTTAGCGCATTTTTTTGTATGAGTACTTTTGGGATTAGTTTGATGTAATGCGTGGTCATCATCTAGGACATTGCACTATTAAATGGAACATGCCTTTTTATATATTAGAGTTAGTTTTTATAGTATATTGAGTTGTATTAAATACCAATTTTCTATAAGACAATTTTTATTATTTCAATTTTTTAAAATATTTTCTTCCAAAATCCAGCTTTTTATCAATCAGATACACATTCAAAATCGTTGAATAAATTAAAAACACGTCTGAAATCTTAGCCGACTTACAATCGATGTTAAGCCGCCACCACAATTTTTAATATCAGCCGCCGCCGTTGTTAATGTTTGTCGGCGCAGAATTGCGGCTTTTTTGCGTTCAGGCATTTTGTGTTGTGTGTGTGGTGCAGTGTTTTTCTGTAACAAAACAAATTTTAATAAAAAAAACATTAAAAATTAACAACAAAAACAATAACTTAAATCACTAATAATTCAAATAAACAAACATCAAAAATGCATGACGTCGGTAGCTTTCAAAGAATCGAAAAAATTGGCGAGGGCACTTATGGCATTGTTTATAAGGCGCGAGACACTAAAACTGGCAAGGATGTTGCCCTCAAGAAAATACGTTTGGAAAGGTAAATTTTATAATTAAAACATTAAAAATTAGTATTAAATAGAAGTGTTATTGTGTTCAAAATGTTCTTTACAAAAGTGATACAGAAGTTTTCAAATGTAAATTGTATTTCTCCGACAAATGTCCTTAATTTATACATTTTTTACTGGTGTCGAAGTCGTCGTTGTTGTTTGGCTGCTTTGGGGCATGAATCGTGTTTGTGTGTATTAAGTTCATATAGAAATTTGTTTTTAAAATAGTAATGGCGATGATGATGGTGTTATGCATAGTGAAAAGAGGTCGGGTCAATAAGAAGACAGGTGCTGTCTGCCTAACTGCTTGCTTGCCTGCCTGTTGTAACATTGTATGAATGTCCTTCATGAATGTCATTTACTCAGATTTCTAAAGGATTGTATTGGTGTTTGATATAAACTTTACATATTTGTTGTTTAAGGTGTTTAATTTTGGGATAAAAACAAACATTTTCTGATCTTATCACCTTTTAAAAGTAACTTCAAATTTTAAGGATATAGAGATTTATTAAAATTTTTCTAGCTTAAAATCTTTTAAGTAATTTTAAAAGGAAAAAAAGCTACGAAAATTAAATCTATATAAAATGGACTTTTTGGATATTCAATATTCAATTACAAAGTTTTAAATTTACCCTGCATAAATCGGTTTAGTAGTCCTATTTAATGCAGACATTAATCATGTTTACTTTTTTGATAACAACAAAGAACTATGTTGCGGACCATGTTCCCCCATAACGTTAGCAATGGAGTAGTTTTGATATTAGTCTGAAGCATGTATGAATTATGTAGTCCTCACCGAGGACATCAGAATGTTGATTGGAGTATGTTTTTCATATATTTGCATTAGTTTTGGACCTGTCCTTTGAGGAGTACTCTACACACATGTGCCGAGTAGTCGCAATTTTTGCAGGTTATTAACAAATTACTAGATAATGTTAAATAAAAAAATCATCTTAATTCTTTGAAATTAACAAATTGTACCTTTATTTGTCTTTATATTTGGATCTCTCTGAATATCGCTATCTATTTACCGGTATATCGGGGAAAGATTATATAAGACAGCTGATCCATCATCGCTATCAACGCCAAGTTTTTGTGACCTACAAAAAGCAGTATTCTTCTACATTCTCTTGGCTTGACTGCAGCTGGTTCTGTTTAGCTCTTTCTCTAAAATTACTGAACGAAAGTGAAGGATGTCCTATACTGTTGGCCGGATCGGTAACTTCTCCCAATTGTTGCGGCCAGAATAGAACTATCCTAAGATAATACAGAAAAAAACATAGATTCTTTTGAATTGGGACTTGTCTTGCAGATCTTACTTTAGGTGGTACATCTACTTTATAGAGAATAGTTTGGAAACTTTCCTTAATAGCCGGAAAAGCTTAACATTTTCGGGAACAGGTTTTTTTAACAGCGCCAGCAGAACGAAACAATATATTTTGTTCTGCTGGCGCTTACTATTCTTCGTGGATAGACATAATGTCGAACAAGATTGATGAGTAGAGGTTTTAATAAATTTACGCGATAGGATCTTATTGGCCTCATTTGTCTCCCGATTGTGTGCACATATCAATCTTTAATCATGTTCCTTCATGATCTTGTTTTGATTGAAGTCAGTTCTTTTTTGTTCTTTCTTTTTATTTTATGAACTAAAAGCGGGAAATGTCAAATGTTGTTGGCCGGGTCTGCGATATCTCCCAATTATTGCTCCCAGAAGAATACCAGCACATTATTACACAGACAAAACAATAGACTCGTTTGAATTTTGACTCGTCAAATATCTTTCTCTGTGTGGCACTATTTCACCGAAAGAGTTCTTCGAAGTTTCAAGAAGACTGTCCTTATAATCTGCCATTCCAATCCCTATCGTCTCGTAGTATCTGATAAAACTACCCTTTCAATACTCCTTTACTCCCTTTACTCCTTTACTTACTTATTCAGGACCTCGACAGATTGAGATCACTGCAATAAAATGAATGTTGTCTTTTTAATGTCTACACGATAGTATACGGATTTTTAGATTTTCTAACTATCGTCGGTGACAGACCTATCTCAGCTACGTAGCAACAATACTCCACATGTTGAATAGTTCTCTACGCAGATCGATGGTTATGAAGAGAATGAACACTAACACTATCCATCATTGTTAAGGTTTAGACGTTAAATTAGATTTTTTAACATTCATAGCTTTAACGACTTGCTGAGGAAAAGGTAAAATAAGAAGTAATCCGTGTATATACAGTGAAATAAAAAAGATATATTTTCATAAATTTTCAAAAGCTATTAACTTCTTTTTATGAATTAATATGCCACATGACTCTAGACAACATCCGAATCATGTACGTGCTCCGATGTATTTGAAAATGTTTAACGTAGCACCACATGATTCGGCTTTGTCTTGCAGTTCATACGACATCATGATCTACTAAAATGTAAAATATACAAATTTAAACAAACTTATTAATTCTTATAAATTAACTTATTACACGCTTCATTTCTGGATATTTTTTGAATGAGGTAAATTTTTATTTAGTTTATAAACGAGTTTCTTTTTTTTTAATAAATTTGTTACAAAACTTGTAAATTGTTTTATTTTCCAGTGAAACTGAGGGTGTGCCCTCTACTGCTATAAGAGAAATATCCCTGTTAAAAGATTTACAACATGACAATATAGTGCAATTATTTGATGTTGTAGTAGCCGATTCCAGTCTTTATATGGTATTTGAATATCTTAATATGGATTTAAAAAAGTTAATGGACAAAAAGAAGGAAGTATTTACATCGAAATTAATAAAGGTTAGTATGATTATGAGAAAACAGTGTTGTGCCTCGATGTCAAAAGACAAGTGAGACAAGTTTTCAGTTTTTTTTTTAAGATTTTTCACACAATGGTATTTTATTCAAGTATCGTTTATAAATAGATTAGACATTTCTCTTTATATTTTGAAGTTTTAACATTCATATTTTTATTAGCAATTTTGTATTATTATCATAACTGTTTTGAGTATCATTCAAGATTTACAACCTTATTCATAAATAGTTTTTTAAAAACTCCATTTTCTATGCCAAAGTTGTGTTATTAACCTCAATTAACGCAAAAAAATGTTTATTGTTAAAACAGTCAGATATGTTGTTTTTTTAACTCTTTTTTTTTAATTAGTAAAAAATAAAGTAATGAAGTAATGTGTGCTTTTTTCCAATTTTACAGAGTTACATGTTTCAAATGTTTGATGCCATTGCTTTCTGTCATACAAATCGTATTTTGCATAGAGATTTGAAACCACAAAATTTACTAGTAGATGCTGCGGGAAATATAAAGGTAATTTTATTTTAAGCAATATTTTATGTTTCATTTTAAATTATCTTATTAAATTGTCTATTTAGTTGGCTGATTTCGGTTTGGCTAGAGCTTTCAACATGCCCATGAGAGCCTACACCCATGAAGTTGTTACTTTATGGTATCGTGCTCCGGAAATACTTTTGGGTACAAAATTCTATGCCACTGGCATGGATATATGGAGTTTGGGTTGTATATTTGCAGAAATGGTAAGTACAAAAATTATGTTAATTTTAAATTTATGGAAGATTATAATTAAAAATTGTAATTGCGATTAACTAAGCCTACAAATTGTTGGGTTAGAGTATACATTTTTAAAGAATTGAGCTCCGCTAAATCAAAATCTGGCAATAGAATTTCTATATAACATCAGATTTCTCATCAGGATATCGTGTCCTAAATATTGAAAAAAAACTTTCTGGTAATATTTGAGACGTTATAGTTAATTAGTAAGTTAGTTTGAAAGAAGATGAAATACACCTAGGCCTCTATTGGGCCGTTTGTGCGCTCCTTAACCAATGCCTCAGGTGGGAATCGAACCCACGACCTCCGGTTTACCAGACTAGGACACTAACATAGCGGAGGTCAACGCTAATAAATCGAATGTCGAATTTGTCGATTTTAAGTATATCTATATATCTATCTATCTATCTATCTATCTATCTATCTATCTATCTATCTATATATCTATCTATCTATCTATCTATCTATATATCTATCTATCTATCTATCTATCTATCTATCTATCTATCTATCTATCTATCTATCTATCTATCTATCTATCTATCTATCTATCTATCTATCTATCTATCTATCTATCTATCTATCTATCTATCTATCTATCTATCTATCTATCTATCTATCTATCTATCTATCTATCTATCTATCCATCCATCTATCTATCTATCTATTTGCAAAATTAATACTTTTATTTACAGATAATGCGACGATCTTTATTTCCCGGTGACAGTGAAATTGATCAATTATATAGAATATTTCGAACTTTAGGTACACCAGATGAAGAAACTTGGCCTGGTGTATCACAATTGCCAGATTATAAAGCAAAATTTCCCAGATGGGAAAAATCTAATGTACCAGAAATTGTAGCTAAACATGATGGTTATGAACTCTTTAAAGTAAGTTTTAATACCATCGTTAAATTAAATAAATTAATAAAAATTAATATTCTTTCTACAGGCCATGATGGTTTATGATCCCAATGAAAGAATATCAGCTAAAAATGCTATGCTTCATCCCTATTTTGATAATTTAGAAATTGTGG
This sequence comes from Lucilia sericata, assembly GCF_015586225.1. Taxonomy (NCBI): domain Eukaryota; kingdom Metazoa; phylum Arthropoda; class Insecta; order Diptera; family Calliphoridae; genus Lucilia; species Lucilia sericata. The sequence goes on along the minus strand of NW_023994376.1, from coordinate 11,229 downwards.
ATCATGTTGACTTACCTAGAGAAACATGACTATATTAATGATATTTCTACATTCTTCACCTCGCATTTTCCCTAGTTGCATTTAAATAAATTTATTAGTTTTACATACGTACATACATGAATACTAATTGTAAGTTGAGTTTATACAAAATATTTATTAACTTGTTATAGTTAATGCTTTTTTAATGCTTTTACTTTTAATACTTTTTATAGAATTTTCAAGAATAAATTATATGAAATTTAAATCAAGATTCCCTTAATTTAACATAAGAAAAGCCCAACAATTCAAAAATCAAGATTATATTGAAATGTTTAATAAGCTCCAACAGGTAATTTTTTTTTTGTAATTTTTCATCTTATTTCTTTATCCAAAAGTTTGCAATTTATCAAGTTTAAAAATAGTGATGTGAATACTTTATAACAAATTCAAACACAAACCACAATCTCTTATTGTTCTTAATAAAAATTTAAAACGTTGCATAAAATTTGCGTATTCAGAAAAATATTTTATTTTTTCAATTTATGAAGCGTTATCTAAATAAAGTTGCTCTCTTTATAACCAAAAGTTAGCTGGGAATATATAATATTTTTGTTTTCCTCTAGGTTTCTCTACCAAGTGTGAAGAAATTTTAGTATTGGCAGTTTGTTTTCTTCTATTAATTGCATCATCTTTCATAAATGTACCTAAATTATTGCGGACAGCTTCTACTTCTTTCTTAGAATTAGATTGCTTTCTCTTACTGGTGGCGCTTCCCTTCTTTGAAGCACCCAAAACATTACGTCCTGATTCAATTACGGGTTTCTCATTAGTTTCATGTTTTTCCATTGTTTCATTTACTTCAGTTATTACTGGTTTCTTTAAGGTCTTATCTTTTGTGTCGTTTGGTTTTTTCATTTTAGAAAGTAAAAGTTTTACATCTTCTTCAGATTCTGGTTTTAAAAGATGCTTTTGAATTTTAATAATACTTCCGGCAATAGCTTCGAGATTATCTACAGATCCTCCTTTTAGTTTTCTGTCGGCAAAAATTTCTTCATCATTATAACCCCAGTTATCGACCACTTCGACACCATCATCATTATATTCCATATGACCGTCATCATAAGGCTCTGCACCACTGTCATAACCGTATTCACTGTGTTCGGAACCTCCATAACTATCCTCAGAATCGTAGCCATGGTCCGAACCATATCCGTCGTCAGCTTCGTAACCTGGTTCAGAATCGTATCCAGGATCCGAACCGTAACCATCTTCTGTTTCGTAACCGTTGTCAGAACCGTATCCCTGTTCAGAATCATAACCATTATGACTATAGTCCCCATAACTATCATCATGATAATCGTCACTACTGGAACCGCCATGATCTTCGTCATCATAACCGCTCTCGCCGTAATTATTGTATTGATTGTTATATTGATTACCATACTGATTATAATAAGCCGACTGTGGCTCCTGTTGCAAAGCATAATATTGCCCTGACGCTGGATCATAGAAATGCATTACTCTATTCTGATCTATACCTAAGGGTTGCAATTGTAATTGTGTATATTGATAGCCATTGTTGTAACTATCATCATAACCATAATAATTTCTCGATTGTAATCCCTTGCCATTTTTACTTTTCTTTGACGATGATTTTCGTTTAGAGGTTTTTGTTCTTCGCCTTCTATTGGGTCCTTCCTGTTCTTCCATTGTGTAATGCATGGCCACTGGTGTTTCAATGATTTCTTGAGCTCCTGCATTAAAAAGATTGCCTATGGGATTTGTTATATTATTCCATGAGAGCGGTGGCAAAGTGGGTAAATTTCGTACAAAACTGTGCCAATATTGTTGTAAAAGTGGTCTGGGAGTAGTAGTTACACTTTTTCCTCTATGACGTTTGGGTGCTTTGCGACTTTCTACTAGATAATCGTAGTCAAAGCTAGTAGGACGAATAGATTTCGCTAAGGTGTCTCCAACGTAGAGAATACATAATAATAGAATTATCTGTGAAAAGTTATAAATGAAATTGGGTTATTAATGTAAAAAATAATGTATTCTTCTCAATTTTAAAATTTAAAAGAAAAATATATATTGTAGTATTTCTATACTTTTACATTGCAATCATCTTTCTAACTTACATGACGTTTCCACATTTTGTTAATCCTTGTTTTATTTAAGTTTTAAAATTAATTTTGTAGTTTCTTAGCAAGAACTTCTGAACTATTCTCTTATCTGGTTTCATCTGAACTAAATTCTCTACTTTGCCTCAATGAAAGTCGAACGTTTTAACAAAGAAACCATAGTATCTTCGTAAGACTCTAATTCCTAACATCATTAATATAGATACATAATTTACAACTGATCATGTTTTTCTTTTAATTTTTGTTTGTTTTAATCTATTTTAAAATCTATTGTTTAGATTCTTTCAATTTGAATATGAATACAAATGAAAGTTTTGTTTTTGTTGGCATTTCACGCTGTTTAAGATGATCGTATTAACACCTGAGAGTTCAATAAAAAAAATCGTGATCATTTACATAAATTTCATTCAATTGTTTGGCGAAATTGTTCATTTTTTTCTCCTTCATCTTTTTTATTTAATTTGATATTTATGTTTATTTATCTTTATGTTCGCCATTTATTAGCATAATTTATACATTTCTTTATTTTAATTGAATTCTTTTATTTGTCTATATGTTCTGGCCTAGTAGTTTGGTTTGACCATTTATATATTAATAATAGAAACTGATCGATTGTATTTATTGTAGATTTTTTGAGGAGAGTTCATTTTTTAACAGATTGATGTATTTCGTGGCATTTATTAGGCTGCCTAAAATCAATCCATCAATTAAGACTTTCAAAATAAAAGAATAAGAAACATAAACATATTTTTTGGGCAATGTATAAAATATGTTATAATCTCAAGGTGTGGAATTATTGAATATTAAGCACTCATCGTACATGGTTTATTTGTAAATTGATAAATCGGTCATTTACTACAAGACTGGCATAACTCAAAATTCGTGTTTTTCGAACATCGTTCTAAAGTTATCCTTCTTATGAGAAATACAATTGACCTCTATTATCAAAATTTGAATTACAGCATTACAGCGTTTTTATGTAGAATCTTCAACATTTTCTGTGATTTGCTATATGTTGTAGTTCGTTAAAGGAGTTGTTTTCGGTCTTCCTCTTGTCCTGGAACCTACATTCCAGTTGTATTGACCAATCCAGTTGTATATTCTTCACTTAATTTGTATGTTATCATCAGCAATTTGAAGATGTTGTTTGTTTGTGATCGGATCAGCGTTGCCACTTTGGTCCAATTGGACCAAAATTGGTAGTTTCAAATCTCTGAAGTGACTTTTGGTAGTTTGGTCGGTAGGTTTAAATTTTGGTCCAAATTTGGTAGGATTAGATAATTTTGATCTCATGCATATTAATTTATAAACATTTCTGACCTTGTTATGGCAAAGTAATAAGAATTCTAAGAAATTGTTTGTTCTAAGAAAATATTAAGTTTCTATGTATTTCAACATTTCTGATTCATGAATGTTAGTAAGTTAGTTAGTTTGAAATGAGGATGTTACATAAAATCGGAAGGAATACTTCTAGGCTTGCATCGGTCCCGTTGTGAACTTCCTAACCAATGCCTCAGGTGGGAATTGAACGCACAACGTCAGGTCTGACTATAACATAAACCACTAACCTACTGGAGGCCACACTAATTCATTTTTTTCTAAGAAGCCAGATTCATGAATGAATATATAATTTGGTGGGACTACTACCTTACAAACTGAATCACAAAATTAATATACCCCAATTTTTTTAATGGGTATAAAAATATTAGGGGGATATTGATTTTGTGATTCCGTTTGTAAGTATATATTTTTTCAGGTTCTCATTAGATTCTAAGACGATATAGCCATGTCATGTCGATTGGTCCGCAATTGATCCTTTTACAGCCATAGCCCCTTTTAGCAAATTAGTTAACCGTAGTATAATAAAAGGATTTTTCCAGCCTTAATTTATACGATAAATGCTGATGGTGGATATACATATATGATTCGTCATAGCCGAATATAATACTATTACTATTTTCTCGGGAATGATTTTGGTACAAATTTTGTCGAAAACAGCAATTATGTATTTCATAACTATATAGTAAACCATTGATTCTTCGGAACAAATCATTGTATGATATTACATATTAGTTTTAAAAATAATGAAACTCTAGACAGAAGCAATTGTCCCTAAGGAAAAATTTGGTAGTTTTTGGAACGTTTTGGTAGTTTTTTGTCGGAACTTTGGTAAGAAAAATAAATTGTGAGTGGCAACGCTGGATCGGATCCTTAGAGGGGAAAAGATTTCACGCAGGCGTTGTATATGTATGTGTATGTGTATGATAGTTCGAGGGAAGGATTTCCATACATACGTAGGTTCTTGATCTGATCAATACATGTTGCTTTCGCAGGAGAAAGAGGACATTTTAGATAAGGTTGGAGTTAGTGCAATTTCTCTCCAGTTTCTGCACGTATTTAGTGATACTGACTTTTGTCGTAGTATCACTAAATACTTTTTCAATTTTCCTTCATTCAACGTACAGGTTGTCTTGGGATGGTGGTATCTAAAAAAAGAGAATTACGATAAAATTTACTTGATCACGTGTACCGAATACTATGGTTTGTTTAAAAGTTATTTAAAAAATATTCAAATGTCTTATAACATTCAAAGTCGCTCTTCTTTAAACGCTCTTTTTTAGTTAAGCCACTCTCTTAGCAAATGAACATAATATAGTTTTTGATTAGAACCGTTTGTATAATTAATTGTTGTTTTGATATTTTATTTCTCACATAATTTTACTGCCATTTTATTTAAATGTGTTCTATTTATTTAACGGGATTTTAGTTTGTTTCTTTTCTGTTATTGTCATAAATTTAGATATTAGTCATAAACTACATATTAAGACAAATTTGTGTTGGCGATTATTGTAGAAGAGTAGCTTATAATAAATATCTTTCGATTAGGGATTTCAAACGATATTTATTCAAATTTCTTTAGCATCTGTTAAACCAGTAGACTTTTGCGTTTAGATTAATGACTTTATGATTATTATGATGATATAGTAGTGGCTATAGCATAAGAATTAACTTTATTTATTTTCTGTAGCAAGCTATAGTTAATTAGAAATTTAAAGTTTAGCTTGGGATTTCATGGGTGGGTTTCGTAAATATTAAATTATATTTTTAATAATTTCATGTTGCGGTTGGATGATCTCATGTTGCGGTTGCGAAAAGATTTCGATATTATAATATTTTAGTTGAAAACTTTAATATATTCAAAACATTTCTGAAAATATGAATAGAATACGTTTCGCCATTATATTTGATTTATGTAGAGATATTGTGCGAGCTCTGTCGATATTCTGATCTAGAAAATCCTATCATGTTCGTATCAGATAGTTACCACATCTTTACAGCCTTACAGATATTTGTCGATCTCGTGTCGATATTTTGATCTAGAGAATTGATGTGGGTACTATATTACTTTACTGCTTCTCTTAACTAATGTCCCCTTATCATCATGAGGCCACGATTATTTTGCTATCCAACCTGTTGATCAGTGATGTAAGTAAGTTTTTGTATTAACGTTTTTTTGGTCCCTTTATATGTTATCTAAAATTCTACCAAAAAATACCAACCAAAACGAGCATTGTTTTATAAAAGTTTTATTTGTCGAAAATTCGGTCAAAATTAAACAATTATTTGTTTATTCGTGCATTTGTGTTCCATAAACTTTTATTCAGTTTTCTATTCTAGCATTGTTGATGGTAAAATTTCTTTTATTAAAAGTTCAAAAGCCTTTGGTATAAACAAACAACTGGATTTATTATGACATAAACTTCAATAAATGTCTGAAACAATAATACACACTTATTTATTTCCCTATAGAAATGTTAATTTACAGCAGTGGTCAGTTAATTAGAAATTATATACAGAAAATCGAAGAAAGCTTATTTTCGCTTGGTTGCCTCACTGCGTTGGCATCAACCGAATGAAGCTTTATAAAATATGATTCAAGTAATCAAATTTTGTAATTTTGCTTATAACTGATCGTTAGACAACGAAAGATAAGGATTAATGATGTCTTTCAGTGCCACGTAGTAATTCGGAGAAGAAAGCCGCCAATTCATTACTTTATATATACATATGTACTAGCTTACCCAGTGTACTTTGCTACACTAAAACCGTATTCCCATACACAATTTTTTCTAGTTATATATTCAGTGTGATACGACTTTTAGTATTTAATTTATATGGAAGGAGCCACGCTCAGTATTTCTAGTCGACTTATTCTTAAACCAAATGTTCATATTGATGCTAAAGCTACTTGTACCACAGTTCAGGCCTCCTACCTGTTGTAGTTCACATAGGTAGCAAGTTGTTCTTGCAAAATTTGATGATTCTATCTCTAATAGTTTCCCAGATATACGAATTGCTAGTCTGTCACTTTTGTCTAAAATATTCATATTATTACTAAAGTGGCTCTCATAAAATTTGAGGACTCTAACTTATACATATATATTCTCAGAAAAAGTAATTCAATATTTTCTGTATATAGGAAGTGCCACGCGCACTATACCCAGTCCGCCCATTTTGCCCACAATTGTTCATATCTATGTAGCAGTTTCTGAAATAGACTACTTTTAATACTTACTTTGTTTATGGGTGTGGCACTTTGCTACTTAAAATATCAAAATAAAAAGTAGCTATAGTTCCTTCCAGGCAGCGTTGTCAACTATTTTATACCAAAACGCGCTGTGCATTTACTCAAAACGCGCTAAAAAGAGCTAAAATTAAATTTAAATATAAGGTCACTAAATATATAGTACTAGTGTAACCTGGGTGCCTCGCTACCCAATGAAAATTAAGTATAAAATGTTTATTACTTTTATAGTTAAGTACTAAGTACCAAAAATCTCCCTTTTATGAATACTCAGTTTATAAGAACCGTGTGTCATTTGTTTCAGATCCCCACTGTAAAAACTTTAAAACGTTTGATTCTTGTGCGGATTCTTATTCAGTCAGAATTCTGCATGTTCAATATTATAGTACCATTTGAATGACGAAAAAGTTTAAATTTAACCTTAATAACCCCCCCTCCCCCCCCCCCCCGTGGATCCGCTCCCGTCTATGTATATCACATATAAAACTCAAACGACTCAAATCTGCATTCATTTGTTCCAGAAAAATTACCAAACAATTTACCCGAATTTGGTCCTATATAGTTCCCGAATTTCAAAATAATATACCAATAGTTTATTTTGTGTGAGTAAATTAAATATTTTTTAAAATTTTATAAAAATTGGCTCAATGAGTTTGAATTAAATTATATTTCCCGTATTCCCCTTTTTTGGTACTTTTTTCTTCTCAATGAAATAGAAACTATTTTGTTTTCATAAATATTACAGAGTTAGTCCGTAATTTAATAGGTATTATAGGTCAATAAATCGAAAAAGTTTTTTAATGTGCTAAAAAAGTACCAAAAATACAGTTTTTTTCTGTTTTACACTCAAAAAGGACTGCATTTTAAAAAAGTACGAAATAGCTGTCTCATAATTTTGGAAGATATGTCCAAAACATTTAAAAAAAAAATTGATTATGTTTATTACTTAAAAAGTTATAAAGTGCCAAAAAAGGTACCAAAATCACCTTTGGTACTCATTTTTACCACTTAAAAGTACGAATTTCTAAAAAGTACCAGACACCCATCTGCTCATTTTAAGAGTAGATACAGGTGCATTTTTTGTATCACTAATATTATGTAAGATAAGTAAGAAAACCATTTCCAAAAATCCCTCCTTAGTGGATCTACATAACAAAAACACATCAACTGTTAAAATTTCATGACTCTATGTTCAGCCGTTTGGGCTGTGCGATGATGAATCTGTCAGTCAGTAACGCGACTCTTATATATACAGTGGGAAGCAAAACTGTCCAGATGTTTGTATTAAGAATGTAAGGTAATGAAAGTAATACAAATATAAGTGTATTATCAAATATATGTATTTTTTTATTTTATTGAACATTATTCCTAATTATAAAGAACAAAAACTTATATAAATTTCTTCACAAAAAAATAAAAAATGGAAAAAACAAAAAATTCACTATTTGGACACTTCTGCACTGTTTGCGGAGTTTGTTGAAAATCACTTATTGTTTTCAATTTACTATTTCGTCCAAAGGCCTTTATTTTTAATTACGTTTTTAATACGTTTTGGCATACTCTCCACCAACTTTTGGATGATTTTTTTTTCATATGCTATCAGCTTTCTTTTAACAATAGCCCATAAATTTTCTATTGGATTCAGGTCTGGGCTTTGTGCAGGCCAGTCAATTGTCCCAAAAGTTTGGTTTTGTAGCCAGCTTTTAACTATTTTGGCAGTGTGCTTCGGATCCCCGTCTTGCTGAAAAACAACTTCTTCGGCTGGATAGGCACTCTGGTCAACAAAATCTGGTAAATTTGTGTGTAAAATATTCAAGTAATCCTCCTTCTTCATTATACCTTGGATTCTCACCAAGGGTCCAATATTCCACCAAGTAAAACATCCCCACACCATAATACTTGGTGTTTTTGGATGCGCTCCTGAGGCCTATGCCAAAAATATTCTTTTCCATCAGACTGGTATCGGTTGACTTTCGTTTCATCACTCCAAATAACCCGTTTCCAATCATCTACTGTCCAATTTTTGTGGGTCTTACAGAATTGAAGGCGCCTTTTCACATTTCTGTCGGAAAGTGCTGGCTTTTTCTTTTTCACACTGGCTACTAAACCAATTCTATTTAATGCGTGTCTGACCGTCCAGGAACTGACATCCTTACCAATACTTTTTGCAGCATTTTTAGGTGTTTTGGTGGCCTTATGATGTAACAAACGTTCAATGTGCCGGGCATCACCATCAGAAAGCAGTCTTGGTCGACCCCCTTTGTTATTATTGCAAGCTACATTACATCGGTTTTTTATGTTATTTACCGTGGATTTGCTTAAATTTAATCTTTCAGCAATTTTACGGCATGAGTAATTATTTTGCAACAAATTTATCACGTTGTTTTCAATGTCAGATGGCGTTTTTCTCATTTTGAAAGACCTTTTATTTTTAATTAAAATTCACAAAATTATACTTCACAGGTGAATCAATAATGCGTAAATTAAGCAATAAAAGTTTGACAACGAAATATCAAAAAAAAAACAAAAAAAAACTAACGGTCAAATACTGTTATCTTTTAAGAAAGCAATATAGTGATATTAATTGTACAGTGCAAAAGTGTCCAAATAGTGAAGTTTTTGTTTTTTCCATTTTTTATTTTTTGTGAAGAAATTTATATTAGTTTTTGTTCCTTATAATTCGGAATAATGTTCAATAAAATAAAAAAATACATATATTTGATAATACACCTATATTTGTATTACTTTCATTACCTTACATTCTTAATACAAAACATCTGGACAGTTTTGCTTCCCACTGTATATATATAGATTTACCTAAAATTTTTTATTAAAAATTGCTCGGAATTTTGGAATTTTGATTCGGGAACGAAATTTTAAAAAAATCCAAAGCATGCTATTAATTAAGGTTAATACAAATATGTATTTTCTTATTCAATGATTCTTCCTACCATCTCAAGATCTCAATAACTAGTCAAAGCGATTTTTGCAAAATTTCCCATAATAAATTTGCATTTAAACCCTTCATCTCCAAAAATACCAAGAGGCAAAACTTTGTGCAAAAATAAGTCGTCAAGGAATTGTTTCCTTCGCAGTGAAATTATCAAAAAAAAAAAAAAACAGAAAACTTGTATGAATCAACATTTTGAATTTTGTTATATAATTTTATAAACAATTCAATTCACGAAATCAATTTTCCCTTCGAAGAGAATGAAAATTTAAAGAGAACACAAATTTATCTTCTATTGGTGAATATTTCTTATTTTAGTTTTTTAATTATTTATGTAACTACTGTCCAAAATTATTCTGTTTATCTATATTGCTCCACTAGAGTAATTTTATGTTATTAAAAAGATTTTTGGATTTCTTCAAAAACAAAATAGGTAAAACGCGCTGATTCAGCGCCTTTTTCCAAAAAAGCGCTAAGAGTAAAAAACAATACACAAAGACACTGTGAAAATTTCAAGAAAATCGAGAAGTTTATATCGTCTATAGACTTCAAACAAATAAACAAACAAACCCACAAATACACATTAATTTTTATATAGATAGATAGATAGATAGATAGATGATAGATAGATAGATAGATAGATAGTAGATAGATAGATGATAGATATATCGATAGATAGATAGATATAATCGATAGATCGCTCGATCGATCGCTCGCTCGCTCGCTCGCTCGCTCGCTCGCTCGCTCGCTGCTCGCTCGCTCGCTCGCTGCTCGCTCGCTCTCGCTCGCTCGCTCCTGCTCGCTCGCTCGCTCGCTCGCTCGCTGCTCTCGCTCGCTCGCTCGCTCGCTCGCTCGCTCTCGCTCGCGCTCGCTCTCTCGCTGCTCGCTCGCTCGCCGCTCGCTCGCTCGCTCCTCGCTCGCTCTCTCGCTCTTTCTTCCCCTCCCCTTTGCCCTTTCCCCGCCCTCCTTTTCTTAGTGGAATCCCCTTACCTAAGTTAGTACGACTGTCGAATGAGTCGTCCTCTTATTAAAGGATGCCCGGCATTCCTGAACTAATATTGATGTCATGGATTTAATCGAAGCTTGACTGTTGATAAATATTCCTATTTGATATCTATCCTAAGATACCGTAGCCAGTTTCCCGCCGAAAGTCTGGCTTTCCAAACTCATATCATTAATTTTATGAAAATATGTTTTGGTAACTATGAGAAGAGGCATTGGACCTCTCGATATAGCCATTCACCAGATCAAATAGGTATCCGAGTGTGTTGTGTTTCGCATGTGAAATAACCTTCACTGCTTGTGAAGTGAGTTTTGAGAAGTAGGAATATAATAGAACTACATAATGGGGAACACTTTATTTTGAAATAGATAATTTACCTTTTCTGAATTATTGGTTATTATGAGTTGCAGTACATATAGGAAGAGTGTGGTGAGCGACATTTACAGGTCGAGTATCACTATGATATTAATTTAACAACGCATCTATTGAACTAGCCCTATGCTATAGAAGTTATCGTGATTTTCTCTAGTTTCGTCCTTCATCACGTCTTTCACTGATTTAACGATCGGAA